>NW_027468640.1:24729020-24766520 GCF_046254945.1 Alosa pseudoharengus
CAGGAGGATTAAAAGGGAGAAAAAGTGGACAGTTACGTGCCTCAACTGACAATAGCCCTTGTGGCCTTTTTTTAAGACTGGAGAACTTGCTCTACAAGGGTTTTTTTTTTTTTTTTTTATCTTTGTGTGTGTATGTATGTGTGTGTGTGTGCATGTGTGAATGTGTATGTGTGCATGTACAAATATGTAGGTGTGCTTTATAACTGTAAATCATACCGTGTATAATTCTAAGAGCATCAAATTATTGTTTGTAGGAAACTCACTAACAGAACTTCACAGCATATGCAATCAGCATAACTAATAATCCCACACTACTTGTATTTTGTGTGTGTGTGTGTGTGTGTGTGTGTGTGTGTCTGTGATTATTTTTGTGATGGAGGCGTGTGGGTATTGCAGATCATCTGCATCGCAGCCAACAGCGCTGTGGCCAGCTGCATGCTGGTGAGGCGTTTATTCATGTCTCGTCCACAACTTCAGCTTCTGACCTCCGTTTTCTCGACTCGTTGTGATAATCAACCCCTGCGATCTCACCCCAGTTTAATAAGACATGTTAGAACCTCAAGAACACGGCCACCGGTGAAACGTTCTAGCCATACTCCATCAAGCCTCCGGCTTTAAGACCTCAGAGTGGTCAGATAACAGCGAGGCATGAGGCAGAGTGGACGAGGGCTCAACTAATGCAGCTGGTGTCCCACATAAACACCAGTTTAATACGTGTTCAGCCACACTGGACTGAGTTGCTTAATCCTTCATGAACACCATATAAATAGTTGAGCAATGCTTAGGTTTCAGAGCGGCATCAGAGAGCCCATTTGTACACGGTCATACGAACATGTGTGTTGGCACCAGATGTTGCTGTAACAAGCCGTCCTCTTGTTACTGAATGCGGAAGTTCACATCCCCCTGTCCACATTTAATTAGCACCAAGAGCCATAAAGTTCTTTTATTATTATTTTTTTTCTGCAAAGCAGGAAGTTTTCCCTTTTCTTTGGAGACTGGACTGGGATTTGCCTAATGTCATGGCTTATGTTACTGTCACACTCCAGACATGCCTGTTGCAGTTTACTGGCAACAACTTGATTTTTTAACAGGCTTGTTAACGGACACCTCTTTAGCTTTTGCACACAAGTGTACCTAAATACACACTACAACCCCCACCCCACTCTTCCTCACACAAATACACACTAGTGTTACTGTATGTGTCTATGTTCTTCCCCATTAGACAGTGTGCTTCTTGTAATCAGTTGAAGATTGTAGTTAATAAGACTGTGTTAGTAAATAGATTACAATTAACGCACTCAGATCTTCTTGTTCAGACAGCCTGAGGGGTTGCTGTACTGATTAGTGGTGCGGTGCTATGCATTATATCATCTGAAGATTAGGCACTGAAAGACTGAAGACCAAATGAGAACAATTTAAACTTTATTGTTAACTTGGAGAGTAATATTTTGATGTGAATTTTAATGTCAGTATCGCCTGGAAATCAGTATTGCCCACTTGGAAAGCTACATGTCCAGAATCTTGTTTATTACACAACTCGAACCTCTAGATCTCAGTTGAATTGGTTCTTAATACAAAAGAGGTCAAAATGCTACACTTCTTTTTATTTCGTTGTATACACATATTAGAGAAGATGCCACTTCAAATCCAAATAATTCCTGATTACCTAGCAACTGTATCAATTCCACTATCATGTGTGGTACATTGCTCTCAATACTGCAGATGAAACTATCCACATTATGGGAACGCATGCGGTGCCATGAACCAGCAGACCTTCTCATCAGCAGCTGAAGGGTTAACTTAGTAAACTGGCATGTGAATGGTTAAGTCACACACGGAGCAGGGACCGGCCCCTGGGAGATGACTCCATGTGCGTCCACCTAACACGGTTATGCTCCTGAGACAAGCAAAAGACATCAAGACATCAAATCCAATCCTTGTTCCTGCACTCATAACCAGAGATTTATATGTATTGTAATGAAATTTCCCCTCTGAACTTTTTTCCTTTTCTCCATAGCGTCTAACATTTTTTTGTCCACACAAACCCCCCCAACCCCCACCCCCACCCACCACATTCCTCTCTGCCGTGCTGCTGGGAAATAAGGCATGTCATTGCTACACTGGCAACAAGATGGCAGTGCACACTAACTCAAATCCCCCTGAGGATTGCCCTTGAAATGCAAGAGCACCTTTTGGAGAGATAGGTGGGTGAGGAGGGGTGGGGGGCAGAGAGAGAGAGAGAGAGAGAGAGAGAGAGAGAGAGAGAGAGATGGGGAGAGAAAGAAAGAGAGAAGGGGTGTGGGGACAGTGTTGTGTTGCCACTCTGATTGGGTATTCTGTGGACTGATGGGGTGTTCTCTTCATTCAGTTAATACCTTGCATCTCTCTCTCTCTCTCTCTCTCTGTGTGTGTGTGTGTGTGTATATGAGTGACTCTGTCTCTGTTTGTCTGTGTATCTCTACATAAGCTAGTGCGTGTATCTGTGTATCTGCATAAGCCATATCAGTGCACATGTATGTTCATATACTGGTCCACGTTTAACTGATGTACAGTATGTTTGAAAAATACAATAGGACATTAGTAGCATAACACTATTTCAAATGATGTATGATGGGTTGTTTGGGTTGTGTTTGGGTTATGTGTAAACACGCAGGGGAACACGCAGGGAGTGGTGGGGCAGTGCGGTTATGGGGGCAAACATGCATGTGGATACGTGGTGCTCTGCAGAGTGCTTTACAGCTGGCTCGGAGGCCGGCGGGCTGCTTGGGTCGTGCTGTGTGAAGTGCACCGCTGATTGGACAAGGATCACTGGCAGCCCCCAGTGATCCCCCACTAACCCCACCCACCCCACCCCGCACCTCCATCTGGGGCCACCGCTGCTGCTGCTGCTGCCGTTGCCCCCGGGGCTGATGGCTCCTAGCTGCAGGTCGCCCCCAGTGTCTGCCCATGCCATTATATCGGGTCCTCTCTCTCTCTCTCTCTCTCTCTCTCTCTCTCTCTCTCTCTCTCTCTCTTTCTCTTTCTCTTTCTCTTTCTCTCTCTCTCCAGGGTTCCTACGCAGTATGGAAAACCTGGAAAAGCATGGAATTTGATTTTAGTAATTTCCAGGTCTGGATAAGTATGGAAAAAAGAAACAAGGGTATGGAGAAATATTTGTGTTTCCAGACTATTGCATTTGTAGTACTAATCACTTCACTCAGGGTCATAATGAACCATTCCTACTGTTGTGTAGTGTAACTATCAGTCCCCATCATCAAGATACAACTATGATAGAACTAAAAATGACCCAGCTAAATGGACAAATATCAAGTGTCATTTTTTAATTCACTTCAGTTGTCCATACCTTTGTTTTCACCGAGTTATCCCAAACCAGAAGTGGCCACAATGTCGAGAATATGGTCAGAAAAATCTACCGAGAAGTTTGGAAATTTGAGTATGGAAAAAGTATGACATTTTGAAATGGAAAATGTGTAGGAACCCTGTCTCTCTCTATCTCTCTCTCTCTCTCTCTCTCTCTCTCTCTCTCTCTCTCTCTCTCTCTATCTCTCTCTCTCTCGCACTCTTGCTCTCTCAGTCTGTCTTTTACCTCTCTCTATCTCTGTACTCTCTGAACTCTCTCGTTCCTGTTTTGTTTACTTTTTAATGGCTTGATTTTATTCGAGTTCTTGAGGTTCTTCAGTTGATAACCCTTTGCATAACCTTTGCTGTCATACAGTGTCATACATTGTGTCTCATAAAGAATGGATCTTCTGTGCATGTTTCGCGGTGACCTTGTCAGTTCCTTTTCAGAAGTCAGTGAAAGGATATTGTGTTGTTGCGCTGTGAATATGGAAAGTTTGTGTACTTGTGTTGTCCCTGCTTCACTTCATTGGCATAATAACAGTCTTCCTGTCTGTTAAATTGTGGATTGTATAAGCGTGCAGACACTTTTACAATGCAAAGGTGAGGGGTTGTCTACACCGTATAATGTGTTTATATACTGGGGGTATTTAGCGCATATGTCTGCCTGTGTTTAATATTTCTGTTCTGTATTTCTGTAGTGTTCTGTACATTCTGTACATCAATGTTATGTTATGTGTGTGTGTGTGTGTGTGTGTGTGTGTATGTATACACACACACACACACACACACACACACACACACACACACACACACACACACACACACACACACACGCCCGTGTGCTTGAGGGAGTGTGTTAGTTTGCTTACAGTGGAGCCATTAGTTGGCATGATTTAATTCAGGAAAATAATCACCTTAAGAGAAAACAAAATTATCATTAGCACAATGATTCGTCTATTGGCAGACATTACAGCGGATCTGCCGTCTTTAGCAGTGATTACAGTAATTATAGTCAGCTCAGAAGGTAGGAGTTTCTGGGTTCTCATGATTTGGGGGGGGAAACATCATCATGATCATGGTTTTTGAATCAGCGTTCTTCCTCGAGATGGTTCGCTATACTGGCAGAGTAGGAAGTGCTGTCATTCTCGGTGCATAGCTGGTGCGATGATATGTCGCTAATGGGCCAAAGCTACATTTATTTAACTCCGGATGTAGTTATTAACCCCACGGCACCCTCCTCATCAGTGCCAGCTGGTGCAAAAAAGGGAAATCAAATTGGAGGGGAAAGTTTTTTTTTTGTTCGGGGGGGTGGGTGAACAATCATCTGAACTTCATTACTACTGCTGTTGTTACTACTACTACTACTACTTCTACTACTAATAATAATAAGAAGAAGAAGAATCCAGGAACAACACCACACTTTTTTTTGCCTAATCACTGGCCAGTATCATAATCTCTGCCCTCCTTTTCTTATGGTCTGCCAATGTTCTAATGAATAGTTAAAGCAGTCATCTCAGCTACCAGTCTCCAGTATTTCTGAGGAAAGGTTTCATATGTTCTCTCTCATTCCACTCCAAAGGCCCCAGTCTATTATTCTGGAGAGGATGTGGCATTTTTGTCACCTCTTCATTGCGGTTTTGAATGCCAATCTATAGTCTTCATCTGCAGCTGTTCGGCAATTCTTAGATTGCCAAAAAAGACATGACTTACACTGCTACTAACCAGCTCCATGGTTGAAGTTGCCTTCTCCTGAAAGTACTTGTTAGCTAACCATGGTTGGTGTTACCAAGAGAGACGGCTTCCGAAATTTTCCAATTACATTAGGCCAAACAACATAGGCCAATCAAACAATTTACCTTTGGTCACCTGCTTGCTAAATGTTGAAGGACTTGTATATATAGTTCTTTTTAGGGGTTTTTTATTTCACATTTATCTTTACTATATCTACTATACTTCTATTTGAAGAGTTTGGTTCCAAAACGCTATATCTCCATTTTTAAAAGCATAGTGTGTATATCAGGTAATATATATGATTGAGTAGAGATACATCAAATAGCAATAACCCAATTACAGTTGCACTGAACTTACCTGGAAAACAAAATGTAAAAATGTCTTCATTTATATTTATATAGTAGATTTTTTTCTCGTTGGATAACCAGCCATCAGCACTCCCCATGCAAACATTGGCTTTGTCAAAACATAAGTGATTGCAATATTTTGTAAAAGTATGCCATGCCATTTGTGTCATACTCTTGGTCCTAGAGTTTTTAGGGTTATGCCCAAAGAAAGGGCTTAAGGGTACTGGAGACTAATGGCTTTATTTAGAAAACAAAACAGAGTAGAATATTTATTTATATTAAGTATATTTAAAACCAATTTACTGTTCTGGTGACAAGTGTCGCTCAACAAAAAAAAAATTATATAAAAGAGACTACATTTGTGTCGGCTTTGGTGTTGCAGACCTGGTCACGTGTGCCAATCGCCAGACCCACTCCATTTTATTGAACTATGCATTCACAAGTAGGCATATGAAAGACTAGCTGTTTTGCCTGACACATCGTACAACTGTTGACCCTGTGCTCTGGTACATTTCTCCTTATTATTGCACTAACATTCTTACAATAAGTCTGTCATGACAGGTGAGAAGAAATACTGCAGTATCAGGCTGTGTTTGATGATCAGTGAGCAGATACTGAAGAAGATATTTTATACATATTCATATTCTATGTAATGTATACTTGGCAGGAATTGCCAGTGGCAGATGTTGCATTTCTGGATTTGATCATCGGAATTTAGTTACACTTTTTTCACTTTTTTTTTTCCGAGAAAGTTTGCGAACACTCCAACACGAACACTGAAGAGGTAGTTCAGTGTACGGACATTTTGGGAGTTGGACTGAGAGTTACCATTGAGATGGAATGTTTACACAAAATCGTTCAAATGTATCTGTCCAGACAAACATGTTCGCCACGAACATTTGCCTCTGTTTGAGGAATTTGAACGCACCTCTGGTCTAGAATCTACACATGTCCCTTAGCTCTGATCATGGAGTCAGTTTTCATTTAGGTTTGGAAGGCAGCGATCGGGGCTGAAAGGCCATGGATGCCTTGGATTTGGATCCTTGTTCCACTGGCAGTGAGCAGATGTGACCGTTTAGGACCCATAGTCTTAGACTGCAGGCTCACAATGAACGAAACATCACCCACCCATTCCTACCATCTCCCTCTGCTATTCTCTTTCTCTCTCTCTCTCTCTCTCTCTTTCTCTTTCTCTCTCTTTCCTTCTCTCTCTCTCCCTCCTTCCTCTCTCTCTCTCTCTTTCTCTCTGTCAGCTCTAATCTCTCATTTACTCTTCATCCTCCCTTCATTTTCCCCCCCTTGTGCCCTCTATATGGGAAGAGTCAACTTATGCGTTTTAAGTGCTTTTTCTGTCGCCAAAGCCATTCAATGAGAGCGGCCATTTTTCACCTGCCAGGTCACCTCTTTTATTTATTATTATTATCATCTTGGTGTTTTATTCACACCCCCCCCCCCCCCCCTGCCCTCCCACCCTCCACATGTCAGAATGGCACTTTACTGCGTGAGCTCCACATTAGGCCACCGTAAGGCCCAGCGGAGCCCGACTAATAAGGCTCCGACAGGGAGGTGAATGCTCGAGCGTAATCGCATTAAGAGAGCAGGGAGAGAGGAGAAGAGAAGAGAGGAGAGGAGAGGGGCAGAGAGGAGAGGAGAAGAGAAGAGAGGAGAGGGGCAGGGGCAGAGAGGAGAAGAGAAGAGAGGAGAGGAGAGGGGCAGAGGCAGGACGAGTGTAGATAACAGGACGAGAAGACAGGGTTGAGAATTTCATCATAAACCGGCTGGCATGCCAACAGCATACCAACACCTGACTGGGAAAAAAAACTGAACTGAACGAGAGCAGTTTGTTTTTGATTTGCACATTTTTTTTCCCCTTCACCAGATATTTGCTCAAAATATTCCTGGAGTTATGATGTGCACAAGATGTTAAATTTGTTTCATGACAGGCTCCTGTGTGTCTGTGTGTGTGGGTGTGTGTGTGTGTTTGTGTGGTGTGTGTGCGTGTGCGTGTGCGTGTGCGTGTGTGTGCGTGTGTGTACGTGTGTTTGTACATGGCTCTGTGTGTATGTGTGTGTTTGTGTACTTAAGGTCCTCCTTGAGATCACAGTATTGAGCCAGTAACTGTATAGGGAGGGAACATAGGGATTACATTATAGGCTGAGAGGAAGGCTTGGATGTTTACCGAGAATGTGGAGGATGATTTTCACACATGGCCTTTGAGAAGAGTGTATGTGTGTGTGTGTGTGTGTGTGTGTGTGTGTGTGTGTGTGTGTGTGTGTGTGTGTGTGTGTGTGTGTGTGTGTGTGTGTGTGTGTCTAAACAAGCACATGTCCTTGGCCACTTGTGCTCTAACAACACCATTAGCCTCCCTCGAACACATGTTCCCACCGTGGTCACATGGACATGTTTACGTCCTGCAGCAAATGTCAGCGTGTCACGCAGGCCAGTGGATTTATCTCTCCGCGTGTCGCCGACGATTATGATTCAGCTTCGGCTGTTTGCTCAGATTAAATGGATCGTCTCGAACGAACGCGGGCGAATTGCTCGCTTCCGTCTTCTCCCCTTCTGCAGCCCATAATGAGTCGTAACTTATGACCTCGGCACTCACAAAACAGACGGATGTCAGTTTCATAAAATATAGTGTGTCGAGACTGCATGTGAAACCATCTGATAGGCTAGAGATCAATGCTGATGAACTGATATGAACTGTACAGTGTGTTGTGGGGGGTGGGTGGTGTGTGTGTGTGTGTGTGTGTGTGTGTGTGGGGGGGGGTGGCGGTGTCAATCGATGCACCTAGTCTGCACTGTCATTGTGATAGGGAGGCTAAACCGTGCACGTAACTGAAGCGTTCCGTTCGCAGACCGTCCACTGCAACCATTAGCTTCCACTGTAATCAGTGAAACTTGCTACACCAGATGTGATAGCGGCACGTACGTTCGAAAATAAAAGTCTTTCGAAAACGTTTTTTTAATTTTTTTTTTTTTTACGCTATGCGAACGTAGCGCGTCAGTCGCGGACCCGGTGCAGCCCCGCTCTGAGGAGCGAAGACAGAAAGGTTGTGAAACGGAAGATGGGTGTTGTCGCGGCCGGCGGAGGGGGGCACGGGTGAGTGCCTTGCCCTCTGCCGCTCTCTTTTATCTCACCGCCGCGCCCACACTCTCTGGCCCTCGTTTATCTGGGGCTTCTGGCACGAGCGCTCTCTAATTAATACACGGGTGTAAGATGTTTAAGCACGCCGCCATGCCAGTGGCTCGAACAAAAGGCCACTTGGCCGGAGTGTGCGGCTATCGCTGTTAAGTGTAACGCTAGAAGGTAAAAACTTTGGGTGGGGGCTGACTCAGTTCGGTGCGGCGCGGAGCTAAGTGCATTCTTGGCTCGGGGCCCTGCGGAGTTGTGTCGGACACTCGAGCCAAAGTGGCAGGGCCATTTGCGGTGGCAAAATGTCATCCTTTCCCAAGTTTCCATGCCCCTTGCGCTCATGGTGGTTCTACTACAAACCAGCCACCCCTCTTACTCTCTCTCTCTCTCTCTCTCTCTCTCTCTCTCTCTCTCTCTCTGTCTCTGTCTATCTCTCCCTTTCCCCCTTGTCTCTGGCTTATTTAAGGTGCTAGATTAATCTCCTCTGTGTTATGACAGGGAGATGGATGGGTAATTGAGAAGTGCATCGCCAAACGAACATTCGCACGCGTGCGCGCACGAGAGAGGAGCTCCTGAATAATGCCTGGCGGCTGGCGCGCTAGACACGACTGGCCACTCCTCTCTCACTCCTGCCTCCTCTGTTTGCACACACTGCGAGTGGATCCTGGACGCCGCCTCGCCCACTCCATCACCAGCCCCAAACAGGCCACAAACAGCCTGATTCCTGCCCACAAAATGGTTTATAAGCTCGGTGACAACGCGGGGGGGGGGGGGGGGGGCTGCCAGTATAATGAATGGGCGCGCTAGCTCATGCATGTTAATGTTATGTTGTAAGCAGTTTTGTTGACAAGTGCTAATACTTCTTTCATACTATCATCAAAAGCGACTAATACAACAGCCATTACTCCGGGCCTCACCAAGCAAGACATGATGGATTGTGACCTTAAGACGGGTTACCCGAGTTTTGAAAGTGAAACAACTCACCATAAATCATGGAATTATTACAATGCACTTTAATTGGTTAAGGACTGTTTATTTCCTTAAAGAGTCTGGTGGAGAGAGAGAGAGAGAGAGAGAGAGAGAGAAAAAAAACATTCTGGGGGGGCTGCAACACTTTCAATTTGTAAAGTGCATTTTCATTACGAATGGCAGTTTAATATTGCCCTCCTTTGTCATGCAAAATATGCAACACACTGGCAATCTATTAATTGGAGTTAGAAAAAAAAAAAAGTGCACGGCAAGCGTAAATCCTGTCGTCCTCTCACGCCAAGCGACTGGGAGGCTCGCGCTCGCTTCTGAGGGACCCACTTCATGCAACGCTCCCCCGTTGTTCCGGCGAGAGCCATGGCAACCTCTCCCCTCCGCGCTGTGAGCTAATTAGAACACTGTAAACATGAAGGGCGTGTTTGGTAATTGTGCACGCACAGAGAATGCACCTTTTGAAGTCCTCCAACAACAAAAAAAAACAAACCCAAAGGCATTAGCCGGAGTGGAAAGCGACCGCGTAAATCACAACAGCTGGGCCGATCTGGTCGCCGTGCGCGACGAGAAGGGAGTTTTCTTTATGGTCCAGAGGCACTTCATTTCTCCAGGTGGAAAAGAGAATTTAACCTGCTGCAACCCCCCCCCCCCCCCCCAACCCCCGGTTCTGTTCCTTGGCTGCTCATTCTTTCTCATCACAGATAAATCCCAGACAAATTACATTTGTAGCAGAAGTAGTAGCAGGAGTTTGTTAAGCAGATGATACAGGAAGGAGACTGAGCAATAGATTTTCTATGGCACACTGTTTTAATTTTAGTTTTGCCCTTGGCCATTGTTTGGGACTGGACCGGCCATTGCCCTGTCCTGTATTAACCACTAGCTTAAAGCCCACAGCTCAGGTGAATCCCAACATGGTGTTTGGACGATTGGTTGACCCCTGCCCTCCTTCTCTCTTGGTCTGCTCCTCATGCCCTTGTGTTGTCTGTTTGAGACTTGAATGAACTGTGAAAGGCCCTCATATTATACGCCCCACACTAGCCCACCGCACTAATTTATACACACACACACACACACACACACACACACACACACTTGTGTTGTCTGTTTGAGACTTGAATGAACTGTGAAAGGCCCTCATATTATACGCCCCACACTAGCCCACCGCACTAATTCACACACACACACACACACGTATGCACACGTATGCACGCACACACGCATGCACGTATACATACACACACACACACACACACACTTCCCATCGCTCATCTTTGGCCCAGCTGTCAATCATGCGTGGCCCTGCGGAGACTGGGCAGGCAAGTCAGCTGGCGTCTCTGGGGACTCTTTGTCAGGCCTGTAAAGATGCAGGACAAAGTGCTGCTTGATTTCCCAGTGGCCAGCAGGCATGGTCATCTGCATGTAGTGTGCATAGTGTGCGCAGATACACACAAACAGACACACACACACACACACACACACACACACACATACATACATACAGACACATTTGATGCTTTATTTGGATTGACAAGTAAGATAGGTATGTGAATAGATCCAAATGTAGGGAAAAAAGGACTTTCTAATGCCAGCAAAGGCAACAATCCAACAACATCAGGGATAAAGGTGAGACACACACACATGCACGCACGCACATACACACACTCTCTCTTAGCTATCCATCGTATCTGACGATGATGCTTTCTCCAGGGAGTGGGGGTAGTGTGGGCAGTTCAATGCCATTGGCGTTGGTGCCACTTCATGTGACTGTGACACAAACACACACACACACACACACACACAAAAGTATACACGCCGTCCTCAGACACATCTCAGCTTTCCTAGTTATGTCCTTTCTGAAGTCTGTACCCTGAATTCCCAGCAGTGGGTGTCAATAGGGCCATTCATTGCCACCTTAAATTGGTGTGTAATCGCTGTACAAGACAACATGGAGATACTTTATCCTCATTTGATTGGAATTTCAATTCCATGATGGGAAACGTGTACTGTAAGGTGGCCTTGACTGCTGAGTGAAAACCATAACTCTAGTGACTGGCACATGGTTCTGTTAAGTTGTATGCTGGTATTCATTACTGTCTGAAACCCCCCACCACAGACAATAGCCTTTTCCACACCGGGATATTTTAGGACTAGCTTCTTAAACAGCTGAAATCACTTTAGCACTTAAGTGGATGATGACTTTTAAGAATGTCTTTCACCATTGACAGCTTGAACGCCACCGATGGCTCACAGCTTTCCATGTACGCCACTGTCAGCACCCATTCATTCAGAGGCTGTCTGTTTATAATAGGCAACCCTGATAGCAGTTTGCCGTATGTATATGTGTATGTGGGGGGAATTTTTGAAGTTAATGGCAAGACTTGCTCTGAATAACTCTTTTAAAGGTGACAAGAGGGTGCTGTTCTGTCTCTCTCTCTCTCTCTCTCTCTCTCTCTCTCTCTCTCTCTCTCTCTTTACTATTAAGATAAACCACAAATGACTATTGAGGGGAAAAGAAGACTATCTACTAGGCTTAGAACTGACAATGTCTGTGGTGTTTACTGAGCACTGGGACTCTGCTCCCATACACCTAAACAGGTATCACTCAAATGATGGAGCTCTAAGCTCTCCAGCAGTACACAAAGACTATGTGATTCCTAATGTCAGATTAGCTCTGAAGACGTAAAGAATGCATAATTGTTTTTTTTTTTTTTTTACTTCTCCTTCCATTTTTGCTCTACTCCGGGCCTCTGTTCAGCCTCCTGAACACAAAAGAGCGAGAGCTTAGGCAGATAGTAAATTAATTTTGCGGCGGTGTAGCGCACTGGCATGTGTTTTGGGTGATGGAGTAATCCCCGTAATAAGAAATGAAGTTGATGGATTATGACCAGTCGTCTCTCCACGTGTGACACCCCCTTGTGTAAGCAGTCTAGGGCTCGGGCTTCTTTTGTGCCGGCGTCAGGCAAACTGCTGCGGGCGGAGGGAAGTTTTACTCCTGTGTGTGTGTGTGTGTGTGTGTGTGTGTGTGTGTGTGTGTGTGTGTGTGTGTGTGTGTGTGTGGAGTGGGTGGTTTGTAATGCAAAAATGAACTTTTATATGACATTTTCTCTTTTTTTTGTTGTCCTGTGTGGGGTTGGGGTACATCTTTAAATATCCAGACTTGAATCAGACTTTTTCAGCTGCTGACAGGTGAGTTTTCTTGTTGATAAGCTGACACAAAGCAAAGCAAAAAGTAATATCTGTGCCATTTAGTCAAAGAAGAATGCAAGGATGTAGTGTGTAATGCTAATATAAAAAAATACAGTTATAAATGTTTTGCTATATTTGTATAAATATATATATAAGTACTTTATGGTGTGTTTTTAGTTTGTTTCAGTAGATTAAACGGTGAATCAAAATGATCTTTGATTGCTTCAGCAGTGTTATATATCTGGAAGCATTTGTGATTGGAGTTTGGACTTTCAATACCATAGTCTACCTCCAACACAGCTTGCCTTTAATTGACAAGAATGTCCTGGTCTTCATCCAACCACTGCCACTGATTGACATACCATTCGCCAGACATATTGATGCTTTGGATCCTCAGCCAATTAGCAGAGTATCTTTGTACGGCTATTCTAGCTGAACCTCAACTTTATTAATTGAAACACTCCTTTGCGCTAGCACCTGTGTGTGTGTGTGTGTGTGTGTGTGTGTGTGTGTGTGTGGTGTGTGTGTGTGTGTGTGTGTGTGTGTGTGTGTGTGTGTGTGTGTGTGTGTGTGTGTGTGTGTGTGTGTGTGTGTGTGTGTGCGCGCGCGCACATGCACACCTACATGTTTACACCCTGGTTTCATCATTCTTCCCAGGATTTATATCCCCTAATAGATGTTCTTAAAAGTTGCGGGGGGATGATGCGAGAGTGAGGTGAGGAGATTGATCGTCTGCAGACTTTTATGTCCTGTATGGGCTTTGTAATTAGGTTAAATAGATGGGATTGGCCGGGCTCGCTAAATGCGCCATCCTTCACCAGGCTGGATTTATGGTTATTGCAGCTCTTCCCAAGGCCCCTGTGCTTAATGCCCCTGTTAGCGTGGCGTGCCACCAGGACTCAGTCTGTTAGTGCCGCTGTTGTGGCACAGAGCACTGGAATAGGATGGCATCAGCTCAGCAGAGGTGGCATCGGTGGCATCAGTGTTGGGTATTGGGACATCTCCTCAGGCTTGTGCTTATTGTGTACATGGAACATATATTTCATAACACTTGGTGATAATTACACTTAGGTGAAGGGGCCTGTTCACGGTGATGCATTCAGGCATGATAAAGTAGCATTGCCATTCAATTACGTATCTCATTTGAAATGTTCACTAAATGTTTTCATCAGCGGGGAGCAAGACTTGTACAGTAGATTAGACTACAGAAGTGATGCCATGAATACTTCATGTAAGTGTTATCATTTGTTTAATACACATTTGCTTTCATCCACATACTCTTTAGACTTCATATGATTTAAGAGAACTTAATACTTAATGAGTTTTGAATTTTGTATTCCCCCTCTTCTATCTCTCTCTCTCTCTCTCTCTCTCTCTCTCTCTCTCTCTCTTTCGTTCTCTCTCTCTCTCGGTGCCTGTTTCTGTCTGTGTCTCGCTCTTTGTAAATGCGGCGGAAACAGCTGTCATCCCCACTAGTCTGCTCTCCCTTTGTGTGTAAAGCAACACCTCACGGCTGATGCTGGGGAAATGACAGTAATAAGTGTAGAAATTACAGCACTGCTGGCAAACTGACATCCCCGTGTGAGAAGGTGCCACACAGAAAAATGAGTTATTTAAACAGATACCTTTCTCTGTCCATCACTATCTTGTGTGAAAATACATACACACACACACACACACACACACGAACTCTTAAACTCTTCACCTGAATCACCATTCAACCTTTTCAAGGACTTAACTGAAGGTTTCTGATTAGCGGCAGGCACTTCGGTTATCTTCCATCTGGCCTTTCACAAAGGAGGAAACATGTCATTATGACAACCAAGGCCTTGCTCTTGGGTGAAAGATCATGAAGGGAGAAAGAAAAAAATGGAAATATGACATGTGTTTGATACACACACCTTACACACAATCTTCCCTTTCTCCATTACCCGCTAGGTTATCAGTATATTATGTACATGTGCGCTAGCCCTTGGATGTGTGCTTACACCTCCCTTGATGCTCTTGCCTCTGTGCTTGGGGCATGCTAGGAGCCACTACATGCTAGGAGCTGCTACATGCTAGGAGTCGCTACATACAGTGCCTATGAAAAGTCTTCAGCCCCATGCTAAAGTTGACTAAAAAGAGGAATAAAAAAAAAAATCACCTTTTGGAAATGGATCTTAATGCCTTAATTTAAAAAAGGAGGAAAAATCCAACCTTTAAGGACACCAATTTTCTTTGTGAATGAATAATGTATCGTAAATAAATAAATGTTTTTCATTAAAATACAGGGTGCATAAGTATGCATACCCCTATGTTAAATTCCCATAGAAGCAGGCAGATTTTTATTTTTAAAGGCCAGTTATTTCATGGATCCAGGGTACTATACATCCTGATAAAGTTCCCTTGGCCTTTGGAATTAAAATAAGCCCACATCATCACATATCCTTCAACATACCTAGAGATTTGGATGGTTTTATTTCAGTTAGCCTAATAGCTGGTTTGATTTGCATTGAGAGATGATCTTATGGAAAGTACCCCATGCCAATCGTGAGATATGGTAAAGGGTATGTGATGATGTGATGTTATTTTAATTCCAAAACCCAAGGGAACTTTTATCAGGATGTATAGTACCCTGGATCCATGAAAATAACTGGCCTTTAAAAATAAAAATATGCCTGCCTGTATGGGATTTCAACATAGGTATAACATAGGGGTATGAATACTTATGCACCCTGTATTTTAACAAACATTTATTTATACAAAGAAAATCGGTGTCCTTAAAGGTTGGATTTTTCCTCATTTTTTAATTAAGGCATTAAGATTCATTTCCTAAAGATGATTTTTTTATTCCTCTTTTTTGCAGAAGACACTGTACTTGGAGCCAGTACATGCTATAGGAGTTGCTACATGCTAGAAGCCACTACATGCTAGGAACTTCTACATGCTAGGAGCTGCTACATTCTTGGATCCATAGACAGTAAAATAAAGCTTGGAGCCAGTACATGCTAGGAGTCGTAGCATGCTAGGAGTCGTGTCATGCTAGGAATCGTGTCTTTTTTTTTTTTTTTTTTACAGCCTCCTGCAGGCTGATGTGGAAGTTGTAAGGTAGCGTCAGACAGGGTGGGGGCTAGAGTGGGGGGAGGTGTATGGCTGCTCCGTGCCCAGCTGGGCGATAACTTATTGGGCATTGATGGCCTGTGTCAAATCATGAGGGAGTGCAGGAGCCGTGCAGCAGCCGTGCGGAGAGCAGGGGAGAGCAGCGGAGAGCTCGGGGGGATTAGAGGGGAGGGAGGCGGAGGCCAGCGGGCATCGTGGGCAGAAACCCTTCACACCTCATTTAGCCTCAACGGAGACGACGGAGGGAGGGAGAGAGAGAGAGAGAGAGAGAGAGAGAGAGAGAGAGGGAGAGAGAGAGAGCACAGAGCACGGGCCCATCACACTGCTGACGTTGCTGGCTGCCCACCCGTCACTATTCGACAGGAGCGGGCAAAAAAAAAAAAAAGCCAGGATGTTGAATGCCGCCGAGTCCAAAGTAAAAGAGCTATTGACGTGTGCGTGACAACCATTAATCAGGGCTGATTGGACAGAGTAGTGCTTTTGCGTGTTATCACTTTGGAAATGTGGAATTAGGAAGGGGAAGTAGAGAGAGAGAGGGGGGGGAAGGGGCTGAGATGCCTATTAGGTTTAGTTGGGTCTTAATGAGGTAATAACAGTGGAAGGCTCAATGCCCTGAGATGGACAGGATGGGGGACAGAAAGTCAGTCCCGGTCTACCTCATTGGTGCCAAATTACACAGCAGACAGGTCATTGGTCAAAAAAAGTCCAGTATTAAGTGGAAACTCTTTACAGTATATTTGTTTAAAGGGTTGTAGTTTTTAAGTTTACTCTGTAGCTGCTATGTTGTCCAGATATCCATTGATACAGCCACTGTCAGGTTGTCTCTCCTGTAATACCACTTTGCACCTCAGGTGGCACTGTATCAAATACAGTGTAAGTCAATGGAGTGCCATTGTGAGCATAATGGTGCGTTCAAGGCAACTGAAATCGTACAGAATTTCATGCATAGCCCCTTTAGCAGTTGAAGGTAAATACTTGCAGATACTGGCAGAGCAGACGGAGAAGAACTGGTTAGTGTGTGTGTGTGTGTGTGTGTGTGTGTGTGTGTGTGTATGAGTGGGAATGTAATCAGTGTATGAGTGTGTTTGTGTGCGTGAGTGGGAATAGTTTGTACGTGTGCATACAGTATGTGTGTTTGTGTATGTGTTAGTGTGTATGTACGTGTGCATATGTGTCTGTCTGACAATGCTCTTGCCCCAAGGTGGCATTTCATCTCCCAGACTGGAGCAAATCAAATCAGAAAGTGGCTGAAATCAAAGGTGTCGACATGAAACAGTGGGGGCCAACCCCCTCCCGAGGATGTGCTGTGCTGTGCTGTGGCGTGTCGCACCGCACCACACTCCCCTGTGCTACAGTTGGGGACAAACAGAACTGTGTGATTAGCCTTGAGCGACCCTGCCCAGATTAGCGGCTTTGATGGCACGCTCTGTAAATAATACCAGAATTGTCCCTTTTCTCTGCAGAACCACACTAGAAACAATGCACTGACAATAGGGAAAGCAGAAAACAGTTCATATGTTCACCGCTAGTGTAGCACCATGTACACACGGATACTCAAAGGAACAGAGTGTGGTGAATGCCCAATACAGTGAATAGTAGTTGTCTATGACCTTGAACTCTGGAATTGGTTGAGATGGAGAAAGCGCCTCAGGAGACTTTAATATTTCAGCCATTGTAGAGTTGGATGCCCAAAACATTGCCTCCCCAGGAGCACAAGGCCGCTTAGAATGCCAATCTTCACAGGCCTTGCGCTCAAAAGCTTTCGACAGACGCTTTTTTCTGAAATGGCACAGTAAATCTTCTTTTTGCTAGGGACTAGTAAAGAGGAAACCTCTCACTCTTTCTTTCTTTCTTTCTTTCTTTCTTTCTTTCTTTCTTTCTTTCTTTCTTTCTTTCATTCATTGTATCTTCCTCGTCGGCTCTCCTTGCTCGGAATCTACCAGCCTTTGTCGAGCGCCCAGGCTAGCAGATGCATCGCCGCTGCTCTCTCTCTCTCTCCTCTCTCCCTGTGTGGTGGGCGAGATGCTCTCCAGCTCACAGGTGTTTGGGTATGGCCAAGCCATCTGGTCCAGTTGCTACGCTTCTATGATGAAAGCCCAAATGCCACCACGACCTCCCTTCCAAAGCGTGCCCACGGCTCGGCACAGTGCATCCATGTGATTTCTGCTCGTTAGATGCAACCTCAGCATTTCGGCACCTACAGAATATGCTAAAACGGGAGTCTAGCACAGCCCCCATTCTAACGAAGAGAAACACTGTAAGACACTGGGGGAAATATAATGTATTTCATAGTCTAAAAACAGGATAATAGGATAACGCTTGCATTATGGTAGGATACAGTAATCACAAGTAGAGTGATTAAACTGTTTTTATGTATTTTATCAATATTCTCTTTGTCCAAACAAAATCGGTCAATTGAATTTTTTTTAAAAGATGGATTTACCTGACAAAGTCCAGCTACAGTTAGAAATCAGAACTGATTGTTAGTGACAGAAACTGCTACTATCAGATGTTGTTGTTTTGAAGTCTTGCACGATATGCTATTTCAATAGGAAAGCAGCAGGTACCTCAGTGACGTGTAGATTCTTAACAGGATAAACAATGACTCATGAACTCTTTGTGGATTTGTATTTGCTTTAATACCAGAAACAGGTGCTCACAGCCTACCAGAGGGACTGACAATCTTCCGAATCCTCCCCATTCAGGGCTCAGCCAAGACCGAGCTGGTGGATTATTGAATATGGGAATTACAACCACCAGGGCTGCCACTTTCTGTCTTTTTCTCTGAGGTCCAATTAAAGTCGATCAGGAACCTCCAGTTCCTTTGCGGTGACTCTTCCAGTAATTATGGAGAAATCCAGCAATCCAGTTCTGAGCCGGGAAATTGTAGCTCTCTCCTCTCCCAGCACCCTCTCCCTTCTAATGCTGCAGCTCCTCAGCTTTGCCATGTTCTTTAATGGAGGACTGATTCAGTCCGAGTTCTTCTCTTCGCCGCCATGTCACCAGTGCTCTTGCTGCTACGGAGAGTAGTCATTACAGTGGCTGTAACTGCCACCGTTGTCACTACTCTTAATATTTCAATTTATGCTCGACCATTAAGCGACTTTAAATTGAAAGTATCGTAGTACTGTGCGCTTCCACATCATTATGCAGCTGCTTCGTTGAGTGGTATCAGTGTGAAATTAAACAATATTTTACACACCAAGTGATGGTGTTTTAAAAAGTGGATACAATTGCTAATGCATGGCCCTTGTCATTTGACAAATTCATTAAAAAAAAAGAGCCATGCCCTTAAAAATTATTTAAAGCAAGGGAGCCATTGTTGAGGCACAGGGAGAAGTCTTTAGAAAGATATGTGCGGCTCTTTGAGGTATTGTACCCTCCATTGGTGGTTCTCCTTTCATAGCGAACACAAAGGCTCCTTGACGCACCAAGGCAAATCCACCTTGCTAGGTGAGGCAGCTAAATGAAATGTTTGTGCACACTGTCGCCTTATCTGTGTCATGCCTCTGTCTGTTCCTGTCGAGCGACGGCATTATCATTTCATTATAAGAACCAGGAATAAAAAAATAAAAAATAATATATATATATATATATAATGAAATTACTGTTCACTGATAGTGATCTAGAGATTAGCATTGAGCACAACAATAAATTATGCAAAGTGTTTGAAAACACATACAGGCAGTAATTAGGTGGCATTTGGAGATGAAACGTGCACGTAGAGGCTGCCCTGTTTATCGGTTTTCACGCCCTCCTCCCCTTGAAGAGAGAGAGAGACAGGGAGAGATGGAGAGGAGAGAAACGGATGAATTAGAAGGGCTAAGCAGCATGAATGTGCCATCAGATTTTTCTTCCTCTGCTTCATGCCTCAGCCCCTTCCCCTCCACCAGCCAAATTTCATGGCATAGGGCAGAGGCTAATCAGTGATCGCTTAACCACACAACACAGCCAGAGGGAACAAAAGCAAGATACTGGTGGTGGTGGGGGGGGGGGGGGTGGCTAGGTTTGAGACATTTGTGGCCATTTCCCGATTCCCACCTCATCTCTCTCTCTCTCTCTCTCTCTCTCTCTCTCTCTCTCTCTCTCTCTCTCTCTCTCTCTCTCTCCTTCTCTCCTGCTCACTTCCTGTCACTCTGAATTCACATCTGAATAAAATCAAAACGCCCAAAAAGCTGTACTTGGGTCGGTTGTGTACTGTTTGTGGTTGATCTACAGGTAATAATCACCTCATCTGTCCATCTGAAAAATGAATCCAGTGGGGGGATCCCCATTCAGAGATGTCCTGTCTCACCGTAGAGCTACAGAGTGCGTGCCAACACTGCACCTCTGTATTAAAGTTCTGTCGATTTTTTTCCTACATTTTCTGAAGGTTTTTTGCCGTCTTCAGAAGCTTGTCTTTGTGAGGAAGGGGAAAACGAGCAATTCTTCTTCTCTCTCTCTCTCTCTCTCTCTCTCTCTCTCTCTCTCTCTCTCTCCAAAGTTTTGCCCTGTATCAACATCTTTAGAATGTGAACGGAGTGCCTGAAAGCTTCACGACTTTTCCCCCGGCGCTGTGATTTGAGTGTGTGTTTTAGCCCTGAAATATGCATAACTGACAAAGAGAAGGCCATAAATAAATGATGCCCTCACCTCCCCAGGGGTGTGTGTGTGTGGGGGTGTCAGCGCTGAGGTGAAACTGGGAGGGAAAAAAATACCCTTTTTGTTTTGTTTTCCTTGCTGCCAAATAAGAGTGAGAGAGAAAGACAACGCAGGATGGGGATCTGAGAGGGAGATAAAGAGATAGAGACAAAATAAAGAAAGAGAGCATCCACCTTTTTTTGTTTGTCTTTCTATCTACAGTGATCACTGTATAATTTGGAGACATACCGGCAGGTGTGTCTGTGTGTGTGTGTGTGTGTGTGTGTGTGTGTGTGTGTGTGTGTGTGTGTGTGTGTGTGTGTGTGTGTGTGTGTGTGTGTGTGTGTGTGTGTGTGTGTGTGTGTGTGTGTGTGTGTGCGTGCGTCTGTGTGCATGTGTGTGCGTGTGTGTGTGTGCGTGTGTGTGTGCGTGTGTGTGTGTGCGTGTGTGTGTGCGTGTGTGTGTGTGTGTGTGCGTGTGCCTGTGTGTGTGCGCGTGTGTGTGTGCGTGTGCGTGTGCGTGTGCGTGTGCGCGTGCGTGTGTGCGTGTGTGTGTGTGTGTCTGCGTGTACGTCTGCAAGAGCTGAAGAGTCAGAGTTTCCTGCACTCTGGGCTGAGTTGAGGTGCTGGCTGGCTCTAGGTGTCGGTCGGTCGGCCGGAGCCCCTGCGGTAAAACAGGAGCTGTCAGGCTGCTCGGCGGGCTCGGCCCTCGCCCTGTCAGCCAAGACAGATTGCCTGCGCTGCTCACTGTTTGATCCCCAGGACCTGATGTCGCCGGGCTGGAACCCTTAGCAGGTTTCTGGCTCCTGCTCGTTACTGTGCAGTGTGCCTCAGCTGGAGCTGTATGAGTGTGTGTGTGTGTGTGTGTGTGTGTGTGTGTGTGTCTGTGTGTGTGTGTGTGTGTCTATATATGTGTGTGTGTGTTTGTTTGTTTGTCTGTGTGTCTGTGTAAAGAGAGAGTGTGAGTGTGTGTCTGTGTCACTGATGGTCTCTCTCTCTTTCTCGCTCTGAGGTGAGAGTGGAAGCGAATGCTTGGTCCAAAATCCCTCTCTGCATAGCTGATCAAAAGACTCATTGCTCAGTAAATCAAGCTGTTGTCTCCAAATGAGTGTGAGGTCACTTCTGGGTGAGCCAGAGTTCCTGGCGGACACCGTTGGCTCATGGCAAGGCAGTCCTGTCATATCATGCCTCATTTTTAATCCGGCACTCCTAGTGTCAGACCTGCAGAGAGGGGAATCACTCTTCCTGATGGGGTTGCCATGGTTAGACGGAAGCATGCACAGCTAAAAGTGGGACGATATAGCTAGCAGGTGATGGGGGAGGGTCAAGTCTGATTGAATAAGTCTGTTTCCGTGACCTCTCTATACATTTCTATGTAACTCGGAATTCTCTATGTATCCAAGTTTCTAGCCCCCAACCTACAACCTTGTTATGAAGTGAGGTGCACAGTCACTGGGTCACTGCTTCAGAGAGTGGTGCCTACTAGCTCCACTGACCTTCCCCTCAACTTCTAGGTGTGTAGAGGTGCTAGTTGTGTCCAGCCGAGGAGACAAATGATGAGTGAATGGTGAGTGGGGGCACCTTGAGGGCACTGTGTGTGTGTGTGTGTGTGTGTGTGTGTGTGTGTTGTGTGTGTGTGTGTGTGTGTGTGTGTGTGTGTGTGTGTGTGTGTGTGTGTGTGTGTGTGTGTGTGTGTGTGTGTGTGCGCGTGCATGCAGGAGCGTGTTTCAAATGGAATTCTGAGCCGTGTCTGTCAGCCCCTTTGATCTGACGCTGGGGCGCCACGTGTCGCGCCCTCGCCCCTCTCTCTCTCTCTCTCTCTCTCTCTCTCTCTCTCTCTCTCTCTCTCTCTCTCTCTCTCTCTCTCTCTCTCCGCGGGCCCTCGCGCACGTGTCCTGCCGCACGCTTTGATGGCTGATGGAGGGGCTGAGGAGACAACATCAGAGCGTCGTCCACCACGCCACTCCTAAATACCCCACACTTATATATAAATAAATATAAATAATAAATACCCCGCCACTCTCCACTGCCTGGTCTCTCCGCGAGGCGCGCTGTTTGAAGGGTATACGTAAAAAAAAAAAAACAAGGAAGGTGTCCTGTCCTCTGAAGGATGTTGATGGTACTGTGCCGCCACCACGCTAACTCCCCTGATGGGTTTCCTCAGTTGAGGCGAAGCCCAGTGCGGAAGCCTAATTGATATTCTGAATGGAGATTCTTCTTTGAAAGTCCCCGGCTATTTTGGGATGATGATTATGATGCCAAATCCTCTGGAGAGATATCAGTCCTAGATATCAAAACTACTGAGACACAATCACTTAAACAGATAGTGCGGCGTCGCTAATATGTCACAGAGTTGTTGTGTGATAGGAGACGTTTTATGGTCTAAATCAAATGTATTTTTTTAACATGAGATAACAGCCACATTATGGGATTTAATAGTAGAACACCCAACGCTGGATATCACTGATTAAATGTCACTCTCTCTCTGCCACCATCTAAAAATTGTATAGCCCTAAAGCATGAACTGTAACAGAACACCAGTAGACCATCATGGTTACTCTTGACTCCTGTTTTGCCAGTCGGCTCCAGTTTATCTTTCCTCGGTTGTCAGGCCGATGCGCAGCTGTGGAGCTCAGCAATGGAAACTCAGTCCACATCTGGGGCTCTGTTTGGCACTTGTCAGGGCAAGGCCACATAAACAGCAGGAGAGGTTCCAGGCCTGGGTTAGCTCTCAGCGCTGGCTCCGTCTCTGCCACTTCTCCTCTCTTCATCCTCCTCTCTTCTCCTCTCCACTCTGCTGTTCTCAGTCCTGTCAGCTGGCCACTGGTCGCCTGTCCCTGGTCTGGAGTGGAGCTCGCAGGGCTCAGCTGTCGTCCACTGGTGGCTGAAGGGGAGAGACGGGCACCTCGTGATGCTCATTTGCTGCCTTTTCTGTCTGTCTGTCTGTCTCTGTCTCTCTCTTTCTGTCTGTCTCGTTCAATCTCTTTCTCTGTCTCTCTCTTTCTCTATTGTTCTCTCCCACTTCCTTCTTGCCTGGTGTCAGTGTCTGTCCACCCACGACCTCCCAGATCACCACTACTGTCCCACAGCCTCAGGGTGTGTGTGTGTGTGTGTGTGTGTGTGTGTGTGTGTGTGTGTGTGTGTGTGTGTGTGTGTGTGTGTGTGTGTGTGTGTGTGTGTGTGTGTGTGTGTGTGTGAGAGAGAAAGACAGGAGAGAAGTGGAAATTTGTTCAAGTTCCAGTTCTACTCAAGAGTTGAAGTTAACTTGAAGTCTGTCGCACAGGCAATTGAGTCACTCAACTCATGCAATATTCGACTGCCACAATAAACACTTTTGGAAATCCTCTCCCCGCACACTTTGATGCCACACCAAGAGCTGGTCAGTGAAACATTTCCCTTCACCCGAGACCTCTGCGAAAGGGTTCTAAAAAAGTCATCTTTAGGATTTTCTAAAAAATGATTATTTCTCGTACAGCACCAACTTGACCGATGTTATATTTCCTGTGCGACCACTGCAGTGGCCGTGTTCAGTATCCACCGTAGAGTTCCAAAGGGCAAGCTCATAAGCA
The DNA here is from genome assembly GCF_046254945.1 of Alosa pseudoharengus. NCBI lineage: Eukaryota > Metazoa > Chordata > Actinopteri > Clupeiformes > Clupeidae > Alosa > Alosa pseudoharengus. The sequence goes on from NW_027468640.1 coordinate 24,753,034, forward strand.
TGAAATGGGATCTCCATCAGGGTGGCGGCTACACACGCCTCGCCCTCTCCGCGTGTCTGACACCTCTTCTCTCTGGCAGATGGCTGGTGGAAAGCCCTGACCTTTTCCGCAAAAGTTTACCACTTTAAAATATTTAGCTTTGGCTCACGAGCCGACCCCGGGAGCGCTTAGCGCCCGACGACTGGCGCTCGTCTTGGTGATGAGCCACTTTTTTGCGGCCCGGCGCATGCATGCATGCAGGTTCTCACTCAGCGGCTGGCTGCGTCGCTCTCTCTGTTTGACAGACTTTCGCTGTTAAAACAAACATGAGAAGGGGAGAGAGAGAGAGAGGAGAGGGAGACTGAGACTGAGCGAAAAAGAGAGAGAGAGAGAGTGGAAGGGAGAGAGAGAAAAAAGGATAAAAGAGGAGGCCACCGTTGAGGTGGGAAAAGGCCTCCTGCTGTGGACGCCAGCTCATCTAATGGGTCTGTGTGAGGCGTTCCCGCCTCTCCTCCTCTCACACAGACCATCAAACAGCCACAGACAGACACCTTTTGTCTCTCTCTCTCTCTCTCTCTCTCTCTCTCTATCTATATATCTCTCTCTATCTCTCTCTCTCTCTATCTATCTCTCTCTTTCTTTCTTGTTTTGACAGATGGGAGAGTGTCAGTCAGGCCACTTATATTGCTGCATGCTGCATGACGTCACATGGGGGTTGTACTTACAGGTTGGACCGTTAGGGTCATCCTCAATTTAGAACCTTACTCCAACATCCAAGTTATCAGGAAGGAGGTGTAACTGAGATTGGGCCAGTGTGTTACTCATATAGTTATTTTTGTAAGTCAATATTGTTCAGTTAATAAATTAATATTATATATTAATGTAATGTTAGTGTATTAGTATAATAAAATGTAATCAATTGTGATTGTGTGTCACATCCTTTACCTTTACTAAAAGTTCATGGGGTGAGGAGTCTGGAGGTCGGGATTGGGGAAGTCTTTGACGTGTATTTTTTATTTTTTATTTTATTTAAAAAAAAAAAACACTTTTCTCAGCAACAACATCAATTCAGCAGTGAGGTGGTGAGTGCCGCCGCCTGTGCCCGGTGCCTTTAGAGGAATGGCGGCGTCAGCAGGAAGAGTACTAATGCATGAAAAATGAGGCGTGCTAAAAGACTGAAAGGCCACATCAGATTCGGCTTATTAAGACACAGACCCCGGGCACAGCCCTGACCGACTGGCCATCTGCTGAAATACGAACCTGTGACAAGAGGTCAGGCTTAGCATGACACTGCCCACAGTGTGGACACTTGGGACATTGTGTGGAGATGGGACTCCCATTATACATATTAACGTTTCTTATCTTTCTTTAGGAGGCCATTTTTTCCCAGAATTCATTCCCATGTATAGCACAAGTACGCCTTATTGAATGCTACGATAATAGAACTGTAGCCTAATTACCAGATGTTACTGTTGGAGTGGCTGCGTATGATGATTTGATTGAAGCCAGTCTCTGTATGCCCACTTAACACAATTCAATTTTTCTCACTTTCTTGAGACTAGATTAGAGTGCTTAAAACAAACTAATTTTCCTTTGCCGCAGGTTGCTGGTACTTGTTAATGTTGGCTGTCCTAGTATTTGGTTGACCTGGAGACTTTAATACACTCTAGTGCACTCTAGTCTCCTCCACTGCCTTCTCTTTCTCATTCTGCCACCCCCCCCTTCTCTCTCTTTTCCTTCTTCTTACTATTCCTCCATCTCCTCTTCCTCGATTCCTCCCCTCCTCCCCCGTTTCCCTTTCAAATTTGCACTTAACACCTTCCTGTGGATCGCCCCTTCATTCATCAACACTGTTTGTCCCGGTGACAAGCAGGCCGCTTCCAGAATATCAATATCGGCTAAGACAATGTGTCGCTCCGCCCAGCCAGTAACCTTCAGCTAAATGTCACTCTGCTTAATCCTATTTGAAAATTAAACATCGGAAAACCTTTAGCATTCTCTTCCTCCTCTTCTCTCCTCCCCTCCCTCCCTCCTTCTCCATCTCTCACCCGTATTCCCCTCCGCTCGCTTATTCTATCCATTCCGAACACCTGCGACATTTGTAAATATTATGTTTCTCTTGCTCCCAATATTTGTTTGTTGGTTCTTAAATAATACCAGTGGCCAAGGATGATAAAGTGGGACAATTGGATTTTTATACCTATCTGAGTGTGTGTGTGTGTGTGTTTAGAGAGAGAGAGAGAGAGAGAGAGAGAGAGAGAGAGATGTCAGGTGCCGGCCCAGTGGCTCTGTAAAAGAGGAGAGAGTGACAAAGAGAGAAGCGAGAGATTGGAGAGGGTGTGCGCCACGTGAGGAGGTCCCCCCCATGCATCAAATGCGCATATTTACATAAACAAATCCAGGCCGTATAGGCAGTAATTACCGCGGCGACAGCGCGGGCCGGGGAAGAGAAAGAGGGTGTCTGATGCGGACAGATAGGCGCAGTGACTGAGGCAGAAACTCCATCAAAGTGCCGCGGTGCAAGTACACTCACACTGACACATTCCCTCTCTTTCTCTCTGTGTGTCTGTGTCTCTTTTATACACACACACACACACACAGAGAGAGAGAGGGAGAGACCATGGCTTCTTTGTATGCATGAGGTGCCTGGTATGAGAAGCCAGCTCTTTTCGTGGAAGAGATGGAGCTCATATTTCCACATTTGAAGATTATGGCTCCCACTACCACAGGAGGAAAAGGGTGAATACATCCAGGAACAGCGATCGGCAGCAAAGCACAATTACCCCACTGTTAAATGGACCTCTTTAGAGATGTTATGACATGACAGCCCCACCGATAAAGAACGCAATATGTCTCCCTGGGTTTTAGATATGCAGTGCAATAAAAACAATTATACTTAAGGTCAAAAGTTGCATTTACCACTCAACCCCGTTCTTGCCGACATTCATTTGCATGTTGCTGCTATTGTAAACATAGTTAAAGTTAATGGCGTCAGTCAAAGAAGTAGTCATCACTATTACCTCAGATTTGTAATGAGGCGTGTTGGTGTTTAAGAAAACATGTGGAATACATTTCTGCTTTTGGATGAGAGACGAAGTGCAGCTGTATGTTTTGCCTTCTCGACATGTCGCAATCCAGATGTCTAAACTGATAGCTGATGAGGAACGATGTGGGAAAACTTGACAGAATGATTTTGATGTTCAGGGCTCTTAAAAGCTAGCCTGTTTGGTCAGGTGAATCCCATACTTATCCATCCAGAAATTATTTATTTGTGTAATGTATTGTGTGTTGCGTGTGCGCGTGCACGCGTGCACAAAGCCCTGACCCATGCCTGTGTTTTTGTGTTATGTATTGTGTGTTGCGTGTGCACGTGCACGCGTGCACAAAGCCCTGACCCATGCCTGTGTTTTTGTGTTATGTATTGTGTGTTGCGTGTGCACGTGCACGCGTGCACAAAGCCCTGACCCATGCCTGTGTTTTTGTGTTATGTATTGTGTGTTGCGTGCGTGTGTGTGTGTGCGTGCACAAGGCCCCGACTCATGGGTGTGTTTTTGTCGGTATGTGTGTGTGTACAAAGCCCTGACCTATGTGTGTGTGTGTGTGTGTGTGTGTGTGTGTGTGTGTGTGTGTGTGTGTGTGTGTGTGTGTGTGTGTGTGTGTGTGTGTGTGTGTGTGTGTGTGTGTGTGTGTGTTTGTTTCAGTTTGTGTGTGTGTGTGTGTGTGTGTGTGTGTGTGTGTGTGTGTGTGTGTGTGTGTGTGTGTGCACAAACCCCTGACGCATGTGTGTGTTTTTGTCGGCGTGTTTCAGGTGGGAGATGCAGGAGGATGCAGAGCTGGAGGATGAGGAGAAAGCTTTGGTGGATCACCTCCAGAAGACCTGGTTCACCACCAGCCCTGGCCCCTCCTCATAGCACAGATCTACCCAGCATCAAACATGCATCAGAAATCCATCCCATCCGTACATTACAGCATGTTTGACATTCAGCACATATGATATGCACACACATTTTTATTTTTTTTCTGGATGTCTATGTGCTAAGTCTGACCTTACTCTGGACTATGATGCCAAGTGATTAACTGCTAAAATTTAAGCACATGAATGTTTCATTGTACTTTTTCTGTTTTGCTGTACAATATTCTTTACACATGTTTTTTTTTCTGGAGGTGCTGTTCCATACGTCTGTTGGTGCTATATGGCTCCTCATGCAGTACAGTTCCCATGACCACAGCTGAATGTAATGTTTATGTAGGGGGGATGCCATGAGAACATATGTAGCTCTGTACACAGTTTACATAAAATTGTGTTTGTCTCACTGTGTTTTGTAATATGGAGTAGTCAGTCACTCAATGTTTTATTAAAATAGACTCTTCACTATGCTCCATGTCTGTTGAAATGACCATTTTCTGACATCTAAAATCTTTTGTATGGCAGAAAAAAAAATCACAATGGGTATTTGCAAGGTTTTGTCTGTCTTTCTAAATACAAAAATATGTCCTTGTATGCAAGAGAGAGGACATCTGTGGATAATAGGATCCAGACAAAGCTAAGTGTAGCCTCTGAAGTGACTATTATTATAATGTATACAAATCAATGAAAAGATGGACCTATATCTATTTTTTTTTTTTGTATTTTTGGTTTGAAATGAATAGCATGATAAATAGCCGTTATCTTCTGACAATTGTTAGGCAGTTAAAAAGACACCTCTGAAATAGTATTTTGTGATTAAAGACTTAATGCCACATCGGTTTGATGCAGCCTGGTTGGCTTTAGTTGTCAAAGGGTGTATTGTGTATTTCAAAAGCCTCTGAAAAGAGCATGTTTACTCACATCACACTTTTGACAATGGGAATGTCTTTTGATAGACGTATACCAAATGGAAATTGTTTGATGCATTATTCTACAAAAGAGAATAGTCATGGTAACATAAGCAGGCTATTAAAGCAAAACAATCTAAAGGGTTATTGTGCATAAAACTCCACCTAGACTTTCAGTCTGGCAGAAGAAACAGCCTGTCAAAGCACACAAAGCATTGCTTTTCATCCGCGCATCTCAAGAATGACACATAATGGTTACCGCGCCTTTAAGAGTAAAAGCGCTCGCCGAAACGTCACACTTCCGTTTCCTGCAGATTCTTCCTGTTTTCTGCAACAAGGAAGCAGAAGATGCATGATGGTTGAGATTTCCACATTTGCTTGTTATGATGGTATGTGAGTGAAACGAAAATGCATGTTTCTCACTTTGTATTTGCCCTCTTGATTGGTGTTCATTACTGCGGACGGACGAGGACACCAAGTCCAACGCGTTGGTGAAATTAAGAGTTGCAAATCCACAAGTAGGATTTTTCATTAAATGTAGACGCAAACATTTGTTGTGATTGATTATTAGAGAATTAAAACAGCCCTGAGGAATTTAATGTGAGAAACTTGCACTGTCCGGATCATTCAAGAGTAATTTCGTTCAGTCTGTGGTCAGAAAGTAGGCAGCAAGCCACTGGACACACTTGCTACAGCTGACCAAGTTTATGAGCTACATTTTAGATACGAACAATCATTCAAGTGTGCAGGTGTAGTGCAAAATTAACCTATCAAGAGCAGCACAGGGTTTACGATGGTTCCGTCTATTTATTCAGAAGAAGAAGCTGGCACATAAGCACCCTTGTTGACGTGAATATAAAAGCACCTGCTTTTTCTTTGTTTTGTACAATAACACAGCATCTGCTCACAATGTTGATAACCATGTTAACTGCAGGTCAAACCTTCAAAGAGAATTACACCTCATTGTATTAAACAATGTGCTCATCTTGCAGGTTAATTGTCTGTGACACACTCAAGACGTCCATGCTGGTCAGAGCAGTGCCCTGCATATTCTTATTTTTCTTTCTAAACATGGCTCAAGAAGACAAAGAGAAGACAACTGCTCTGAAAGGTAAGATAGGCTATATGAAATTGTAGTTGGATAGCATACTTATAACCTTGTCACTGATATTAGCTGTTTGTTTTAATGAAAGGTTACAAACAAGGCTTTTACAAAACTGTTTACAACTATAATATTTGACTGTAAGATATAAGATATATATAAGACTATTCCCAGGAATTGTGTTTTTGTATTTCTTTTTTATTTGGTAGGCTTACTGGTACTAAGTTAATAACAAAAGTCGATATCATGTAGGCTACTGTGAAAAAAAGGTTACTTTAAACAGAAGTTGTAGAAGACATATACAATGACCAGTCTTATTTACAGATTGTAGTTTTCATACATCAACATTTGAAGAATGTTGTAAGTAGAGCCTAATAACCACCCTAACCATCACCATAACCATTATGGACAGATCACAAGTAAATCCTAACTGTAATAACATCCTTTTTTAGATTTACTGTCAAGGATAGATCTCGATGAGCTGATGAAGAAAGATGAGCCTCCCCTCACCTTCCCAAAGACGCTGGAGGAATTTGAGTATGCCTTTAATGAACGTAAGTTTTTCTGAAATGGGTTGAAAGAGTCTTCTACTGTTAAGTCAGCATCAAGGATGGAAAACTGTGGAATTAATCCGAGAAGAATGGACAATCCACTTTATTGTTGAGAATTTGTTTTTTTGTTTTTTTGGTAATTTGTTATTGAAGATCTATGGAGCTTCCCTGATATTGTGATGTTAATGTCACCTCTAAGTTGAGTCACATTGTGTTGCATTAGTGACTGTTGATGGTGTTTGAAAAGTTAAGCAAATCACATCTGCCATTGTATGATGATGATTATGAGGTGGTTGTGGCTTGGTGAGTTGTAGTTTGTCTCTTTCAGGGTTCAGCAGACAAACCAGTCAATATCTATGACTATGAGGCCTATTTTTGTGCTGATAGCATAGTAGATTTATTTCAGTGTGTATTTTGTGACATGGCATGTTTTTGTACAATATAATGATGAAGTGGTAATGTTTATGTCAGTAGGACTAATATGTGATGCAGTAGTAGATGCAGCTTATGTAGGTAGGTGTCTATTATTATTATTATTATTATTATTATTATTAGGGGTCCAAACAGTGCAGTGGATGAATGTGAAACTTCACAATAGCCTATGGTCCCAGAGACCTGTCTCTACTTAGACCCCCTAATGGTTAGGGCCTAACCTGAGGTACTGCGCCTATTAGGTGGCACTATAATAATCAGTTTTACATCTTGGCAAGTACAGTGAGGCCTAGCCTCAAACTTCTTGCATCATTGCAATCTTTGCATCCATCTGCATCTTTGAGTCATTGGCCCTCTGCTCTAAAAATGTCAACTTTGTTCACAAGTACAGGGAACTAGTTTGAGGCCGTTCATCTCATTTTCCCAAAATGTATTGTACAAAACTCGCCTGAGTCTTGGCTATCTTGGCTTTATCAGCTGTCTTGCTTCTAATTTGTCCAAGTATCCACATTAAGTTGTTATGCAAGTCTTTGCATTACTAAATCAGCATCCGTTAGGGCATCATCAATCATCATCAGGCTGATTTCAATCTCAATTCAAACCTGTAAGCTCCTAGTTTCAATCCTGCTTTTGAAGCCCCTTTGCCTAAACTGCGGGTACCTTTTCCAAATGTTGAACTTGAATATTTCAGCCATTTCCCTCTAGAGGCCACTTCAGCCAAACTGCTCACTTGCATCCACTTTCTCAATAGCAGAGTGGCACAATAGCTCACCTGGTAAGTGTCTTGTTTGGCTATGCTGAGTTTAGTGGCTCAAGTCCCACCTGTGACAGTGGGTTCCCTCACTCACAATGGGTTCCCCCTCTGACAATGGGTTCCCTCTCTCACAATGGGTTCCCTCACTCACAGTGGGTTCTCTCTCACTGTAGCTGCCACAGTGGGTTATAGTCACAAATACTGTAAATCAGTATCCTCAAAAAGTTCCTCAAAAAATATTGATTGATCAACTGCTTGGACCCTGATCATCGATGCTCTGCAACTATTATTATTATTATTATTATTATTATTATTATTATTATTATTATTATTATTATTGTTATTATTTGTTGGAACAAGGGCTGCACAATTGATCGACTTTTTATCAGAATTGCAATTTGAATGAATGCAATTCGCTAATAGCTGCAATTAAACATGCATCTCGTAAACTCCCAACTCTCCATGTTAATCTGGTGCTGTGCTTCTCATGCACTTATCATTGTCACCAATCAGAAGTTGCCCAACCTAAAGCGAAATGTGGAATATTGAGGCTTGACTTCTGTGTCAAATTGTAATCAAATCAAATTGTACTCGCAATATCTATCAGGAAAAAAAAAAAATCACAATTACATATTTCCCCTGAAACACATGTGCCAGGGCTTTCTGGGATGAAGCAGTAATGTTAGCCTTGTGTGCCCCTCTGTGGTTTGTGAGGTGTCTGTGTGTGTGTGTGTGTGTGTGTGTGTCTGTGTCTGTGTGTGTGTGTGTGTGTGTGTGTGTGTGTGTGTGTGTGTGTGTGTGTGTGTGTGTGTGTGTGTGTGTGTGTGTGTGTGTGTGTGTGTGTGTGTGTGTGTGTGTGTGTGTGTGTGTGTGTGTGTGTGTGTGTGTCTGTGTGTGAGTGAGTGAGTGAGTGATAGTGTGTGGGGGGACTGCTAGCGTAGCTCTACTGAAGCCTCCCCTCCTCTGATGATGCAGTGATTTTCTTGTGCATTTGCTGCCGCCTCTCTGGGGATGGTGCTGGCTGTCTGGGTGTGCAGGGGCCCCAGGAGCGTGCGCTGGCAGCTCTGGACATGAGGTGTTTGGGACGGGCTGTCAGGGACCTACTCATCCCTGCAGAGCACTTGACGGGGGATTTGCATAACCTTGCTCCTCCGTCCAAATGCCTCCTGCCCCCCCCTCCCCCCCCCCACACACACACACACTCTACCTCCCTCCTCTGCTCTCCTCTCCTCTCCTCTCCTCAGCACACAAGAAAAGCCCTGAATGCCATTTTTTGCGTTGACTGAAAGGTTTTTTTTTTTTCCCCATCCCCTCCTTCTCTTTCCTCTTTCCCTCTCTCTTCAAAATGTCACTCATTGGGCATCTGTTGCTAGCTTATTCTATGGATGACTGGGGAGCAGTTATAGAATATGAGACCACTGCTTATGCTTTCAGACACACCTGCTGAAAAAGGAGAAAGTGTGTGCGCGCATGTCTGTATGTGTGTGTGCTGGTGTGTGTCTGTGTGTGTGTGTGTGTGTGTGTGTGTGCGCGCTGTGTGTTTGTGGTGGAGGAAACAGTGGAATTGTGTAAAAGAGATAGGATAGGAAACACATATGAGCCACAAGGAAGATAAAATACACACAAGTGTTTTTTTTGGCTAGGATATCTTGTCTTAATCCTTAATGATGATGGCTTCATCATATTAGCCCTGAGCTTTTTTTTTTCCATTACTGGAAATCCAAGGTTATGTACACCCAATTAAGCCTCCGAAATGGAGAACAGCATGCTAATTACGAATGGAGGGGAAAAAATGGGGGAAAAGTTGAAAATGAATACTCATGAGAGAGAGAGAGAGAGAGCAAGAAAGAGGGGACTCTTTTTGTGTGTGTGTATGTGTGTGTGTGTGTGTGTGTGCGTGTGTGTGTGCGCGCGCGCGTGCGCATGTGCGTATGTATGTGTGTGTGTGTGTGTGTGTGTGTGTGAGAGAGAGAGAGAGAGAGAGAGCTTGTGCAGAGTAGGCATTGGAGCTGAACTTTCCCCCACGCGCCGTGCGCTTTCATCAGGAGCCGTTCTTCCTCCTGTTAGGCGCCGCCTGTTCCAGAAACTGCTCGTCCTGCTCCCTTTCACGAATGCATAATTGATTTCTTCAATGCGCTCTTCTTTTATACCTCCCTTTTATGCACATGCTTTTTCAGACCTATTTCAACCCCTCACACCCCCACATAGTCAAGCTTCGGGCCTGATTAGGTGTGTGTGTGTGCGTGTGTGCGTTTGCGCACTGTATGTGTATGTGTATGTGTATGTGTGTGTGTGTGTGTGTGTGTGTGTGTGTGTGTGTGTGTTTGTATATTTGAGAAGGTCTGGGCTGGGTCCGGGGTAAAGGGAGCCTTTTAACACTCTGCGTTGATGAACGCCTTTTTAGTGTTACCCATGTCAAACAGCCGATGATGAAAGCAAGAAGTGTTCCACGCCTCATCACTAGCTGAGTTGAATCCATCTCCTACTAACCGTGCATAAAGGCGTTGCATGCTTCTTTTTAGAGAAGGAAAAAAATGCTTAGACAACCTTTTTATCTTCAAAGATATATATATATATATATATATATATATATTATTTTCTTGCCGGTTGCCACGGCAATGTAATTGAGAAAGTATGAGGCTAAGCGGCCCCGAGGCTATTTGGGTTAGCGTCTGCACTTTGAGCATATTTGCCTACACGCTTCGCTCGCTCGCTCGCTCTCCAACCGTCAGAGAGGTCACAATGAAATTTAGCACTGTTTTAAGGCTTGTTATCTCCCAGTGTCAACAGAACAATGGATGACGCTCCTCTCCCCAAGAGCCATATTTACTAGCATTAAAATCTACTCTTCCGAGCGCTAATCTCAAAAGCGCTCTAATTACTCCAATGGAAAGAACCAATATTTTTGTTCTTCCTATTTTGAGCTCATATTGCATGCTTATTTCTTCCAAAATGCTCCCACTTGATGTAAAGGATGTTTAATTTGGGCTATATGAAGGTGAGGTTATGAGGTGTTAACCTCCCCCTTAGCACACACACACACACACACACACACACCATTTCGTTTCTGCATGCTGGTGATGGAGCGCTTTCATTTGGAGCCGTAATGATGTGGCCTGCTTTACATTCATGCTGAGGCCCCTCCATTACTCTCTGTCTCATTGCCCGGAGCCCTCGCTGGCTGGGCTGGGCTGGGCCCAGTGCTGCTGTGCTGGGGCTGGATGCCTCCAGTGGGTGGATGGATGGGTGGATGGGGATGGAGGCTGAGTCGGGGGGTAGGGGGTAGTGGGTGCTCAGAGTGGAGCTCAGAGTGGGGCTCCACGTGGGGATGCCGCACTGCTCCCCACCCCAGCAGCTGCCTGTGCCTGGTTAGCAGGGGTCAAGAGCTGGCAGAGGGCCTCGCGCCATCTCAAACTCCCCGAGCCTTGCCTTCGCCGCCACCGTCCAGTCTAGTCCAGCCTGGCACACAGCCTGGCCTGAGTGGATCCCTCGAGCAAGCGTTCAAATGTTCAGCTCAGAGAGAGAGAGAGAACGAGAGAGAAAATGTGTGTGTGTGTGTGTGTGTGTGTGTGTGTGTGTGTGTGTGTGTGTCTGTGTCTGTGTCTGTGTGTGTCTGTGTGATCTGAAGGACTTCCTTACGTCCTAAATGAAGAAAAGTCACATGAGTGACTGATCTAACTTCTGCACTGTGCATGTTTGTGTAGTGTGTTTGTGTGTGTAAGAGAGAAAGTGTGTCTGTGTGTGAGAAGGAGGTTTTATCAGGAGACTCAGGTGAGTTTTGGAGCAGGCACACAAAGCGAGACTTGATAGAGCGAGTGAGAAATAAACAAAGAGAGAGAGAGAGAGAGAAAGAGAACACCACACCAGCTGTCCAGGCCAGCCCCTGCCAGACATCCCAGAAGGCCATTGGAGTGGCGAGTGGAGGAGCGCAGTGCTGTCTTCTTCTCCAGCTCCGGCTGGCACACCTGCCAGATGGGGGGAAGGCAGCCAAACACATTTAATTGCACAGAGAGAGAGATAGAGAGAGATAGAGAAAGAGAATGAGAGGGAGAGGCAAAGAGAGAGAAGGAGCGAGAGAGAGAAGAGAGGGAGAGAGGCTGTAGAGTCCAAGTCTTGAACTGAAGGTCAGAGCCAGTTTTTTTTTCTTGTGACAGTTGCAAGCCACTCTCACTGCCTACCCACACTGGCAGTAAATAAATAACCAAAAAATAAACAATTCCTTGGTCTACTTCTCTGTTGTAGTAGGCACAAACAGGGGCGTTCTCTATCACTCTGTTTCTTCTCCATGTCCCTTTTCTCCTGCTCTTCCTTTAACTGGGCCCTGACTCCAAGAAGTAGAGATGGTAAAGGCCCAGGGTTCCCACGGGTCATGGAATTTCTGGAGTATCATGGAATTTTTGTCAGGGAATGTTATCATTTTGGGGCAAAGTCATGGAATATCAGGGAATTTTGTTATAACAGTTTAAAAATGTACTTGCCAAAATACATTAAGACAAATATATTGCCACACAGAATTGGTTTATATCTGGTTATTAGCTTTATGGCTTGCTTGAGTAGCCCAACTGTGTTTATTCAATGCCTATTTATTCATCTCCCGCTCTAAAAAAGTAAAAAAAATCTTGACTGTGAAATCATTGGTTGGTATATTGTACTATTCATTATATAGTAACTCTGAAATCATTGGTTGGTATATTGTACTATTCATTATATAGTAAGTCATGGAAATTCAGGTTTTTCGTCAGGGAAAAGTCATGGAATTTTACATTTGACTTAGTGTATGAACTCTGAAGGACACTCCTGAGTGAGCGCAAGCTGCCGTGCTCCTTTGGAAGTCTTATTGGAGAGTGAGGGCGTCAGGGTCTGTGTTTGTTTGTTTGTCTCTCTCACCCTCGCTGTTAAATACAAATTCAAATTCATAGTGGTTTATTGAGATGTATTGTATTATCTCTCTCTCTCTCTCTCTCTCTCTCTCTCTCTCTCTCTCTCTCTCTCTCTCTCTCTCTCTCTCTCTCTCTCTCTCTCTCTCTCTCTCTCTCTCTCTCTCTCTCTCTCTCTCTCTCCCTCTCTCTTTCTCAACAGGTGGGCAGTTAAGACACACCAAGACTGGCGAGGCCTTCATCTTCAACTACAGAGAGGACCTGCACCGATGGAACCAGAAGCGATACGAAGCTCTGGGAGAGGTACAGAGACACAGAGGGCTGTGCAATTAATACTAATTGATTAACGTCACTCATGAATTCTGACGATTCTGTAAAAAACATAATCGAAATATAACGAATGCACTCTGATTTGCACCACTCGTTTTGTCTTCAGATATAAATCCAACGTCCTCCTATGCATTACAGTGGTAGCCGATGCATTCATTATATTTTTTGCATGTATTTTTGTTTATTATTTGGCAGCCGTGGCCTACTGGTTAGCACTTTAGGACCTGTAACCGGAGGGTTGCCGGTTCGAACCCCGACCAGTAGGCACGGCTGAAGTGCCCTTGAGCAAGGCACCTAACCCCTCACTGCTCCCCGAGCGCCGCTGTTGATGCAGGCAGCTCACTGCGCCGGGATTAGTGTGTACTTCACCTCACTGTGTGTACACTGTGTGCTGTGTGTGTTTTACAAATTCACGGATTGGGATAAATGCAGAGACCAAATTTCCCTCACGGGATCAAAATAGTATATATACTACTTACTTATTTATTTTGCAGTTTAATTATAGTTTTTTTAAAGTTTGTATGGATGATGTTTCCAAAATCATTGATTAATTGTGTTAAATAATCAGGATGCCAATATTGAACAAAATAATCATGATTACCAACTATTCACTGCGGTTTATACATTGATTTTGCAAAATTTCTTCA
>NW_027468640.1:24769020-24771520 GCF_046254945.1 Alosa pseudoharengus
CTAAATCATTTGGCTACTCTCTCACTGCTTTCCGCACAGTAAAGTTCAAATGATGTTCAGTTGGTCTCCATTCATGTAATATGCATAAGCTAATCATTAGATGTGCATTTGTTGTGTTGTAAATCTTTGTTCATTCGCAGGCCTGTTTACATGGCTTTAATTGTTCCGCCGATTCTTTGATGTTCAAAGAGAACATTGACTCTTTTAGGATTACCTTTGTGCGAGTGTGTTCCGTTTCATTTTTATTTCCAGTCCAGGTATGTCCTCAGAGAAATAGCCTTCTCTTGAAGGCCCTGTTTCTTCTAGAAGTGTAAATGAATATGCACACGGCAAAGCACACAAACACCACTTAGTATCATCATTACTAGTTGCATTATTAATTTGCAAGGAAACAAATGGAAACATCAAATATGCATTTAAACTTCTTGACCTGGTGCAGTATATCTGATTTGTTTTTTCTTGTTTGTATGTTTCTCAGATGTAAGCAGTCTTTATAGAACTGATAATGATAATAAAGATAGACTATAGTAAGGATAGAGAGATGAAATGCTGTTATGCTTATCAGTTGCTTACTGTTCTGCATATCAGTTGCATGGCACAGTGCTTCGTTCCAAGTTTAGCAATTAGCGTAAGCAGCACCATATCTGCAGGCATGCCTTGCCTGGCCACGCGTGGACATAGACGGATGTGTGAGTTTGGCTGAGGGCCATTGTTTTCCATTGGCCAGGTGAACAGAGGCAGACCTGCTTGTCCAGAGCATCTCAGGGAAGAGAAGAAGCCCTTGTGTGTGTTTGTGTGTGTGTGTGTGTGTGTGTGTGTGTGTGTGTGTGTGTGTGTGTGTGTGTGTGTGTGTGTGTGTGTGTGTGTCCATGCATGAGTGTGTGTGTTAGTATCAGAGGCAGTTGAGGCTGGTAGGTGAAATGAGGAGAGAGGAGAGGAGAGGAGAGGAGAAGAGGAGCAGGCTGGGGGAGATGTGCTGTGCTGTGTGCAGAGAGAGAGATATATAGAGAGAGAGGGAGAGAGAGAGAGATAACAGTGTTATTGTGAGTGTGGCGGTGGCACCAGATGTCCAATTTGCACTTCAGCCCCGTCTGAATGGAGGGCGAAGATGGCACAGAGACGCACTGCTGACAGCCCTCAAGAGGACAAAAAAAAAGACGAGGAGGGTGTGTGTGTTTGTGTGTTTGTGTGTGTGTGTGTGTGTGTGTTTGTGTGTTTGTGTGTGTGTGTGTGTGTGTGTGTGTGTGTGTGTGTGTGTGTGTGTGTGTGTGTGTGTGTGTGTGTGTGTGTGTGTGTGTGTGTGTGTGTGTGGGGTTGCAGCCTGGCTAACAGCTGGGGTAAGCTGGCTAGTGGCAGGGCTGAGGCCACAGCATCCTGTATCCCTCTCTAGGCTCCACTCTGGCTTTGATATGCTAGGCCTTACACACACACACACACACACACACCCTTGCTCCCAGACGGCCTGTGTGATTGACCAGACCTCTGGACCTGATGGCACTGAATGAGACATTAGAGGAGTTCGGGGGCGCTCCTTTGAGAGGGCCGTCTGCTTTCATTAGTTGATCAGTTGGCTCTGACGCAGGGGATTCTGGGTAATGGCGCTCTGGCTCTGTGAATGGAGAAGTACAGAGAAGTGTGTGGGGTGCGTTTTGGAGTTGCAAGGACGTCGTCGACATTCACAGAGCCATAAAAAAAAAAAAAAAAACTGTTTTTCTTGTCAGCCAGCTAACGACAAGCAGTTTTACACCCTGCCAAAGCCCAAAGAAATGTACCTTTGGTGAAAGTTTTTCAAGTGGTTTTTCAAGTGGGTTTTTTTTGTGTGATTTTGGAGACATTGAATGTTAGATACATTGAATGTACACTGCAGGTTTTACTGTATACCCGTTTTATTGGTTTTATTGTAGTCTTGAAAAGTCTGTGAAGTGTGTGTCGCCCACACACAATTAGTCAGTTGCTTTTGCTAGCGTACCCACCTCTGGTGTTGGTCGGCAAGGTTGAGGAATTCAATGTGGCGCTCCAACGCGATACAAAGGGTAAGAGCTCAAGGCCGCGCTTGCAGCCGAGTGTTGCCCGTAGAATAGCGGGCACTGCTGGAATGTGTGAGGTGTTGGCGTGTCATCGTCCGAGTGTGTTTGTTTTGTCTGCCAGCATGTGTGAGTCTGACTAGGGCAATGAGTGATTGGGAATGAGTGTGTGTGTGTGGGTGGCGGTGTGTGTGTGTGTCTGTGTGTGTGTGTGTGTGTGTGTGTGTGTGTGTGTGTGTGTGTGTGTGTGTGTGTGTGTGTGTGTGTGTGTGTGTGTGTGTGTGTGTGTGTGTGTGTGTGTGTGTGTGTGTGTGTGTGTGTGTGTGTGTGTGTGTGTGTGTGTGTGTGTGTGTGTGTGTGTGTGTGTGTGTGTGTGTGTGTGTGTGTGTGTGTGTGTGTGTGTGTGTGTGTGTGTGTGTGTGTGTGTGTGTGTGTGTGTGTGTGTGCAGGTAGTTCGTAACTGCCGCCCGAAAACG
>NW_027468640.1:24776520-24783807 GCF_046254945.1 Alosa pseudoharengus
TAGACGGAGACTCCAAGTCCCGCAGTTGAGATAATTCATCACGTACAACAACACTCTGTCCGCCGGCACGTCGCTAATGGAATGGGAGTAAACAACGCGTGTCCTGCTCTTGAGATCCCTGCAGCAAGTCGGCCAGTCTCGTCGGGTTTTATGGCCGGCTGTGAGCCCCAGCTGACCGCGGTTGGATGCCACCAGGCTTCGGACACTTTGATGTGCCCCCTCGTCGCCCACAATCGTGCCACTGTGAGACCCACTCAGATCCGGGGATCCGGATCCAGCCGTTCGCCCCGATCCCGGGCCGAGATAAATCGCCGTTTTTTTTTTTTTTTTGCTTGCATGCCGCGAAAGCCGCGGGCGCCACCGGTGCAATAAAGACGGCCGTCGCTAGTCTCCACACACACACGCGCGCACACACACACACACACACACACACACACACACAAACAACACGAATGCCCGCTCACGCACGCAATTATCCGCCGAACTCGAGCCAAACCACGGCCTTCGCATCACCACCGCACCCCTTTCTCGCCCACGTAGACGGGCCGTGAGGCAGAGCGAAGTCCCTGTGATTCCAGCTGCCGGGAGTGTCGGGGGCGAGGGTTGCTGGGGTGGGTGGCTGTGTGAGTGGTGTTGGTGGTGGGGTGGTGGGATGCCTGGTGGAGGTTAGCAGGCAGGCGGGCGGGCGAGAAACAGAGAAAGTTGTTGATGTCATTGAGCCGTGAAGCTTTTGGCCCCCGAGATGAAATTACACCCTATACATGTTTCTTAGCAATGTAGCTCGGGGGATAAACATACCTTACATCAACTCGCTCGCTTGTAGTTGAGATTTGGTCCCTTTTGGCTGACATCCCCCCCCCCCCCCCCCCACACACACACACACACACACACACACACACACACACACACACACACACACACACAGAAACATATACACACTCACTCACACACACTCATGCTGTTCTGCTCTGCTCTAGTCAGCTCCCAAGCCATCCCACTTATCTCTCTCTCTCTCTCTCTCTCTCTCTCTCTCACTCTCTCTATCTCTCAGTCTCTCTCCATCTCTCTCCCTCACTCCACTATTTTGATCGCTGAGTGTCTACAGGCTGAATGTATACTGCTGCATTCTCCATATGTTCAAAGGCATAGCCAGCATTTCTCACACCCATTTCAACCTGGTTTTAGTATTTTGAACGCAGCTCTCTGTATTCCATGTGTGTTTGTGTCTGTGTGTGTGTGTGTGTGTGTTGGTCCACAGGCCTTATGGAAGATAAGTTTACATCAGAACTGATGTCAGTTAAGATGTCATAGCTGCACTCACTGACTCCTTTCTGCTTCTCTTTTTCTCTCCTCTGTCAGATCATCACGCAATATGTTTACCAACGCTTGGAGGAAGAGTGCAACTTGACAAGAGAAATCCTCCCGGTAAGCACTGCAGAGTTATATAAAAAAAGAAAGCAAGACATAGAGGTTGTGAGGCCGTTTGATTTATTCTCCCTGAGATTAAATAAAGGATTAATGAGGAGAAATGGAGGTAAATAGGGCCCTGTCTCTGTGTCCGATTGTGATGGACGGACTCCCGCTCGGAAGGAAGGAGGGATTCGGGAATAAGCCTCCTAACCGCTCTGGTTTTTTGTTGCCTTTGCGTGCGGGCCCGCCGCGCAAATTAAATGTATTGTGACAACGTCGTTTTCGGTAGAGAAAAAAAAAAAGTAAGCGAAGCTGTTCCGTAATCTGTTTTGGTTCCAAATGAGCTCAGAGATACTTTATTAGTCACCCGGACTTAGTCACAGTGGCTGCTCCTCTCATTCCCACAAAGAATGTTTGTTTTCAACAAAAAAAATAATAAAAATAAAAAATCTCTTGCTTCCGGCTTGTGTGTGTCCCCCACATCATCTTTCAAATTATTTTAGGTGAAGTGTTGTTATTCATCACCTTCCCCTCCAAAATCGCAATAACTATCTAGATTGAATGTCCTGTTAAGATGCTGCATCCCACTGCATAAATCAGAGAACATGAAAAGGGCTTTTATAGGTGCTGCACACAACCTTTGACTGCCTGCTTATTGGCTGAAAGATCAGGTAAGTTTATTTGCTGGGGACAACCTGAAAGCTGATTACCGCTAGATAGATGACCTCGGCTAGAAGCGAATTAGAGTGTGTGTGTGTGTGTGTGTGTGTGTGTGTGTGTGTGTGTGTGTGTGTGTGTGTGTGTGTGTGTGTGTGTGTGTGTGTGTGTGTGTGTGTGTGTGTGTGTGTGTGTGTGTGTGTGTGTGTGTGTGTGTGTGTGTGTGTGTGTGTACGTGTGTGTGGGGAAGGATGGAAAAAGAGATGGATAATTTTTTTTGTTGTGTACAGGAATTGTTTTCTCTATGTGTAATTTTAGACGGCTAAATGAGGAGAGTCAGCCTCCACGCAGATAGGAGGCCTTTCCGAGCGCCTCTCTGCCGTTAATCTCCGCGTGGCGGAGTTTGGTTCGGGAAATGATTCCTGGCTCCGAGTCACGGCGGGTGTTTGCTTTCCCGAGCTGTTCCACTTTATTGAAATAAAAGGCAAATATAGTTTTTGGCACGCGGACGTGGGGGGATATAAAGTTCCCGGACCGTCGGGAGTGCGGCTCCTAATCTACTCCACTGGATGTGCCCTCGTGGCTGTCAAATGAACAAACAGATAACCAGTGCAAATACTTTCCCCCAGTTAGCACACAGCACTGGGAGATGCTGGGAGAATGATGCGCTTGCATCCTCATCCTCAAATTTGTTTGTCACCAACTTTTTCACCAAAATATGTATGAAGTGCGAACTCTGGAGCAAAGTGTACATGATACGTGGAGGATTTGTAATCCTCGTAGAGAGGGTGCCGTTCTGCACAGAAAGTATGTAAGTAAGGACGTAAGTTTGATTCGTATAGCATATTTAAGACCAAAGTGTTTCACGTAAATAAAACAGAAACATACCAAACAAACAGACAAATACGCAGTTTTTACAGATGAAGACATGGCAATAATACTATACAACCAAAACCCTGCTGTCTCCACAGAGCCCTAGAATACAACGAAGTGTGTGATCACTGCACTGCACCACACAGACAGACAAATCAATCTCAGTCAGCCAAGTGAAATGCTATAAGTCTCATCTTCATGGTATGATGAAGAGGCACTATAGCTATGATGAAGACGCACTATAGTGACCCCCCCCCCCACCCTCTATTCCAGGTGGACGCCACGGAGGACGAACCAAAGAGCTTCATCTACCTGAGCGAGGACGCGCTGTCCAACCGGGACAAGCTGCTGGTGCTGATCCAGGGCAGCGGGGTGGTCCGTGCCGGACAGTGGGCACGACGACTCATCATCAACGAAGACATGGACAGCGGCTCCCAGCTCCCCTTTATCAAGCGCGCCATGGAGGTAGAGGAGCACTGGCTAGCCCATAGCCTGAAAACTCATTCACATAATACTGTACATATCATAAGAGATGTGGAGGATGTAGGATCTCACTGAGAGGTCTCCTATAGACCATCTACAGATGCTGAATAAATACATACATACACACACACAGACACACACACACTCTCTCACTCTCATGTAAGTGAGAACATATGTAACATACAGTATGCATGTAACAACGATGTATGGTTAAGATAGGTTTGGTTAACGTGATCTTCAGTAATTATTCAACAAGAGTAAACTTCAATTTCAACAAACCACTATCTCTGTAGGCATCAAGTGTTACGGAATGTACTGTAGCCTATAAGGGACATTCAGCACATCCATTTTGTGTGGTGGGTGTATGAGTGGCCGGTCCACCCTCTGTCCATAATTGTTAGGCAGATCCTTTGTGATGCGTGGGAGATTAGGTTGGAATGGGAGCTGTTGAAGTGTTTCCGTAGTGCGTCTCGGCCTTGGGAGGGATAATTGGAGGAAGAATGGGCCCAGTGGTTGGAGGCTGAGCGGTGTCCTCAGCACGCCTGTTTCATGGCTCGCCACAAACGGCCTCACCTTGTTGAAGTCTAGTTCCAAGGTTCCCCCCAACTCTCTTGGCTCTCTTGGTCCAGGTCGGAAAACTTTTCAACCAATGTTGTGTGTGCGTGTGCCGTGTCCGTGTCCGTGTGTGTGTGTGTGTGTGTGTGTGTGTGTGTGTGTGTGTGTGTGTGTGTGTGTGTGTGTGTGTGTGTGTGTGTGTGTGTGTGTGTGTGTGTGTGTGTGTGTGTGTGTGTGTGTGTGTGTGTGTGTGTGTGTGTGTGTGTGTGTGTGTGTGTGTGTGTGTGTGTGTGTGTGTGTGTGTGTGTGTGTGTGTGTGTGTGTGTGTGTGCAAAGGACTTTACACTGCACATCACAACCGTATTATTGTACGATTAAAGAAGTGCTACCCAAAATGTTCCTACTAGGTACAAACATTCAAGCATACTGCTAGGTTGGGTTAACAGCTCTGATGATGTGTTTTGTAACATCCCTACCACCCCTGCTGTTGTGTTCTTGGATAGAGATCAAAGGGATGTGTTCATCTTAGACATAGGTTAACCTTCATATGGACATAGCCTTTTATGACAAAAGTATCAAATATCAAGTAGTTGCAAATATCAGTGATCTAGGCTATTCATGTAAGTTGGTGATATTGGTATTTGGCAGTCTGGGGCAAGACCGTTGGCAAGACTCTGCTTTATATCAGCTGTTATAGTCAGCCTTGCTGTGTGGTGTAGGCACATATTTTTGTGCCCATGAGTGTCAAAGTTGTATTTCACTCCTGGAAATATTTGAATCGGTTAGAATCCGAGACAAATGTGATTTGTGGGTTAAAATAAATCATTCAAAAGGTGTGTGTGTGAGAGAGAGAGAGAGATAGAGATAGAGTGTGTGTGTGTGTTAGGAGTTTATTGATCCGTCTTGGTATGTTTTTGTCAACCGGACACATATCCGTAGTGTGGAGGCTGCAACATGTTCGTTGTATAAAATATTATACGTGTGTCCTTACTTTCTCTCGGGCTCAGTGTGTAGTCATGAGTAGCTCCCTCGACGCCCTGATCACCCCCCTTGACCCCCTCAATCTCCCTCTCTCTGTCTCTCTCTCTCTCTCTCTCTCTCTCTCTCTCTCTCTCTCTCTCTCTCTCTCTCTCTCTCTCTCTCCCTCCTTCTCCCCCTCCCTCTCTCTCTCTCTCTCTCTCTCTCTCTCTCTCTCTCTCTCTCTCTCTCTCTCTCTCTCTCTCTCCCTCCCTCCCTCTCTCTCTTTCTCTCTCTCTCTCTCTCTTCACCCCCGTGGTGCCCAGAGGAGGGCTGGGTGCCCAGTGCCGCTCCGAGGGGCCAGTCAGAGGGCACCAGTGGGGCCGCGGTGCTGCCGTTGTTTTTAGCTGCTGTTTTTGGAGAGCGTCCGGTAAAAGGGCAGCCTGGCAGGCAGGTAGGCGCAATGGGGGGGTAGAGGGGCTGGCCTACCGCTGGGGGCGTCGGAAAGCCTCTCCACTCGGGTTACTGGCCAGTGGGTGAGATCTCAGCGGTCAACACACGCTCCTTTCCTCTCTTTCTCCCTTTCTCTCTCTCTCTCTCCCTCTCTCTTTCTCTCTCTCTCTGTCTCTCTTTCCTTCTCCCTTGTTTCCAAGTACACTCACAGTTATGGATTCCTCTCCCGCTCTAGTAACATTTATTTCCACTAAAAAAAAAATATATATATATATATATATATATATATATATATATATATATGCATTTAGAAAAGTTCAAAGAAATCTTTGCCTTGTGCCATTTGAAAGTTGAGACTTAAAAGAGCAGGATGGTGAGTGTGCTTGTGTGGGAAGCCCTTGGGCTGCTGGGTCTGCATCACGTCCTCCGCCGTGTCTTATTCCCACTTATTTTGTTTCTGTCTCCTTGCCACTTGCACAACTAAAGTACCCTTGTGTGTGTGTGTGTGTGTGTGTGTGTGTGTGTAGGTGTGTGTTATGTGGCTATGTATACCCAAATCATCCCATAGAAACAACGTACGTGCGTGCTGAGAGTAATTCCGATGCGCCGTTGTTTCCGGGGGCGGGTGAGCGCGGTCCCCGCTGACCGGCAACGGTGGCAAGATGTCGGGGGACTTGCAGCGCCGACGCGCTAATTTCATCACCTGTGCGGCGCTCTGCGTTCAAATTGACTTAGGAGACCTCCTCCAACCCCCACCTCCACCCCCTCCCTTGCTCCGACCCCCTCCCCAGCCAGTACACACACACACACACACACACACACACACACACACACACCTATGGCTGGTGGTGGAGCAGGTGACTGTCAGACTGAATGGGGAGTAGACAGAATATCTGTGTGGACTGGGGGTATATTCTGCAGATGTATAGACACTACCGGTAGATCTATTCATGTAAAATTAGGTAAATAATATGAACAGAAATATGTATAAGAGTATGTACCGGTATGGTGTGTGTGTGTAAGTATGTTTGTGTGTGTGTGTGTGTGTGTGCGTGCGCGCGCGCGTGTATGTATGTATGACTATGGGCTAGTTCATGTGCCCACGCAGCACACACACACACACACACACACACACAGTGTTGCTGGCCGTATATCCGCGGTAAGTGGGGTTATTGCATTTCCTCAGCCTCTTCCCCTGCAGTAGTAAAGTGGGCTGACAGGCGGGCAGACTGGAGCTCCTGTCTGAGGGCTCCGCCATTCATCACCATAAGCAGGCCAGTCTGGTGCCCACTCCAGGACATCATCATAATGGAATTTAGCAAGACGTGTGTGTGTGTGTGTGTGTGTGTGTGTGTGTGTGTGTGTGTGTGTGTGTGTGTGTGTGTGTGTGTGTGTGTGTGTGTGTGTGTGTGTGTGTGTGTGTGTGTGTGTGTGTGTGTGTGTGTGTGTGTGTGTGTGTGTGTGTGTGTGTGTGTGTGTGTGTGTGTGTGTGTGTGTGTGTGTGTGTGTGTGTGTGTGTGTGTGTGTGTGTGTGTGTGTGTGTGTGTGTGTGTGTGTGTGTGTGTGTGTGTGTGTGTGTGTGTGTGTGTGTGTGTGTGTGTGTGTGTGTGTGTGTGTGTTGGAGAGGTATGTGGGTAGAGGCTGTCGTCTTGCCTGCTTGGCTGGGCGACTCCAAGGCACAGCTGATGTTTGACATAGAGGCGTCAGTGCAGTGCGTGGGTCTTGACCGTGTCGGATGCTGTTACCGTGCTGTACCGGGTCGGCCCCTGTAGAGCTGATTGGGGATCAGCCATGTGTCTGCGGCGGAGGTGATGAACGATTAGCCGAGTGGAGACAGTGGCTGGTACTGTGTCAACGCTCCACGGGCTCTTTTCCTCCGCTAGCCAGTCCTCCTTAGCC
>NW_027468640.1:24784007-24804007 GCF_046254945.1 Alosa pseudoharengus
GCCCCCCCCCCCCCCCCCCCACCCGCCCGCCCGCCCTCCCTTGTCGAGTGAGAGGCTGCGGAGGCCGATGGTCAATCGAGCCACGCTGTGATCAGGTCCCCCGCGCTGACATGAGACGGCACCGAAGCATGAGGGGGTGGGGTGGGGGAGGGGGGGAGGGGGGGGCACAGATCAGAGTGTGTGACGTCCAGAGTGTGACATCCATCCAGATCAGAGCGTGACACATCACTGGACTGGATGCCCATGTTTGTGTTTGAAGGGGTGGGGGGGGGGGGGGGGGGGAACACATCCCTTGATACGGAGAGGGGAACAAAAGGAGAGTGAAGTCCTTTCATGCTCCTTAAACAAAATCAATATTGCGGCGCATGTGTGTGTACATGCCTCAGTGAGTATGGATGTGGATGGATATCAGGGTCGGAATTGGTAGTGACCTGTCAATTGCCCGAGGTGGCCATGTTTGTATTTGTATGTGTTTTGCACTATATGTGTGCCTGTGTTTGTGTGTGTGTGTGTGTGTGTGTGTGTGTGTGTGTGTGTGTGTGTGTGTGTGTGTGTGTGTGTGTGTGTGTGTGTGTGTGTCTGTCTGTCTGTGTGTGTGTGTGCGTCTGTGTGTGTCTGTGTCTGTGTGTGTGTCTGTCTGTCTGTCTGTCTGTCTGTATGTCTGTCTGCCTGTGTGTGTGTGTGTGTGTGTGTGTGTGTGTGTGTGTGTGTGTGTTTGGGGTCACATTGGTTCTGACAGAGTAGAATGAATCTGCTCATCTTTTATGCTTTCACCCTCCTCTTTTACACTTCCTGTATTTTCTCTCTCTCCTTCCCTTTATCAGAATTAAAAGGGAGTCTAGTTGCTTAGCAACACAGAAGGCCAGGTAAAGCTCAGTAAGTTTTTGTGTTTTGTCTCTTCCTGTTATTGAGGTCAAAGTGCCAACACATGAATATGTGGGGCTCGAAATAGGAGAGAGTTTGGCCTAGAGCACAGAAGCTCATTGGCCGGGTGAGAGCAGTGTTACTGGTGGGAAAGAGCTATATACACATATATATATTTTTGAGACCCATGGTTGTCAACAGACAATAAAACACAAAATTGAGAAAGAATACAATAGAATGACATGCAAAGAAAACTGAAATTCGGCAATATTTCTGTTTACAGTATTGCTTATATACAGGAGCATCGACAGAAGAGTAAACTGAAGAAAAGTGTGTGTGTGTGTGTGTGTGTGTGTGTGTGTGTGTGTTGCGTGCGTGTGTGTGAGAGAGCGTGCATGTTATTTAATGTATGGCAGTCTGGGCCTGAGATATATGGGAGGCCACTGCTTCCACAGAGACCTGCATTTCTGGTAGCAGTCATAATTAATTTCCTCATTTGTTCCTTCATGTTCTCAATTGACTTCTCTAGCTTTCTGACATTGTCATGTCATTGTACTGCAACTCGCTATCTCTCTAACCCTTCTGTCATTAAGCTAAAGTGTCACTTTTGTCTTAAACAACCATAAAATGGGTTTAATTCTTCTGAAACTGGCCGCTGGTTAGAATATTTAGACAGTAAAATAGCAAACAGATGAATTGGAAGAGAGCTGTTTACCACAGTGAAGTCAATGCTACTGTTGAATTTCAAAACATGAATGAAGTGATTTTTTTTTTTAAAGCCTTTTTTTAAATGCTGGCCCGCCAGCAATGGTGCATTCTGAAACGGGAGTTCACACTAATCAAACTACCTTTAAACCCGTCTAAAGCTGTTTCGTCTCGTCTCGTCGCATAAATGTGAACTGGCCTGGAGGATGTCTTTATCACATTCCGAGTGTAACTACCGAGTTACGGCGGAAAAACGAATTACTCGTTTACGGCAACAGAGCCGCACTGCTTTTGCAATGGGGGAGGAGAGGGGAGGAGAGGAGGAGGGGGGGGGGGGGGTTGGTTGCCACATTTCATGGCAAGATGCCGTTTTTTACTCGCTTGTCCTCCCCCACCTCCATCTCCCTCCCCCCCCCCCTCTCTCTCTCTCTCTCTCTCTCTCTCTATCTCCCACTCAGCACTCCTTCTCCCTCATCCCCCTGTCCCATCCTGGAGAGAGAGAGAGAGAGAGAGAGAGGGAGAGGGAGTAGAGAGACTCGGCAGGTTCAGCAAGGTTTTGCGCAGCGCATCTCGGAGGCGCGGCCCTGCAGCGTGGCAGATTTCATAATCTCATTATCATCACGGCGCCAGACTTGCCCACGAGGGCCGGCCGCCTGTTCCGCGTTATTAGCTGCCCAGATTTGTCCATTTGTCCTTCCGCCACATGCCGCCCAGCCAATCGTGGCAAAGAAAAGTTGGCGGCGAGTCTCCCCCGCCTCTCTTTAATAATAACTTCTTCAGCCTATTACTGTTTTACCGGGGAAAGGGGGGGGGGGGGGGGGGGTTGGTGGCTGTAAGCAAAGCTCAATGTGCTTTCTGCACTGTATATCATTTATTCTAAATGATGCTGAGGGATTGCGTATGCGTGTGTGTGTGTGTGTGTGTGTGTGTGTGTGTGTGTGTGTGTGTGTGTGTGTGTGTGTGTGTGTGTGTGTGTGTGTGTGTATCTGTGAGTGTGAGTTTAGATACATATATGTGTTTGCAAGTTTGCTATGCGTATTCATACAAGTGTGCACTGTCATGGTATAATTTAAAGGCTGTTTTATTTAGTTTTATTTATTTTTTTGCTGTATGCATATTTCTTCTGCTGAAGTTTGAACTCCCATTGCCTCCTCCTTCGAAGTCCACCTGTCCACGTCTACTCCCCCCCCCCTCGTTCCTGTCCCTTGTGATTGACATCAGTTGTGGGCCCACGTGACCTCCCCTCAGCTGACAGGTGTCTCACCATCACGTAATCTCTGGCTGTCTAATATGCATTTCAGTCCGTGACACACCCATCCTCCTCCCCCAGTTTGGTCCAAATAATGGATTGCGGATTAGTGGATCAAGTCAAGGTCTATTCACGGGACAATAGCATCTCTCTAACCTTTCGAGAGCAACAACTAATGCACACACTCCTCTAGCTGGCCATGTGAATTTCTATCTATTATTCACCTCTGCGGAATCCCCCTATTCACTATCCCCTTTGTGTGTGGCCAAGCCTCTTAGAGGCCTATGCGGCCATCCCTGTCTCAGTACAGTCATGCAGGGGCCAATGGCAGATTAGGCCGCCGCCGGCCATTGATCTCATCAGGCCCCATATGGTGCATCTCGTCCCAGGAGCACGAGGACCTGGCTCGACCCTGGACCCCGTAGCCCCAAGTTGACCGCAGCAGAGTGGTGTTGAGTTTTGGAGCTGTTAGCCGTTGGGCAGGATCTAAATGGGATTGAGGCAATCCAATAAGGAGCACGTTTTAATATGTATGTTGTTGATAGGCGTTAACAACCCCCCCCGCCCAGCCCCTTTTTATAGTTTCAGGTAATTTGCATATACTTTATGTGGTTCACTCTCAGTTAACTTACATACACACACAAACACACACACACACATACACACAAGACCTCACTCCAACGGTCCAGAACTGGTTGTGGGGCTCACTTCTACTATAGTTCAAACACACACACACATACACACACACAGACGGACACACCCTACATTTTATCTCGGTCGAGAGCCCGGAGTTCTAAAACTACATTTCTGCAGTAGGGGCTTGGTAAAGGTGAATGGATTCACTCACTGATTGGTCGCTTTATGTCTTACTTCCTTTTTGTTAGCTAGCAAATGAGGGTCGAGAACCTCCTAAACCAATCCTGAAAAGTTCATACAAGTCCAAATTACCAACCAATATCCAAATCACCAGTCTGACCGATCATCGTCATATTACCAGTCTGACAGATCATCGTCATATCACCAGTCTGACAGATCATCGTCATATCACCAGATGGAACAGACAGGACTTCTGAATATGCATATGTGACCCTGCAAGGCGAAACCAGTCGTTTTAGTAAAATTTACAAAATTAAGTTAATGTGCTCACATGAACGTCCATTGACTAAGCTTTCCAACGATATGTATATCGAGGGTATTGTAAAAAGTATCGCTAAGTTAACCGCATCCAAAGTTGGCATGGCTCTCCTGTCACGATATGCCAGAAGAGGAGAAAATCACCTTTTTAAGTAAATTGTCGCGTGCGATAGTGTGAGGACACAGCTATTATTAGCCTTACGTTAGCGTGACTTTGAAGCGGATGACTGACTATGTATAGTTTTATCAACCGAGTGAGTATCTTTTTCTGCCCCCTAGTTAATAACCTGGGACGGCCATAAGGTGTCACTATAGAATATAATTAATGTATTTCGGGAGAAGAAGTTCTGTGTACACAGATTGTGTAGGCTATGGCCCACTTTTAAAATGTGTTACGTCAATGGAATACTTCTCCTGGTCCGTAAAATGACGCCAGGATATTTCTAGTTCAAGTTCGTGCTTTTGACCGTTCGTGCCCTGAAAGGCAAGTCTTTCACATCCATATTCGGTTACATCTGCCAAGAACGATAGAGAGCTTACACATTGAGTAACGAGTACCGGTGCGGTAGCCTAGAGTAAATTTTAGCTTTAGCGTAAAACCTTATAGCCGCATGGACAAATGGAATGACTACTAATGTGTTTAATCTTCAGCTAAATAAAGTCAGGGTTTAACAGTCAAAACGTATGTTTATTCGTGAAATTTGTTCACAATATGAAAGTGTAGACTGTATACTGTCGAATTATGCGAAAACGTGAAATTCGACATTTTAACGCGTACGTTTGTATATCGTGGATTTTCTCAAAATAGCACTGTGCGCAAGACGACTGGTTTCGTCACATATGCTAAACATACAGGGTTGTGTCACTGACCCAGTACTTCCTGCTACTAGAACACCTTGGAACTCCCAAGTAATCCCATCAACAGGTGAGGCAGCAATTAGCCTACAGTAGCCTGTCCACCTACAAGTATCCAGCTGTCCAGTATGTGTGGTCATGTGTGGTCCGAGTACCGACTTGGTCAACGGAGCCGCCAGAGAGCCTTCACAGTCACACACAGTTCCGTGCCCTGCGGTTGAACCCCCGTGGAGGTTAATCTCAGTCATGTAATCAGATTGTTTACTCTGTTCCTCGCCGGCCGGCCGGCCTTCCCCCCGTGTGATCACCGAGCGCTGCTGATGCCCTGTTGCCCCGACGTTAGCCCTGTGGCATTAGCTCCGAGCGCCACACTCTCCGGGATTATGGCTGCAGGGGGCCGCCCGTGGCGTGCGGGGGGATGGGGTGGGGGGGGGGGTGGGGGGTGAACTTAGAACTCACCACTCGGCCCCTTGGCTCTTTCGGCGCTCAGCCGGTCAGAGCGATGTCCAATGGTGTCACGGTGTCGGGAGTTGGATGATGGACTTTTTTTTTGTTTTACACTGTTAGTAACTGGAAGGAGGGCGTTCGAGGTGTCATCAGGTTGCTATCTCTGCATCCTAGTCTGGAGTGTGTTTCTCAGTGTGTGTCTGTGTGTGTCTGTGTGTGTCTATGTGTGGTGTGTGTGTTTGTGTGTGTCTGTCTGTGTGTGTGTCTGTGTGTCTGTGTGTGTCTGTGTGTGTCTGTGTGTGGTGTGTGTGTGTGTGTGCGTGCGTGTGTGTGTGTGTGCCACAGGATGCGTGGAGGTTGCCAAGCTAAGCCTTCCGTCTTGACATTGGCCGGCAGCCACAAACTTCTCCCTGTAGTCTGTCAGTGCTAAATTATGATGTCTGCCCCCTCCCACGGGCCAGAGGTGCTCTCCACAATCTCGCCCTGCACTCCTCTGTGTACTCACAGAGTGGCGTGGACAGCCCCGCGCGTCCACTTTCTCACGTAGCCCCCCTCCTCCTCCTCCTCCTCCTCATCCTCCCCCGTCCACTACTGTCCCTCCGTCTTGCTCTCTCTCTCTCTCTCTCTCTCTCTCTCTCTCTCTCTCTCTCTCTCTCTCTCTCTCTTTCTCGCAGTGCTTTTGACCTCGGTGTGAGTAAGGCAGTGAGTGCTTGTCTCAAGGCTGTATATATTTTCCTCCTCCGAGGAGGAGTCTAATTGGTCTGCATGCTTTGACAGCGCTTGATAAGGCGGGGTGAGAAAGTGTCCACTGAAAGTGGAGATGACCGCAGGAATCGTGATAATTACCATCAAAAGCAGCCACAACACACATCTCGTACGCTCGCACACTTCAACATGTGCGTGCACACACACACACACACACACACACGCACACACACACACACCCTGACAGAAAGGAAGCTCTAATGAATTAATTAGAGCCAGATGTGTCCGCCGTTACGTACAATATTATGAATTAATTTTATTTATTAAAATGCATCATATTTTTTTCCTTGATAGTGGTTAATTTTTCCTGTTTATTTAATCCACTTTTTGATAGGTGTGCAGAGGGGGAAATGCCTATTTTTTTCCCTGTCTTTTTGTTTTTCTTCTACAATTAAGATGTAATGAAATGCAAATATTTAGTGATTGTAGGAGAAAAATACTGGTTAAAAACAGAGCAAAAACAAACAGAATGCTCTGAGAATACATTAGGAAATATACACAACTGAAGGAGATGATTAGAAAAGCAACATCCTTGAGAGTCCTTGAGTTATAATCAGCCACAAATTAATTTATTTCTTTCCCCTTTTTCAGTGACTGGAGAGCGAGAAGAGTTATTTATACAAACTTGTAAACAAAGTTAAACAAACATTTCCCACACTGAAGTTTTTTCAGGGTGAAAACAGAGTGACCTTGTTTTCTTCAACACTTAACCACATTTTAGGACAACAAATAAATAACAAACAATTTATTTTTTTGTATTCAGTGAAATAGAAACAGATAGATATATAGATAGATATATACTATAGATAGATAGATAGATAGATAGATAGATAGATAGATTCTTACTTTATTAATCCCCAGGAGAGATTCAAGGAAAATAAACATTTTTTTATTATTTCGTTTTCAGTGAAATACATATAAACAAATCATTTCAAAAAGGGACTCCATTTCCCATCATCCCTGTCACAGTATCTGATCTGTAAAGCTATGTTCATGAGCAGGGGTGTGCACTGGGGCACGTATTTCCAGCCTGGGGAGGCTGGTAGCTAGCGCTGCCATGGCCGGGAGTATTTGTGGCCTGGACTGATGTAATATAAAATGCTTTTTCTAGAGGGCCACTCTAGTCCACTCCACTACACTGTGCCCTGACCTAATGAGATCGGCTGCACTGATCCCGCCATGATGCTATTACTCCTAATCCCCAAGCCTTTCTCCCACACACAGGCACACACACACGCATGCACGCTCACATGCACACACACACACACACACACACACACACAGAAACACATACATAAACAGTGCTACCGAATAAGCTCAAATCCAGGTGGATCCGGTGCCAGGATTGTTTCTGTTGATCTCTCTACCTCATGAACTTGAGTGTGAGATGTATCAAATATGTGTATGACTAAATTACCTTAGTGCTAATGTTGACCAACTGACTGTTAGGTTTCAGTGTGTTTGTGTTTTTATGTGTGAGGTTTGTGTGTGTGTGTGAGAGAGAGAGAGATAGAGAGAGAGAAAAAGAAAGTGTGTGTGTGTGTGTGTGTGTGTGTGTGTGTGTGCGCGTGCGCACGCTTGTGCCTCGGTCGGCTGGAATGTGCCCTTTTGCAGCAGTGTAATCTTGGTGGCCTTTGTGTGGCCAGCGTTATCACCCCTTCAGCCCACTGCCAAGCAGAAGCAGAGAGCCCAAGCAGAGGAGAGGAGAGAGGAGCATACGCTGTGTGCAGGGAGCACTGGAGTGTGTTTGAGGCTTATCTAATCAGCTGAGAGCTGCATGTCCATTCCACCACATACTTGTGTGTTGGTGTGTGTCTAAGTGTGTGTGTGTGTGTTTCTGCCTCACGATATACTCATCCTAGGGTCACTCCATCAGGGACAGAAGTAGTCTTATTGCTTTCTCATCACTTTAGAGTGGCTGTTCTGTCCTCTGCAAAGAGAGTGTACTGTACACCGATGCTCTGATGTTTGCATCCTGGTGGAGACGGTGCAGTGGCCCGTGTGTGTGTGTGTGTGTGTGTGTGTGTGGGGGGGGGGTTCAGGGTCCTGTCGAGACGTCCAGGGGCAACCAGAGAGGTGCAATAAGAACCCCTTAAAAAAAATTTTTTTTAAAAAGCACAGAAAAAAAAAACAAAATCCAAATCCATGGCGCCATTTTAATCCCCCTTTGTTTGGCTTCAGCATTGTGCTGCGGCCCCAGCTGTTGACATCCCGGCCCCCACATCACCCAACAGCACGTGGGGCCCAAAACTCCCCCGACCCTCCCGTCCCCTCCCCTCCCCTCCAATGAGAAAAGGGGGCACCCAACCCTGCCGACTCCGGCCCTCCGGCCCTCGCGCCTCCCTTTAAAAGCTCTCGGCGCCCAGGCGGAGGCATCGCTAGCGAGGGGCCAGGCCGAGCCGAAACTGTGGCGCCAATCGAACGCACCGCGGCGGAAAGGGGGGGGGGTCGGGCGAGATGGGGTAGAGGGCTTGGCAGCGGTCCCCACTATCGGACAGTAATTAGTATAGCTAACACGGGCAGATGAAGGGAGCAAATTCAGGTCAGCGCTGAGACTTCAAGGGTCTTATCGGGTTAAGGTTGGAGGGCAGCACGGCCCCTCCCTGTGCTGGGAGGGTTGGGTGGTGGTGGTGGTGGTGGTGGTGGGGGGTGGAGAGAGAGAGAGAGGGGTGGGGTGGCGGGGGTGGGGGTAAGTTGGAGCTTAATCTCCAGCCGAGCCTGCGCCTGATTTGCCCAAATCTGGGTTGACCTTTGGCCGGGAGGTGTCGCTCCTGGTCACATGTCAGGCCCCGGCTCCTGCCTGGCCACCCCTTGCCGACCGAACAAGGAGCACATCTGTTTACGAGAGAGAGAGAGAGAGAGACGCCACGATGGAATTCACTCATCGTGCGATTTATCTTGTCACTGCTTGTTACTTTTTAAGAGCTTAACTGGCTGACATAGTCGACGTGTGTGTGTGTGTGTGTATGTGTGTGTGTGTGTGTTTGTTGAGAGACCCTATTTTGGCACTCAAAAGAACGCCCTAAATTCGGTGGATTTGAATGAACAAAAATGATCTACCTTCTCCAGCTTGACTGAAAGCAGCTGAGCTCCTTATCATTGTTGCTATCTCTCCGAAAATCCCTGACGGACTTGTGTTTTTCGTGCCGTCTTAAATTGTTTTTCCCTCCCTACTTTGCCTCAGCGTTTGTGTGTGTGTGTGTGATGATCGCACCCAGCGGGGGCCCAACGCGTTTCTCTCCCGAGTAAATGTTTGTGTTGATTCAGAGGTGCTCTCTCTCTCTCTCTGCCGCACTGTGACGCTGTTAGTCTTTCCTCCTCTCTCTCTCTCTGCCTTCAGTCTGTTCCTGTGTAATTAGCGCTAAGCTATTGCTTACTGCGACTCATCAGTGCTTCTCTCTCTCTCTCTCTCTCTCTCTCTCTCTCTCTCTTGCCTTACCACCCATCGGTGTCTTAAGCCTTTATCTTCCTCGGCAGCCACTGCGTCTTTCCTGGAAACGCCCGGCGAGCAGCAGCAGCAGCAGTGCCTGGCGTTCAGGTCATCGGCGGCTTTTGGCCCCTCGGCGGCCTAATCCCGTTTGCTCCGTCATCTGCGGGGCCGCGTCAGCAGATGGCGGCCTGCAAAGCCGAAACGGGAAGGCAGCGCTCGTACGGGGTGGACGGGACACCCGCTTTACAGCTGTCCCGAGCCGCTTTTCAGCCCTGGCTTTTGCCCCACAGACACACACAACTCCCCCCCCACCCCCACCTGTCCCCTTCATCCCTCACTGGGCCATCAGAAGAAAAAAAACTCCTCAGCAGCTCAGTCTTTTGTGTCTCTATTTAGCGCGCCTTATTGTACAGGGCTTTCTGAAATGTGCCATAAAGTTACTGCCAGAATCACCCTGTCCTCCCTCCCTCCCTCTCTCTCTCTCTCTCTCTCTCTCTCTCTCTCTCTCTCTCTCTCTCTCTCTATCTCTCTCTCTCTCTCTCTCTCTCTCTCTCTCTCTCTCTCTCTCTCTCTCTCCCTTTCCCTCACTGCTCCTCCGTCCTCCCCCTTCTCACTGGGTTAATGAAAACGTTAGAGCGAGAGACTGGATGAATGTCAGGGGCCCTGGGATAGCTCCCTGCAGTACGCCACCCTGGATTCCATCCAGATTCAGGACTTTCCCCCCCCCATTGCCCTTTTGCCTCTCTTCACTTACTCTCCTCCTTTTCCCACAAATCCTCTCTCCTTCCGTTTCAACAGGCAGCCCAGCCTTAGTCCCATCGTATGTCTGTTGCGACACCATCCCTTCTTGAAAAGTGGACAAAGACACTTCCTAAGTGTGTCTTGTTACGGGTCAGTTTTACGATGTTATTTTAATTGTGGTCGCTGTCCGGTCCAAGTTTTTAGTCAAGAGTCTGGTGATTGAGCACAGTCATTGTATTGTCCAGTCACTGTATGCTGAAAATGAGGTCTCCATACTAGAGCTGTTTTGGTGTGAGGACAAGAGTATCGTCTAAATAACCCATTGCTCTACTATGGGGCAAGCAAATCTTTAGATTCAATAACTGTTATCCTTCAGGTGTTGGTCTGTCTCTGAACAATGGACTATGTGTCCACAAGAGATGTGGTTACTCTTTTACTTTTTGACAATTATATGCAAACACAGGCATACACACACACACAAACACGCACACACACACAGTGCGCTTAGTAGCAATCAATTTAACCAAGTGCACTGGGTCCATAGAAGGTTTATGCTCCCTGGTCTGAGTGTGTTTAATTACAGTGTCCCATGTGTGCCCTCAGCCTCTCTCTTCTTCCTTCATGACTCTATCATGTCTCTGTCTCTCTCTCTCTCTCTCTCTCTCTCTCTCTCTCTCTCTCTCTCTCTCTCTCTCTCTCTCTCTACCTCTCTCTCTCTCTCTCTACCTCTCTGTCTCTGTCTCTGTCTCTGTCTCTGTCTCTGTCTCTCTCTCGCCTGTGTGTTGACTGTCCCAGAGTTGCTCTGTGAAATACTTGTCTGCAGCAGCACAGACAAATCAATACCCTCCCATTTAAAAGAGTTCTGAGGTCAGCCTCCTGGACTGATAATGTGAATTGTTTTGTTAGATAGTCAAAGGTCAGATGATATATATTTTTTAACCGCTTCCCGTCTGGAATTGATCAGGTTCATCTCCTGTGCCCAGACAGGCAGGGAGCTGGGCAGCCCTTAAGGAGGCCTTATCTGTTTCATCTGCACACCTCAGGCAGGAATTACACCACGGCCTGTGTGCTGTGTGCCATGTAGCCAATGGTTTGGATCCTTTGTGTGTGTGTGTGCGCGCGTGTGTGTGCGTGTGTTTGTGTGCGTGTGCATGTAAACGTGTGTGGGTGTGTGTGTGTGCATGCATGCATGTAACCGTGTGTGTGTGTGCATTTAAGTGTGTGTGTGTGTGCATTTAAGTGTGTGTGTGTGTATGTAAGTGTGTGTGTGTGTGTGTGTTCAGCGTGTTCAGCGTGTTTCTGAGGCCAGGAGGGAGCCTGGTGAGCTATGGTTAAAGAGCCTCCCTGCTGGCTCAGGGTTATGACTCCTACTACACCCTTTGACTCTGAGTCGGAGTCGTGCATAGTTTATACTAATTCTTCTGTAGCATTAGCAATCAGGCTTCTGCCATATCCACTGGAATGTCTGCCATGCAGCAGTTTTGTATATGGAAGATGGTTGTACAATGATGGAAAGGTTCCCTTTAATCCCCCTCTTTCGTTCCACCTCTCTATCGATGCCCTCCTCCTCATCATCTTCCTCCTCCTCCTCCTCCTCCTCCTCCTTTTTCTTTTCCTCTCAACAGTGACCCACATGGACCGTCCATCGCGCTGAAGGACTAGAGTGCCTCTGTGGTGTAATGGATTCTTTGGGTCAGCCAGTGTTTATGTGGCTCTCCTATGTCCCTGTATCAGAAAGAGGGAGAGATTGAGGGAGGGAGGGAGAGAGAGAGAGAGAGAGAGATGGAGATGGAGAGATTGAGGAATAGAGAGAGAGAGAGAGAGAGAGAGATGGGATTGGATGGGGGGTTGAAGTGAGGATGGGGTGGGGTGGGGTGGGGTTGGAGAGGCCTGTAGCCCCCATGCTGCGGTTCATCATTAAACCATTAGACTAGCAGCAGGGGTGGGGCCCTCACAGGTGACTGACTCCCGGCCTGCCTGTTTACTAACCTGCAGCCAGACTCAACACAGACACAACAACCAACACACACACACACACACACACACACACACACACACACACACACACACACACACACCACACCCTGTCTGCTCCGCCCCAGTAACCACTCACTCAGGTTTCAGGGCCACTGTTGTGGGACACCTTCTGCTCTTTCTTTCTCTCCTCCTGTCATCACTTCCCTCTCTCTCTCTTTCTTTCTCTTTCTTTCTCTCTCTCTCCTTCTCTCTCTTTTATCTATATGTGGCCCCCTCTATCTATCTTGTCCGCCCCCTCTGTCCCTCCATCCGGTCTTTTTTTAATTTTTTTTTTTTTTTTTTTTTTTTGGGGGGGGGGTTGTCTTCCTGAGGCAGTAGATTAATTACAGATGAAAGATAGCCTGATTGAGTTGATGATAGGAGCTGATTGAGGCAGTGCCTTTTTGCTCCTGCGCTGATTTGGATAATTAGATTTTGCCTACAAAAGTGATGGTCTCTCATAAATCCATCACTATGATTAGCCAAGATACTGTTACAGTCTCCCCTACCACAGTGGAAATATGAGTATGCCTTCACTCCAGCTCCGCATCCCTCAGTCAATATGCTGTGTGTTTTTGTTTGTGTGTGTCTGTGGCTGTGTGTGTTGGGGTTAATGAATTGGTCCTGTATTGATTTGTGTATGGAAAATGTTTCTATAATACCAGAATGTGTGTGTGTGTGCAATGTGCATGCATGCATACATACCTATGCCTGTGTGCAAGTGTGTGTGTGTTTGTGTGTGTGTGCTTGTATGAAAACCGTGTGTGACCTGGGCGATGCTGGTGCCCATGTGTATGGAGATAGAGGCGTGAAGATTGCGTATTGACGAGAAGGGGTCTGGGGAGGGGAGGTGGGGCGGCCAGGAAAATAAACTCATGTGCTGCGGTCATTACAGCCTAGCCGCCAACCCCTCTCAACCTTGAGCCAGTCGATAAGCTATTATAGCCATGCAAATTGTGGCCAGATCAGACACCTGACCTATCGGAATTATACTCCCTGCCTGGGCTGCCGCCTGCTTGCATCATTATGGGAGCGATACCGACATTATGCTCTCTGGCTGGAGCTGAGCATCGCGGGGGACGGTTTTGTCTGAGATTAGCCCGGGGACTAAAAGACAAAAATGAAGACAAATTCCTCCAAGTGTCTTTGTTAGTGTGTGTTTATATACTTGGTGTACATTTTAGGGTTTGCTGGGCAAAGCAGGGGCTTCATTCTGCATGCTAAGTACAGTTGAGCTGCCAAGCTCTGGCAGCGTGGGGAGTGAGGAAAAAGAGTGTGTGTGTGTGTGTGTGTGTGTGTGTGTGTGTGTGTGTGTGTGTGTGTGTGCCCCCCCCTGTGTAAGCCATCCAGCGGCCTCGTCCTTGGAAATGTCAGTGGCTGGCGAGTGTAGCCATGTTAGGGGCAGAGTCGGGGCAGAGTATCAGTGGGCACAGAGACGACAGAGATAACCCCCCACCCTCATCCACCTTCCCATCCTCATCCTACTCCTCCTCCACCTCCAACCCCCCACCCTCATCCACCTTCCCATCCTCATCCTACTCCTCCTCCACCTCCAATCCCCCACCCTCATCCTCATCCGCCTCCAACCCCCCACCCTCATCCTCATCCGCCTCCACCTCCAACCCCCCACCCTCATCCTCCTTCACCTCCAACTCCACCTCCAACCCCCCTTCCTCATCTGCCTCCAACTCCCCATCCTCATCCTCCTCCTCCTCCACCTCCAACCCCCCACCCTCATCCTCATCCTCCTCCAACCCCCCACCCTCATCCGCCTCCAACTTCCCACCCTGATCCTCATCCTCCTCCAACTTCCCACCCTGATCCTCATCCTCCTCCAACTTCCCATCCTCATCCTCCTCCACCTCCAACCCCCCACCCTCAACCGCCTCCACATCCACCTGTCTGGAGGGTGAGCGACAAATCCAAAACAAAGCCAACGCTGTTGGCAGATGTGGGAGAAACTTCTTTTGGAGAGTTGAGAGAGGGACGACTGACCTTACTTGACCCGAGCTGACCTGACTGGGCCTAACCCAACTCAACTGCTCTGACCAATACTCTACAACATTATGATCATGCTAACAACACTTCCTTTTGAGTTGGGGCAGTACTCCAGGCACGGGCTGCTGTCACCAAACCTCAGGCCGCATGTTGTAAATCGGCGTACATTTATGTGACACTCTCCCCACTCAGGGGAGCACTCCGTTACCGTTAAATGTCTCAATGTGCACTTACCGTCGGTGGCGGCGGCGGAGGCAACCATGCACGGTGCCAAAACCGGCTTGCTGGGAACCGTTAGGGCCTTCAGCTGCCTAAATGTTAAGTGCTCTAAATGCTTCCTCAAACCCAGACGATCACATTAAAGGCCAAGTGTGGCTACTTCCGACATTTTCCTAAAAACACACAAATTTGTTCCACCATGTTCTCTCTACCTCCCTCCCTCTCTAACGCCCTCCCCCCCTCCTCTCTCTCTCTCCCTCCCTCTCTCTATCCCTCTCTCTCACTCTCTTTTTCCCCTCGGCTTGCTCTTTCCTGTGTGTTGGCTCGCAGATGGCCAGTGATTAATCAGGGAAGGTAAGTGTGAAGTAGCTTGCGATTACACTGGAAAGGCTCTGGAGCGTGCTAATTGAATCAGAAAATTAGAGCCGCCCGTGCGCGGCCCGCCCCGTAATTGGCCGCTTCTCTCCCGTGCAGCAGGTGCCAGCCCACTCGACTGTGGAACAAGGTATTTAAGTCGCATTAGCCGACGGAGGGAAATATTCCCAGATATGGAAGTCGCGCCGCACGGCGCACGCGCGTCCTTTCGACTTTCATGGCAGGAAGGATGTAACTGTCATCGCATGCGCGCGCGCCGCCTTGGCTCTCTACCGGGCAAGCGCCAAGCGCCGTCACACAGGAAATCAAGTTTCTGACAGCCACCAGCACCCATCACACAGTCAAACCGGCACCCTCGGTGGAACAGTCAATTAGGGAGGGTAGAGTTTATTTGGATTGAGAAAGCACTATACTGTACTGTCTACTATACTATACTGTGCAATACTGTACAATACTATACGATACTATACTGTACGATACGGTACGATACTACAGTATACAATACTATACGATACACCCTAGTATACAGTACTGCTTACACCCTAGTATACTGCTTACACCCTAACATACTGCTTGTGTTTCCCCTTAGTATGTGACTTAGTATTCAGTCAGACTAGACTTAGTAGTCAGTCTAGTTGTGTCTTCTCTGCGGTAATATTTGTGTGAAGTATACTGAGAACAGTACAAGAGTGCTTTATTTGTGTGGTCTGTTGCAGAGGTTACCAATCAGTTATGATGTCATACGGCCGCTCAATAAATATAGGTGTTTTGTTCAAGTGGAGGTGTGAGTATGTATGTATGTATGTGTCTGTGTCTTTGTCTTTGTCTGTGTGTGTGTGTGTGTGTGTGTGTGTGTGTGTGTTTGCTTGCTCGCTCGCTCATCAGCTCACCTCCTCCCCTCTCTTCCTCGGGTCTCCTCGGAGAGAGTGGAAAGGCGGGAGAGGAATTAAAAATGTATCAGGCGGTGACGAGCACCCGTGAACTCTGCTCAGAGCACACACACACAAGACGGGAAGCCTTTATGTTGAATATGGAACAAGTCAGTCCACTGCAGAGGGGCGGAGGGAGGGAGAGAGAGAGAAAAAGCCATGAGGTATGGAGAGAGAGAGGGAGAGAGAGAGAGAGAGAGGGAGGGAGAGAGAGAGAGAGAGAGAGAGGACAAGAACAAGAAAGAGATCAAAAATACCCCCTGGTGCAGTCATGCGGCATTAGCTTTAAAGCATGGAGAGTGCCCCCAGACTCGCCCACAGCAGTGAGTCGAAGGTAAGAGCATCTACAGCTGCTCTGTTTCTCTCTCTCTCTCTCTCTCTCTCTCTCTCTCTCTCTCTCTCTCTCTTCTTCCCTTTTTCTTTTCTCCTTCCTCTATCCCTCTCTATCTCATTCCCTTTCCTTTTCTCTCTGTACTGACCCCACTCCCTCCTCCACACACACACACACACACACACACACACACACACACACACACACACACACACACACATACATACTCTTCCAGCAGCCATCCCCCTCTCTCTGATGTCTTCATTGGCTGTGCCAGGCTGTCTGGCTGGAGTCTGTGAGTGAGGCTAAAAGGGGATTACACTGGCCCTGGCCTTCCCTCCAGGAACATATTTACTTATTCAACAAAGATGTTTGCCTCCTAACACACCATAGACATCCACGCCGCCGACCGACCAACGTCTGCATATTGAGTGATTTGTGGAGAAGAGAGCCACAAGTGTGTGTGTGTGTGTGTGTGCGCACGACCTAATCTAGCCAGAGAGAATGGGATGTCTTTAGTGAGGCAAAGAGTTGAAACAGTCAGATGCAAATGATGAGCATAATATTGATTTTTCTGTTAATGAGTTCCCAGAGCTATGATGAGTCTCTCTCTCTCACAGACACACTTCCCTGCTCTCTGTCTTACACACACGCTCACACACACACACGCTCACGCACACACACAGAGAAAATGCAAAAACAAACAGGTGCATAATGAAACCTCTGCACAAGTGCATACACACACACACACACACACAGACACACACAAACACAGACACACACACACACACACACACACACACACACACACACACACACACACACAAACACAGACACAGACACACACACACACACAAACACAAACACAGACACACACATACAGTACCATAAATTCAAAAGCAAGCAGCAAACAGATCCACAATGAAACATCTACCCCCACACACATCACAAAGAAATCCCGCCCAGGAGCTCCGTCAGTGCAGGGAGGCCCGTCTCTGGGGTGAGATACCTGCCCGTCTCCCCTCCCCTCCCGAGAGGACCGGAACTGGAACAGTACCAGCGTCTAAAGTGCAGAGTCAAGGCTGGGATATTGAATTTGGACCATTTTTAAGTTTGGTCAGCTCCTAGTTTTTTTTTTTTTTTTTTCAGTCAAGATTTTGAGATTTGTGTGTGTGTGTGTGTGTGTATGTGTGCATGCATTTGTACGTGTGTGTGTGTGTGTGTGTGTGTGTGTGCATTCGTACATGTGAGTGTGTGTGTGTGTGTGCCTGCATTCGTACATGTGAGTGAGTGTGTGTGTGTGAGTGTGTGTGTGTGTGTGTGTCTCTCACCTGTACCCTTTTGCTTCAGGCTGTACAGGTGGTTACTGTGCTCATCCTCTGTAATCATTGGCCGTGAGTGACGGGTTGTGGAGTGAAATCACAACACTGAATGACAACTGGCCCCGTTATTAAGAGATGCCATGCTGGGCTGTCACATACGGGAGCCAAATGTGATTGGGTCGGAGGTCAAAGGGGAGGAGTAAGGGAGGGAGGGAGGGATGGAGAGAGGGAGGGAGGGAGTGTGTGTCTGTTGGTCAGTGAGAGTCCAGTACCAGCTTTGATTGTGGAGGGTGCTGCCCACGCCACCAGAAACCACAGGGACCATCTGGCCAGACTGGAGCCAATCAAAAGCCCTCTCAATGAGCTTGTTAAGCTATTTGAGATAGAGGGGGGAAATCACATGGGGTTGGTTTGTCTGTCCCAAATAAAGACAGAGAGTGTCCATGGGTGTCGCTGTCTCTCTTTCTGTCTCTCTCTCACACCTACACACACACACACACACACACACACTCTCTCTCTTTAAATCTCCCTCTCCCTCTGTTGGTCTCTCTCCCTGTCTCTCTCTCTTTGTCTCTCTCTGTCTCTCTCTCTCTGTCTGTCTCTTTGTCTTTCCCTCTCTCCCTGTCTCTCTCTCTTTGTCTCTCTCTAAGCGCTTTCAGACATACGTGTAAGACTGGAGGTTTGGCGGATGTTAAACCGTTTGACAAACCTCTACATATATTTCGCAGGTTATATCTGAAAGCGCTTTCTCTCTCTGTCTCTCTCTCTCTCTGTCTCTCTCTCTCTCTCTCTGTCTCTATCTGTCTCTTTTTCTCTCCCTCTCTCTTTCTCCCTCCCTCTCTTTCTCTCTGTCTCTCTTTCTCCTCTTCCTCTCTCTCTCTCTCTCTCTCTCTCTCTCTCTCTCTCTCTCTCTCTCTCTCTCTCTCTCTCTCTCTCGCTGATCCTGTTTCACAGAGCCACCAGCGTGTGCTAATCCCAATCTGTGTGCTGGCGCTCTTCCCTGCATCACAAGGGGCTCTGGGTCAGGCCAGCGCCGTCCACTGTCTCGCTGAACTCCTAACCCCGCCGCCGCTGTCTGGACCGCTCGCTCACTTGCTCTCTCCTTCACGTTGTCCGCGTCTTTCCCCTGACTCCTCACGCACACACACACGCACGCATACACGCACTTTCACTCACACTCACACACACCCCTGAGCCCCCGAGCTCTGACGCTCGTCTGAGTTCCATGCACTGCAAAAAATGAATTCTAACCAAGTGCTTATATTAAGATTAAAAAATCTATTTGGTATTGTTTTTAGTATGAAAAGACTTACCTAGCGCCCTCTCAAAAGATCATTTTGACTTAATTTAAGAAGACTTTAACTTATTTTAAGGAGTCTTATCAAGACAAATTTGCTTAACGCACTGGCAGACAAATTTGCTTGTTTTCAAGATGAGATGTATTAAAATAAGTCTTTTTTTTTTTTATTAAGTCAAATGATTTCACAAGAAAGCGCTAGGTAAGTCTCTTTATACCGAAAACAATACAAACTAGTTTTTTTTATCTTGATATAAGATTAATAACACTTGGTTAGATTTTGTTAGATAAGCAGTTTTTGCAGTGTGTCACAGGGAAACTGCATACATGCTGAGGTAATGACCGCTGGTGTCGAGTGAGGTGTTGTAAGTCCTATCCCGACTTGCAGAGGTGTTAAAGGTGCCATGCCCTGATGAGGCACAGGTGCCGTAGCAAGATGCCCTCTAAATCAGAGCTGTTGATGGGCCTGCTAGTGATACGAGGTGACACAGCTGTCTTATTTAGGGTTTCATATACTACTCACAAAAAGGTAGGGATATCTGGCTTTTGAGTGAAATTTAATATTTCAGGACACAAAGTACTGAAACATTTGAACTGTTGGACATGCGTGTTCAAAAGTTTAGAGAAGGTCACATTAAGTTCACCTGTAAAGGTTATAGTGGATTTTAGGTTCATCCTGAAATTTCACCTGAAAGCCGAATATCCCTGACTTTTTGTGAGTAGTGTGTATATATATATATATATATATATATATATATATATATATATATATATATATATATGTATGTATGTATGTATGTACGTACTGTATGTATGTATGTATGTACCGGTAGAGTACTGTAAGTGAGGTATGGCTACTATGCCATTTCAGAAGTATGTATTCTGCGTAGACAGAGACGCGGTATGGCGGTCCTGAGATGCTCTTCTCACGCTACGTCAGTCCTTCCACACACACGCTCGCTCTCCTCCGATGTCCTCTGCTCCATCCAGTGTTGTTTTAAAGTTGAGTGGTGACTTTGTGTGTGCCCAGTGCTAATGGCTGAGGCTTTTGGCTAAGGACAGCGTGTGATTTATGAGAGAGGAGAGAAGCTCATAGCCTCTGGAGGGGGGGGGGGGGGGGGGCAGTATAT
Source organism: Alosa pseudoharengus (assembly GCF_046254945.1). NCBI lineage: Eukaryota > Metazoa > Chordata > Actinopteri > Clupeiformes > Clupeidae > Alosa > Alosa pseudoharengus. Next base: position 24,803,815 of record NW_027468640.1, read on the forward strand.
ATCCAAGGGGGCCGAATATATCCAAGGGGGCCGAAGCCCCTTCGACTTGTAAGCCTCCGCACTCCTGCATCCAATATTAGCCCTTTTAGTGGAGTTACTGTAATGGGATTGGAGTGTTGAATAGGCTAAAAGCGTGGCATGTCAGAGAAGCCATTGTGTTTGTGACTGTGTGTGTGTGTGTGTGTGTGTGTGT
>NW_027468640.1:24809007-24864007 GCF_046254945.1 Alosa pseudoharengus
AGGCTCATGGTGAGCTCTTTATCTGATTGGGCCTCTGCAGAGAGATGATGGAGCGGAGAGAGGCATGATGGAGGATGGGAACGGAAAAAAGCAACATTGATGTTCAGTGTGTGTGTGTGTGTGTGTGTGTGTGTTGTGTACACACATGTGTGTGCATGTGAGAGGGGGGGGGGGGAGTGTCTGGAAATAATTGGGGAAAAACTCTCCCGCATGCACACACACACACACACACACACACAAGCGATCCGACTGGAAGAAGAAGTCCACGTGGGCTCCCCTGGGCCCAACCTGTGGAGAGCACACACAGCGTGTAGGGTGAGCAGCGGAGGAGCTGAGCAGCGTGTGGGAGAGAGAGAGAGCAAGAGGAGAGAGAGAGAGAGAGAGAGAGAGAGCAAGAGGAGAGAGAGAGAGAGAGCAAGAGGAGAGCCAAGAAGAGAGAGAGCAACCGTGGGCTTGGACCAGACTCACACTGGAGTCAGACGCCACCCTGTGCTTGGACCAGACTCACACTGGAGTCAGACGCCACCCTGTGCTTGGACCAGACTCACACTGGAGTCAGACGCCACCCTGTGCTTGGACCAGACTCGGGGCGCTTTCATACCTATTTTGTTTCCGAATCACGGGCTGAATCGATAAAATTTTTCTCCATTGTCCCCTGGGTTTGTTTGTGTTCACATGGCAGCATTTATATCGGAAAACAAATTATATAACAAACCCGCATGAGATTAAACGTTGGTCTACAAACAAACCCACGTGCGATTACATTTTTCCCTGATTGGTCACATTTAACAGCTAAAGATACTATCCCGCAGTCACCTAACCCCACATTTAACGTGGGCTATTAAGAGCTCCATATGTGCGTGTGTGTGTGCGTCCGTCCAAAAGGCTTCTCCCACTCTCTCCCGTTTTCGCACGTAACTCCGGTAAAGTTAGTCTAAGACATTCGCTTGAAATTCAAAACATAGGCTAGCTAGATATATACTCTGTTAAAAGTAGAATAAACTTGTAGCCTAACCTGGGCTTGGACCTAACCTGGGCTTGTAGCCTGATCTAACCTGGGCTTGTAGCCTGACCTAACCTGGGCTTGTAGCCTGACCTAACCTGGGCTTGTAGCCTGACTCACTCTGGAGTCAGATACAGGCGCGCACAAGACTCTCTGCCTCCCAGCTCTTCCTGTTGAAGCTGCAGCTCAAGACCGATGGGAGTTTTTCCCCAGAGTTGAGTTTTAGTATTCACTCCATCATTTCACTCCCAACATTTCTGTCAGGATTAATAAAATATATGTCTGTCTATCTTTCTGTTTATTTATGTCTATCTATCTGTCTATCTATCTATCTGTCTGTCTATCTATCTATATGTATGTATGTATGTCTGTCTGTCTGTCTGTCTGCCTGTCTGTCTCTCTGCCATTTGTTTCTGTGAGTTGGCCAAAAGTTCCTCCCTAAAGTATGTATATCTCTTTACTTTATTCTGTCCATAAGGCTGGGTAGTATGGGTCAGCTCACTTGAACTACTTGGTTAGCTTAATAGCTTCTAGTTATAGGTAGCAAACACCAACTAATAATAAAATGGGTCGGCTCACGTGAACTGCTTGATTAGCTTAATAGCTTCTAGTTATAGGTAGCAAACACCAACTAATAATAAAAATAACTTTGCTGTGAATAAGCAGGAACTTCTTAGGGTCTCCTGTGAAGTGAATTGTTCCCTCTCCAAATAAAAGCCTTTTTGGAAAAGTCATATCATTTGATGGATGTGGATGAATTGCAGAGCTAGATGTTTTTCCCCCCACCTCTGCGTGTTGTGTCTGCCCAGTCGCTGGCAGAGAGGAAGCAGGCCTGTCCGCCTCGCCCAGAGCCAGCCCTCTGTGGTGGTCAGCCACAAAACAGGGCCCTGTGGCCGCTAGGGGTTTGCCGTCGAAAACCCAGCATGTGTGGGCATATGTCGCAGTGCACGTCTGAGTAAGTGTTTGTGTGTGTGTGTGTGTGTGTGTGGCCCGCCCGCCCACAGTTAACCACACCGAGACAGCCATATTCTTTGTGCCCAGCGTTTTGTGGTTTCCTCGTGAGTGACATTTGGATTTTTTTGCAAGTGGCGTTTGAAACCTTTCTGTCGTCCACCGTCGACCGCAGTGGGCAGGGGCATCAGCGGGCAGCCTGGGCTCCAGGCGTGCTGGTGGGCACCGCTCATTAGCATGGGCGCAGACTTGAAGCAGGCGTGCGGGCACTGGCATTGCCACTTGCCAGGCTCACCACCAGGCCTCACATGGTAGCACTTAAATATAGAGGCTTCCATGCTGTGCAAAAACTCTGACCGAACTTGGTGGCTGAAGTGTGTGTGTGTGTGTGTGTGTGCGTGTGTGCGTGTGTGTGTGTGTGTGTGTGTGTGTGTGTGTGTGTGTGTGTGTGTGGTGGATTGAGCTAATGGAGTGCGCTGTTGGAGAGTTGTGGGTGGAGACAGGGAATTGGGGCTGGTTAATCGTTAGTGTGTGAAGCACAATCTGTAGAGGGTGTGTGAGTGGGGACTCAGCCCATTGGTGTGTGTGTGTCTGTGTGTGTGTGTGTGTGTGTGATAAAATAAAACGGGCAATGATATCAGTCAGCAGCTGAGAGTGCAAAAGCCCCACCGTGAACTCACACACATCAATTATAGATCACCAACGAGAGAGGGAGGGAGAGAGAGAGAGAATGGGGAGAAAGGGAGAGAGAGAGAGCAGCCCCATGAAGTTATGAGAAGTGCTATTTTTTTCCTCCTACATCACTGTTGCCTTTCTCCCTCTCTTTCTGCCTCTTTCCCCTACTCTCTCTTTCCATCTCTCTCTCTCCCTCTCTCTCTCTGTCTCTCTCTGTCTCACTCCTAATATTTTGTTATACTCCTTGATTATACTTTTAAAGCCCATCTGTTATATTTTATTCATCATACTTGACATTGCACTAAAACACACAGATGCTGCTCTGAGTTTCACCCACAGGACAGACAGACACACACACACACACACACACACACACACACACACACACACACACAAGCACACCTCAAACTAATTTGGGTTAGGTGTGTGTTATGCACTCCTTTCACACTCTTTATTGTCCTCTCTTTCTTTCTCTTTCCCTCTAGCCTTTGTCTCCTCTTATCCTCCACACACACACACATACAAACACACACACACACACACACACACAGAAGAACACACACTTGGAGAGACTGGCAGTCTCCTGCAAGTGTTATCTAGTGCCGGCATTCTATATGTGTCAGAGTGGGAGAAAGAGAAACAGTGAGAGTGAGGGGCAGTGGGGCTTGTCGAGCAGGTTTGCATCACCTGATCAATGTTTATCTGCTGCAGGGGTGAGGGCTTTCTCTATTTCTCTCTCTCTCTCTCTCTCTCTCTCCCTCTTTCCCTCTTTCTCCCTCTCTCTCTCTCTATATCTCTCTGTCCCTCCCTGCCTCTCTCTCTCTCTATCTCTCCCTCCCTCCCAGCCTCTCTCTTTCTCTATCTCTATCTCTCTCTCTCCCTGTGCTCCTGATGAGTGAGAACAGATCGATCATTTGATTCCATTTGCCCGTTTGCCCGAGCGCCCCCCCCCCCCCCACCTCCGCAGTCGATAGAGCGGGGAGCAGAGAGTGTGAGAATGTCCTCTGACCCAAAACTGCACTCTCTCTCTCTCACACACACACACACACACACACACACACACACACACACACGATGCTCACACTCACTCACACAGATGCTCCCAGATAAACACAGACATCATATATGTCCACACAGACAGTGCTGTGAAATGCACCTACACTCACAGTTTTCTGTGTGAGTGTGCTTGAGCAGGTTTGTGTGCGGAAACCTCTCTGAATCATAGGAAACTATCACATATACAAGGTGTGTCTGTGTGTGTGTGTGTGTGTGTGTGTGTGTGTGTGAGAGAGTGAGAGAGTAGGTAGGCACAGAGGTGGCCATGGCCATCAACTGCTAAATATGATTGGTCAGCAAGTAGATTAGCCCATATGTAAGAAGATGTCCTGTTATTCTCTATATCTCTCCATCTCTCTATCTCTCCCTCCAGGTCTCTGTCTCTCTCCCTCTGTCTCCCTTGGTTACTCTCCAATCATTTGGTAGTGCCTCCTCATTTGAAGCTATTAGTGGAGAAACTCAGAGGCAGACAGGGCAAACAAACACTGCTGTGTCTGTCTGTCTCTCTGTCTGTCTCTCTGTCTGTCTGTCTGTCTGTCTCTCTGTCTGTCTGTCTGTCTGTCTCTGTCTGTCTGTCTGTCTGTCTGTCGGCCCATCAGTTCTCTCAAAGTAACACTGCAGAATAAGTGCGTTGACTACCTATCCTATCCTTTGGCCGTTTCATCTCCAAACATGCATAATGCAGGAGAGGCTGAGGGCCGCCCAATCAGAAGTGCACCCCTCCCACGTGGGGCGGATGGCAGGATAAAGCCGCCTGTTTGTTGTTTGTTTGTTTGCTTGCTTGCTTGTTTACTCGGATGCAGCTCCCGACGAGTGCTCTGTTTGCGCTGACCTCGTGCTCCCTGATGTGGAGTCTGTTTCACTCCAAAGTTTGCTGGTGAAAATTACCAGCTGTTAGCAGGCCCTCTGAGAAGAGATTTTCTGACACATTCGGTGTTTTTCTAATCAGTGTCAACAAGGGCTTTTTTATGGTCTCAATCATCTCCTCACTAATAATGTGTTTATTCACGGCCTACCTGGATGATGATCCAGACTTCGGCTGCCGAAAGTAGCAGCAGTCAACCTCTGACTGTTATGTCGGTGTCTGATTTTCATTAATGTATTTTTTCCTGTCGATAATGTACAGCATATCCTTAGGGAAAAAATATTAATTTACTGTCAATTTAATCTTGTCTTTGTCTTTCCTTTCTACCTCTCTCTCTCTGTAACTCTCTGTCTCCCTCTCTCTCACACACACACACACACTAATACACACACACTCACACCTTCACTTGACAAATCGTGTCTTACACTGCCAGGAAAAGTGATAGCAAGAGCCGTCGAGGAGAAAGTTATCTCTAGATGTCATTTGTAGGCGCCTCTTTCACTGTCTCTCCTTCTATCTTTCTCTCTCTCTCTTTCTCTCCCCCTCTCATCATCCTTGCTGCTAGACAGGCCAAGGCCAAAGCAGAGTAGAGATCCTCTCAGGGCAGACAAGGTTTTTTTTTGTTGTTTTTTTTTTCACAAGCTCCCGCTCCTGCTTTGAAGATGTGCTCTCCATCCCTCCCTCTCCCTTGCTCTTTCCTTCCCTCCCTCTCTGTCTCTCCCTCTCTCTCTCTCTCTCTCTCTCTCTCTCTCTCTGTCTCTGTCTCTCTCTCGTTTTCTCTGTGCTCATGACGAATCACAGCTCACTCCTCTTTGGCCCTTCAGACTCTCTCATCACACAGCTGGAGCCAGATCGTAAAGGTCAGAGTCAGGCCATTCACACACACACTCACACACACGCACACACACTCACACACACACATACACACACATACCCCTACACACAGCGTCCATATCATCACAGGGTGATAAATGAAAAGTTTACTTGCCAAACCACTTACAGCATAACCTCCTTTATCCAGATTATGGACTTTCTAGTCTACACTGTATAGTGTAAGACGCGCATCCATCATGCTAAGCACTTGCCGCGGCGGAGCTATCTGTCGGAAGACATTGACGGATTCCGCCGCGTTGTCTTGCTGTTTTCGCCATATATAGGCAGTTTGATGCAGGTGTTTATGGAAGTCCCTTCGGGGCGCGGTCGCCCGCACTACACTACCTTGATCCCAGGAACGATCATATTTCACGGGGCGAGACCGCATTAGCGGCGGGGCCTCCCCCAGGTGCTAACCCCGCAAAGTGGCAGCGGGTTTGTGTTTGGGAAGCTTAGCGTGGATCCTCCGCCGGGGTCCCTTGTGCCTGTGAAAGCCAGGTGTGCGCTGATCTTGTTTGGGCTAACGCAGCAGCACGAGTGATCTACTAAGCGAACTGATCTACAGCCCAGGCACAGCGTTCCGGGGTCAAACGCGGCCATCCCTCAACCTGCTTCTTTCAGATGGTGGCCCGCAATTACGAGTTGTCGAGGCTCCCGTGTTGGGCAAGAGATATCCGGTTTTTGTTACGGAGCTTGCAAGCAGAACCTCTCATGGCCATATGCATGCAAACAAATAGACACACACACACACATACACACACATATACACACAGACACACACACACACACACACACACACACACACACACACACACACACACACACACACACACACACACACACAGACACACACACACTGGCACAAGTGACCACAAGCCATTCATTGACCCCAAGGGGAAACTCCCTGATGGCAGACACCTCACGCTGATTCTTCTTAGACCGACGGGGACAAATTCATCTTGAAACATCCTCCCCTTACACACAGCTCTCTCCTCTGATCCCCCCTTCCTCCCCCTCTCTCCCTCTCTCTCCCTCTCCCCCTCCGTCTCCCTCTCTCTGTGTGTGTGCGGTGGCATCCTGCTGGCAGACCCCCCCCCATCCCCCTTGGCTCCTGGCGGGCCCCTGACGCACTCGCAGACGTGCAGACAGGAGGTTGTTCAGGAAGTTCCTGTCAGTTAGCATTCTCCTCTCCCCTCTCCTCCCCTCCTCTCCTCTCCTCCCCTCCTCCTCGCTCCTCGCTCCTCGCCCCTCCTCTCATCTCGTCTCTTGAATCAGTCTCTCCTCTTCTCTCCTGGTCTCGTCCTCCTCTCCTCCTCCTCCTGCTCACTCACTCGCTCGCTCGCTCTGACCCCCGCCTGACCGTCCGGCGTTCCTCCTCCTCACTCTAAACACTCACATCCCTTCATCTGCCTGCGTAATAACATCACTCACGGCCGCTCTGTGTGTGTGTGTGTGTGTGTGTGTGTGTGTGTTAAGATATAATGGGGGCCTTTCCATGCTCGTTTCCTTTCATCATTGAGTCTGCAAATCTTCGTCAAGGAAGAGGCCGTGGCAGCTCGTGGATTTGATTTGTCTTTTCTTCTCCGAGGGCCAGGGTGGGTTATCCCGTCCTGTGAGGCACTGGCAGAGAGTCATAAACACACACGTGCACAGACACACACACACACACACACACACACACACGCTGAGACCCTCTCTACACACTCAAAGATAGTGTGTAAATTATTATTTTTAAGCATCTGGGAGCCTCTTAACCTAGTCCTGTTTTTGACTCCACTTACTGTATGCCCTTACCGGACAGGCTCATGTGCACACACGCACACACACACACACACACACACACACACACACACACACACACACACACACACACACACACTGACGCACAGGTGTTAATGTGCCCTGATACACACACACACACAGCTCCTTAAGGAAGTCATTTGCAGATCTATTATTTAACATATGTGCAGTCAGCCTCTTAGCCATTTATAAGCTCACTCTGGGCTCTCCCTTTTCATTACCCATGGACACGCACACACATTATGGCCTGGGCAGGGAAAGTATTTGTCACACTTAGCCCCTGCACACACACACACACACACTTAGCACCTGCACACACACACACACACACTTAGCCCCTGCACACACACACACACACGGAGGCCGGGTCATCTTATTTTCTCTCCCATGCACTTACAGCTGGGGAGTGTCTCTGAAATGCACACTCACACACACAGAAAGACAGTGGGGTCATCCCCCACTGGCAGCGAGTGTGTGTGTGTGTGTGTGTGTGTGTTCACACACCCCATTAGAACATTCCCAGATAGGGGCCGTGGCCGGCTCTTATCTCTCCCTAGCCATTAATTACACTTTGTTCCCCTAAGTGATCTATTTCTGCCCTGCCCCGCCCCGACGCCTTGCTCTGCTCCCTATCTCAGCGTCCACCCCCCACAGCGACCCCCCCCCACTCTAACCCACCACCCTCTCTGATAACCACAGGAGCGCCAGCCTCGCAAGGTCAGCTCACCCTCCACACTGGCCAGAACTGTACTGCACCCCCCCCCCCTACACACGCACACACACAGGCACACACATACATTAGATGCTAACACAGGCCAAGAACTGTACTGCACCCCCCCCCCCCCACCCCACCCCCCCCCACACACACACACACACTGAGGACTTGCAATTGCCACCCCCCTCCCCACTCATCCATCCATCCGATGACCACCCCTTCCCACCACCTACTCCCCCCTCAGCCCCAGCCTCTCACAGCCTCTCTGGCTTGCCAAGTTGAGACGGGTCATTGGATGAAGGAGGAGGAATACATATATAGTCTACCTGCAGACCTCACAGTCGGACGTTGAGGGGCACTTGTCAGCACTCCTAGGGGGAGGAGGCCCTCGGCAGTGTTCCCATGGCGACAGCTGCGGTGGTAGCAAAGGCGGGCACGGGGTGTTTAGCGCGCTCGCGGCGGCGGCTGCTATGCTAATGATTGAGTGTCTGATGAGGGATTATGTCAGTAGACCGCTCCTTGTTAGCTCTGATGCCCGTCAGACGGACACTTTTGGTGGGAGCCGGACGACTCACGAGTGGTGTCAGGTGGTAGGGTCACTATGTCTCGGGAGCCTCGCCTTGGACGTACTCATCGGTGCACTGACAGGTTTAAGGTTTTAGGTCGAGGTCCTCTTTCAGTGCTATCAAATCACAGGGCCCAACTTAGACGTCAAGATGTGAGCAGAGCTGTTATTGGTCAGTTTATGTTTCGTATGGGCGACGGTTATAGTTTGGTCTCTCATTTGTTGGCTTGGTTGACTTGTCATGAAACATTACTTGTCATCATTTTTCAGTTTGTATTCGCCCTCGAGGAACGTAGAATTTTATGAACGTGCTTATATAGCTATTAATCCATACATACTGGCTTTATTTGTAATAGGATCATGAGAGCCTATATCCTATGTATATAAATATACACACACACAAATATACTGAAACACACACCCATACATATTGTGTTTGTTTGCGTGCTTGTGTGTGTGTGTCTGTGTGTGTGTGTCTGTGTGTATGTGTGTGGCATTTGGAACTTTAGGGCGTTGGGTGGTATGTTGGCTGCCGTGAGCTTCTGTTGTTGTGAGGAGTCAGACAGCAGTATCAGATAGCCCAAGCCACCACCCCCCGCCTCCCACCCCCATCCACTCTCAGGTTGTCTCATAAAGAGTCCATAGCTGCTCTATAAAACCCAGCTCTTTTTATTGCAGGTCAACTCAGGCCTCTGCTTTTGAAATCAAAAAGTCCACCGGTTGCCAGGCAAGACAGCCCAGGCTGAGTTGAATGAGTTGGAGGAGGGGAGTGGGGTGCGCGTTGTCTGGCTGTTGTGGGTGTTCGTAGGGGGCATCCCAAAGCTTATGTCTATACATTTTCTGCATTAATGTAGCCGCACTGCTTTGCTGCTTCTTTTGTTTATTTGGTTTATTTGTCTTTTTATTTATATTTGCATTTAATCGAAACGAATAATGATTTTAAACTGACAGATTCTGTTTCCCCACCCCCTTCCCTCTCCCTGCCTGCCTGCCTCCCTCCCTCTCTTTCTCTCTCTCGCTCTCGCTCTCTCTCTCTCTCTCTCTCCTCTCTCTCCATTTTAAAGTAAATACAGACCCCTCTCAGCAGGCCCTAGAGCTAGTTGTTCAGTTTCTCATTTATGGATGTGTAATGAGTTCTGCTTCTCGCTCACAACAACAACAATAATAAGTAAAGTAATTAAAAGCGAGAGAGAGAGGGAGTGTGTGTGTGTCGGGGGGGGGGGGTTGTTGGGGTAGAAATTAAAAACAGACTCAGAAGACAGAAGACAGACAAGTTCCACTTACTGGCAAGTGCTGAGAGGGAATTACATCACTGACGTACCATCTTTTTCTGATAAAAAAAACCTTCTGTGGTGTGCGTGTGTGTGTGTGTGTGTGTGTGTTTCAGAGTGTGTCTGTGTACTTTCCTGTGTTTGTTTGACTGTGTTTGCTTGTACTTTATTCTTGTTTTCCCATTTGCAAATGTACAGCTTTTAATAAATCACTTTAATCTAATTATGCCAATACTTAGCTAGTTGTTGTCAGATCTCTTGAACAGCCCAACAAAAAAGAAAATTCTGGATTCCCCTAGTGAGTAATAGGAAGCTGCACATCCTGCTCAACAGTAGGGGAGGGGGGGGGGGGTAAGACAAGAGTGTACATTTAGATTTGATCAGCTCCCCACCCCGTACCCCCTTACTGCAGACAGCTTTACATTCTCGGTTACGGTGAGGCACTTCCACCGCGCTGGCAGAGCCATGGACACCTGTCGCCGTCACGCTCGGATCAGCTTTCCCACCGACCGACCGACCTACCGGCTGGCCCGGCACGCTGCGCGTGAAAAGAAAGAAAGAAAGAAAGAAAGAAAGAAGGAAAAAAAAAGAAGGAAAAAACACACACACACACACACACACACACACACACATCGATACCCGAACCCACCACCTCGTTCCACGTAAAAACGCATATGAGCGATTGGTTCAACGGGGTAAATTGATCCCCTTACCCACCGAGACACTGATAGAGCTGGGTGGCCGCTGCAGACCCATGGAATGGATAGTTTGGCTAGCGCTTAGGTTACTGATGGCCTTGCTGCCCAGCAAAGCAGGTGAGGTTAGCCTTACCAATGCCAAAGTGCACTGTCAATTAAATCAGTTGAATGACATGTAAACACTGCTCATGTTCAATGCAGCATACTTCACACACAAGCCTTTAGATTAATACTGAGATTCTGCACAGTTAAAATGAGAATGATTTCAATTAGCTTTAATGCGTAAAATAGCACTGAAATAAGTTTCAACACACTGAAATAAAGTTTTTGTTTTGTAGATTGCTTTTTCAATACAAGGAAATTTCATCATAATCAACTAAAGAATTGTCGTCTGTTTAAACCAAATTATGTACACATACAGTATTACAACATTGTGCTTGTTTAGTTAAGAAGCAGACTAACGCAATTTTAATATAGGTAAAATACATACCGAATGAAATTCAAATAAACATAACTCCCTGATTCATGTGGAATATGCTGTTTGGACACAGTCCATTTAGAAGCAGGTTTTGCAATAAGGTACCGCAGATGGAAAACTAATTACAGACCGCATGCTTTGATATACATTTTCCCCAGAGTTTTACTTCAGGCATCATTCTGCCTTTTTATTCACCTACAGCGCCGTTTGATTCGGAATATGTTGCCATTACAGCGTATTACCGTGTGTAATGCCAGCCTGCCTTTGGTGAGGAGGAGAAACATGGCCCATAGCTAAATACTGAAATCCTCCACACATGATCAGGCTGCAGTGTTGACAGACGTGCATGTCTGTGCGCGTGTGTGTGTGTGTGTGTGTGTGTGTGTGTGGTGTGTTTTTGCATTGATCTTCTCATATGCTTTGTATGCGAGTGTGAAATTGTGTGTGTATGTGTATACTGTACATGCTGATGGAATTAAATACTTACAGCCAGGGCCCCTGAGTTCACACAACCCCGCACACACAGCCCCCCAGGGTCCACTCAGAGGCCAGCCAGCGCTGGAAGCCTCGGGAAGTGAAGGGGTCCCTGCAACGCTGCCCTTTCTGTCCGCACAGCTCCGCTTCAGGCAGGGTCACGCTGAAGCCAGCAGGACCGGTGTGGACCGGACAAGGGCACAGAGAGGCCTCAGGGCCGTCGGTGAGGCTTTCCCCAGGAAACCCTGACCACTAGCCCGCTGCCCGCTGCTCTTTGTTTTTACGCTGAGCTTGTTTTGTTCCCCTTTTTCGACTTGGCGAGCTGGCCGGGGAGCGCGGATCGCTGAGATGGTTACTCGAAACCAACAAATGTTTATTATTCCACATAAAACCACATTTATAATCTCCACTTTTGAGATTTACTGTGGAAATATGTGTTTTGCAGTGTGAACTTTGTTATGTGAATTATGTATTTGCAAAGAAACTAAAACCACAGCGTCTTGGGTTGTGAGAGGTGGCTAAATGGTCCAAATAATTGGTCATTATAATAGTTTATTTTGAACAGCAGTCTAGTGAATATCTTTCATTCTTTAAACCAGTGCGCTTTTTTTATTTTGTTTTGTTTTTTCACTTCTGGAGATTTTTTCCTCTGGCTGCTGTACTTTCTCCCATTGTGTGAAATATATGCCTAGCAAATTCCACTCATTTGTCCACTGGAGAATGAGCTCATTATGTTTTATATGCAGATGATCAAGGGTTCAGTGTAAGCACTTCTACCTGAGAGTACACTCTAAACGTTGTTTTGTATTTCAGTTAAATGTTTTGTTTTTTTAAAGACTTTTTTTGACTTTCGAAAGATACAATTAACGTATGATACAGTTCCCCACCAGAGAAATAGACACAGAAATATTTTATTTTTCATTTTGAACATGTATTGCACAGTGTAACAGAATACAGCCAGAATCAGAATGCCATTGTCCACCACTTGTGACTTTTATTCTAATCTCAAATTGTACAAAAATAAATCCCAGCAGCCCCTTCTGCTGCTGGGGAGATGAAAACAGGGTTGATAAAGTGCATCTGTCAGATGCTGACAAACTCTCCAATGTGGAGGAATTTTTACAAGCGCTCTCTGCCTAGCGCATTGCGAGGTGCAAATCACTAGCGCCATTGAAAGATGACACTTAATCGATGGCGGCCTCTTTTAAGGATATTAATTTTATGTGTGGCACGACTGAGAGCTGCTACTGTCCTTCCTCCTCCTCCTCCTCCTCCGCCGTCATCGGTCCAGTCTGGGACGGGCGGCTAACATCATCCCCGCGGTCGTGACTGTTCAGGAAGTATTGATTGGCCTCTGGAAGCTGCTTTGGCCAGTGGGAAGAGGTGGTCAGTGGCTGTTTGTGGGGTGGCGGAGAGCACTTATGGTCGGGATTGGACCAGGACGGGTGGATGGGGTTCTACCAGGGGTCACCACAGAGACGGGAGAGATCGGGGGGGGGGGGTTGAGGGACGCGATCTCTGACGGGCCTCCTCCAGCTCCTCCTCTAAACCCAAGCAGGCAGGCTCCTCCATTGATCTCTCACTTCTGCAGAAAGAGAAGAAAAACAGACCAAAATAAAAAAAAATCACTGAGAGAGAGAAAGAGAAAAGACACAAGAGAAGAACTAAGAAACAGAAAGGGAGACCCCAGACCAGACCATCCCTGAAAACCCCTGCCTGCTTCAAATTGGTTCTAAATTATAAATAAGCTCTGTGAAGGCTCCATCTCTCTTCTCTTTCTCCTTCTCCCTCCCGTTCTGGAGGAGTGTGTTGTCCCAAGACCTACACAGGTACGAAGATTGCTGGGGCGAGAGTTATTGACTCCCGTGATTGCCAGCTTGGTAAACTTGACCCCAGGCGTTGATCACCCACCCAACCATGGAGACCATCAGCAGCTTGACCAACCCCGGCCAGCGCGGGCGACTGCCCCCCGCTCCGCTCCCCCAACCCCACCTCGGCTGTCTTCATCAATACGGGCCACTCGGAGGTCAATCTAATAATCATGGGGTCAATAACGCGGTTATCACTAGCACCGGGTTTTGGAGTGGACTTCAGAAGTGTTGGTTTTAATTGTAGCCCTCCGGGCTAATGCACACCTACCTGTCTCCGTGCAGAGCGAGGGAGAAAGGAACAGAGAGAGAGAGAGAGAGGGAAGTGAGAAAACAATAGAAACACAGTAGAATCAGACTACCTTTGATCACCACGCTTCAATCTGCAAGAACATACCAGGGAAACCCCTCAGAAAGCACCTGAAGGGGTGGGGACCCTGCAACCCCCCCCCCCCCCCCCCCCCCCCCCTCTGCAGTCTCTGTAAGCGCTGCTGCCCGCCGGTGCCGAGCTCTCGCCACGCCAGAGTGATAAGACGCTCTGTGGTGAACTTTGCAGAGGCTGACGTGGCAGATCTCAGGCCCTTGGCGACCTGTGCATGGGAACTATCTAACCGGAGGAGTGGTGCAGAGGGGGAGGGCGAGGAACCTGAACTACCCCCCCCCCCCCCCCCCCCCGCCTCACCTGATCCGGAGGGCCGAGTCACCTGGGAGAGCCCATAATCTCTCTATGGTCCAGTTCAGTGCCTCCATTGTGCGTGACCCGTTTTGAGTTATAAGGCCCAGAACTGTATTTTCCACCCCGGACCTGTTCCGTGGAACAAAAAAAAAAAGGTGGCAGAGTTTGGTATCATTGAGCTGGCGTAGATATCACATGTCTAAACAGGCAGGAAGTGAGGAGCGGCCTTATTCATCGGATTTGGTGTCTATTGTAACGTCCAGGTTGAAGGCCACTGGGGCAGCTTCACACTGAGTTAGTTTATCTGTGGACTTCCGTGCCAAAAACAGTTTAGACCAGTAGACTGTGACACTACGGAGTTAACACACACCATGCTAGGATTTGTCAAAAAACACCAGCCTTAATAATTGGATTTGGGGAAAAAAACCCAGTAACAAACGTGCGTATCTTTGATGAGCAACTTCTGATTGTTTTGGTGTATTTTGATTGTCAGACTATAAGATTTCATTTTGTTCTGCTTATTCATGTGTTTCAGGCACAGAGCGGCATGAGCTGACGTCCTGGAGAAGTTTCCACTCCATCTTCAAGTTCTTTGCGGATGCGCTGGAGGCCCAGGAGAGCTCGGACCTGCAGCCGTCCACTACAGTGACCACACGCAGTGCCAACAGAATCAAACACGACGAGATTTAACACACACAATGCCAAAGCCTCAAGAGTTCTAGCTACAGCCAGAGAAATGTCTATCCTATGCCCCCGCTGTGTCAACCCTCACTCTACCCCCCCCCATCTCTCTCTCTCTCTCTCTCTCTCTCTATTTCCCTTTCTTACTGTATGCAGGGTGGCTGTGGGTGTGAGCATTAGTCACTTTTTACAGTGAAAACGATCCTCTCCTTCAGGCTTCAAAACATAGTATCAGATTGTTGAATCCAGGGTGTATACATCAAACTAATGTTTTGTATTACTTCTAGATGAGTGCAACTGTCAAAGCAATATGGCTTCAGTGCGCGCGCCTCCCGTGGGCTCTAGTCGGGATGTGGTGGCGGCTATCGCTGCCGAGATTAAGCATGACAGGCGCTCCGCGCGGTGCCTCGCGGTGCACCTCTAATTGTCCTGACATGGGCCTGAACTGAGCTAATGCTGGGGATGCTCATCTCCCCCAGGTCCTAATGCAAGCCTTTTAAATCCCGCTAGACTTTCCCCCGATTCTTTCTCTGTCCAGACCTCTTTGGTGGGGAAGAACGCTTGCTCACTGTATGATGAAGGGATAGTATTTGTCGAACTGCTGCTTTATTGGGGTTAGATGTTGTTTTTCGCGATTTTGTAAAGAATGCTCGGAAGAAAATGACAGTTGAGGAGAGTAAGACAGACATGGACCTTCCCACTTCAGTAAATCCTGTCTAGTTTTAAATCACTTAAGCCAGCTGTCAGGGTGCAATGAAGGAATGTTGAGTTTTGAGAGATAGTAACAGTCCATTCAACAGTCAAGCGATTTCCGCAGATCCCCGCCATGCGTCAGGACAAGAACAGTTCTAATAATATTATCTTAAGTATAAATGAGGTGTCTTAAGATGTTTGCACATTGTACTTTCCGATCTCGAGAGCTCCCGCTGTTCGTCCTCACATTCAGATAGGACTCTGACAGTCCTGTGCGTATCTCGCTCAAACTCACAAAATGTCCCTTTTTTTTGACGCAAACGAGACGCATTGTTTCTGGGACAATGTCATCTCTCCAGAGCTCGAAGGCATGCCTGTCCGATCTGTCCTCCCATCACTCAGATTTAGAAGTTATGTGAGTCTCCCATGATCTTCTCTTTTAGAAATCAACCGCCTCTATTTTTCTGGCCTTTTAGCTTTATATTCAACGAGGGTAAATATAATACCGCTTTCACAACGTTAATGTTCCAATCAGTGAATAATGCTGCTATATTAGCATGTCTGATCGTCTAAACAATAAATCGCATCAGTAAACACTTTTTATCTACATGCAATCAAAAAATTATGGGTATTTTCTTAATCAGATGCACATATTGGGCTCCAATATTGTGAGTTTGTGTATTTTTAATGCAGCCATTTGAAATATGCATTCCATTTAATGCTAGTTATTGGTAGGTTTCGTTGTAGGCCTATTTCAGTGTGAAATAAAGGGTAGCCCATTTATTATTTCAGTATGTTGCCTTAGGAATAAACAAGACACATCAAGTTCATAAGCGTTGTGAGGAAAGGCTATAGTCTAACAAGCCATACGCCCGCATATCCTTCAGGCCTTGTGGAGGCAGCCTTAAAGCAAATCAAAAGCTCATTTGATATGTAAATTACAACTAATTTTAACATTTTCTCTTTCAAATATTTTTAATCAAATTGTATGTACTTTTTATTGAAGCATTTACTCTAATTTACAATTAGGAAGCCAACATCCTTCTGGGTGTCCAATTGTAATATCTTTGATGTTAAATTGCCGGTGTCCTTTTTAGGTATGTTGACAAACTTCACGCTAAGATTTTACATATTAAGAATACACACATTTTGTCCTTTATTTTTCATTTTAATTCGTCTTATGTGATCATCCTACATGTATATTTCTAAATGTGTTTTCAGTATACATCCATTGTAATTAGTATTAATAAAATATTTTTAATGTGAATGTGTTGGATTTATGTTGTGATATGCAGCCTAGCACCGCTGTTAGATGCAATTTACTCCACTTACAAGTTTCAACTTTTACTATTTGACAAAGACAAAAGAGGTATTATTTTTTTTAATCTTTCAAAGTTATGCTGTCTAGTTTGTGGAATGTTCTTCAATGGGGAGCAACGACGTGTTCAGGAAACTCCTGTCTATGGATTCTTACAAAGTTGACTCGGTAAGAACAATCAATTGTGTCCGCTCGTGTCACACCTGCAGACACCAATAGCGAAAGGTGATAGGCTATGCTTCAGACAACTGACCGCAGACTAGTACAAGATTTCCCTTATGGACGTCAAAGGCTGTCAAAAACTGAAATGAGCTTGAGGATAATAAAACACTCACTACGTTGGGTCGCCTATAAAATAATGACAAATTTGAGACGATATTTTAATACAAAAACGCATCGAGGTATTCAAAACAAATGGCTCAATGTGGGTTTACAATTCTGGAAAACCATAAACCAGTTATACGTGTAGGATAGGCGCCTTTGAACCACTCAGCAATAATAACTTAATGAGTAAATGCTTTCCGCAAAGGTAGTTTTGCGAAATAAATATCAAGGGTGCGCCATGAAACAACAATGCGCCACTCAGGAGGAACTTAAAATAGTAGGTTAAGTGGTGTTCATCACTGGTATTTCATCACTTTCATACTGGTATTTTAGATGGAGAAGACACAGTAAGGATAGAACAACATGTGCCTTGCCCAAGTGATATGGTAGGGCTACAATGAGAGGATGTCTGTGTGTGGTTAGCCAGGTCCCGAGAGGTGCATTTCTTCTTTTCGTTTCAGACGCGCCTCAGTTCCAGACCTCACTTTTTCATCGAATTAGTTTCTTTATGATAAAAATTTCAATGGTACAAAACCCCTCCCATCCCATTGCCATTACAAAGCCCACCAAATATTAGCTATTCTCCTAGTAAAAGAGAAGTTGGAATGTCACTCTCCTCCCTTTTCTGTCTTCGGGTGCACTCCACCGGATCACTGTCAGATCACTATTTGCATAATTATATACCTCCCTTCTGAAGAAGAGTCTACCCCTTAAATTTACGGGTCAACAACCTGCAACAATCAATATTTCGTTGTTGACAGAAGATCTGGTCCCTGTAATCCACCGAAATATTTCTTTCTTTTTTTCTTTCTTTCTTTCTTTCTTTCTTTATGTTTGTATTTCCTTCCTTCTATCCATCTATCTTTCAAGGGCACAAACCCTGCTATGACTTACAATGTTGCTAGAAAGCTGAGCTTTGCACCAGCCAGTCCATAATGAAAAGAAAATTATTAATCTGTCACTCTGTCTACCACAACTTGAATACACTGACACACGCTCCTCTAAAGGTTACAAGGGTGTGTGTGTGTGTGTGTGTTTGTGTGTGTAACTATAGGCTACAGTGCGATCATGACACCGAACGTGCCTCCCAGACAGCTGTTGGCAGAGGCGTTTTATTCGGCTTTAATGGCGGTTTTTAGGTTCTTCTACCCTAAACCACGCCACCCCTTCAATTACATCTCCTGTGATATTCTGAGGTTGTAAAGACATTTACTGTGGGAAAGACTGCCTCTGTAATCAAATAGCCTACCATGGATTCAGTGTGACTTTCACAGGCGTTTCGCGCACATTTCTTATGTTTCACAAAGAATAACAACACTTTCCTATATATTTGTGTTCTTGCCAGTAAGAACGTGGGAATATGTAAAAGGACTGCTCGGCCTGTTCTGTAAGTAAAGCAACACAATGTCAGGTGGAAACGAGTGTGGTCCACTGTACAACAAACTTAACTAGATGGGACGTTTCCAACCTTTCTGTTTCACCTCCTCAAGAAAATCTTCGCGCAATGTTTTGTAAATATTAATTGTGGACTTTACTTAGTAAGTCTTGCTTTTGTCTGTGCGGGTAAACTTGGACTTGATATCCAATTCGCACTTTTCTCCCCACTAGGCCTACTAAGAGCAAAGCGTCGGCATTAGTTTGCTGAGTGATAAGAAAAAAGAAAAATAATTATAATTTCACAATATATTTTTTTGCTTCATACCATAGGCTTCCAAGACATCCATCTGAGGTTGTTTTGTTGTCTTTATGCTGGCCCACTGCAGTTCTGTAGATCTACCAGACTGTTCACCAGAGTGCATCACACAGCGGCGTTTCACCGTGAAATGCGACACTCCACCTTTACGTTCTACTATTTTTACAAACATGCACATGTACACAATGTGCATGCCCTAGTCATATTATTTAATGTGTCAGCCTTGGTAAAAAAAACAAAAAGACATCTATCTTCCAAGTGGTCAAGAAGCATTATCAACCATTGACACTAGTATAGCCTAAACAGTTATGAACTACATTTTATAAAAGACAGCAGTTTTCCCCGTTTCGAACAGAGCCAGAGTCTTTGTAGAAATAGGCGTCACACCAACAATAACATAGTTTATCCATTGGTTCTGAAACATTAGATTCATTCCACACAGGATTGACCACACTGGGCATTATTTGTTTTTATAACCAAAGAGGAAATTCAATAAACATTACATATTGGGCTACATATTTTATTATCATGTGCACGCAGAGGTCGGTTACAGCTGCTACCACAACAACCACAACAATGACACTAAGAAAAACAAGTATTATTAGTAATTTTTTTTTTATTACTACTACTGAAAACCAACCAAGCACATAGCCTACGATTCCCCCACTGCAATCGTCACCTCCAGCTCATGTCCTCCACCCAGTCTTCTTTTGACAGGTGGGTGTCAGACTGTTTGGAGATGATGAAAAGAGTGAGCTACTCCCTCTTAGGTTCCTGCAGTGGAGGAAAGAGGGCGAGGGAGTGCAGGGCAACCTGTCATTGCAGAGCAGGGATGGAATTTCCTCTCCAACGGTTTCACTGTGATAGAGAGCATGGGTTTGGGAGACTTAAACTTAATCCTGAGGGCACTTCAAGAGACGCTACTCCCCGTCTCCACCTTAAAGTGCTAGAAAAAAGAACCCTTCCCCACTACATTACAATATGCCATTGTACTTGGGGTGAAGGTACTTCCACCTAATGGTTATACTCTATAGTAGGGTGGCCATAGCATACCTCTTGCAATACAATTCTTAACTTCACTCGTGGAGCAGTAAAGAGAGGGATAGGCCTACATAATGCCCCATAAAGTAGTAAACTCCGCCGAGGTAGCCTAGCTACCAAACAGGTGTGTTGTGGTGGTGTTGTTGACTGGCAAAGACCTAGCCTCCACACTGATGAAGTATCAATTTTTTATACATATATGGCCTGGCCTGTATATAAATACGAGCCTAAATTACAGCCATATGTTTACTAATGGCTTGGAATAAGATGCAGATAGAGCAGCCCAAGGGCTAAACAATGTGGCTTTCTTTTTTGTGCCGTCCACACCATTTCTTTTGGTCGCTTCTTTCTCCTTTTCAGTAGATCTCCTCAGATTTTTCCCCATTTGCTCTCTTTAAAATCCCATTCGCTGAAAACTGGACGTCTCCCTTTCTTTCCCCCCCTGCCTGACAGCTGTCTAAACCACTGTTGATAATCTAGGCGTCCAGTTGACTACCTTTGTTCTTGTGTTAGATCGACATGGTGCTCGCTACCTGACTCAGCGAGAGGAGATGAAAAGCTGTTATCAAACGCGCCTCTCTGCTCTGTTCGAAATTTGACAGGCTGCGACCACGCTGATAGGGGTTGGTGCCTCGGGAGGCGGCCTGCTACACGGTAGGCTATACCTAGAGCCGTGTTCATCGCTTATGTCAGCAAAAGAACAGTAGCATTTTATCGCTGTCAACCATCAGCCCAGGCAAAATAAATATGTATCTGTTGACAATATAACAGTGTCATCATTATTTCTGTACCCCTCCATACCTGCATCTAAAGCCCATATATCCCAAATGACAGGTCATAGTTAACAGTCTTATGAATGTGCTTAGCTAGCCTACTTACTTGAATTTGGGTAATAGTGATAATTTAATGCACATGGCTATGGGCAACTCTGTCTCCACCATTTGCATTAAAACTATTGAAGAGTAATTCATTTAAAAGAAGCATTGTTTTGAGTTGTGTATAGGCTACTAATTCCTACGCTATTTCTATAGGCCTCTTTGAAAGATGTCAGTGGGTGTCAACACGTTTTAATAAACTTTGCGTAAAAACAAAATACTAAATATTTGATGCAATGTTAAGACTAATTAAATAGAGTAACTGTCATTGAACTTTTGTGGTCTTTTCTTTTTTCGGAAGTTTTCTGATTCTGCTTAAAGATAGGCCTACTTTTACTCTTTTACTATTGACCTGCAACCTAATGTAAAAGCTGTAGGCTATTGTTTCCCCTTAACAATTCTTTCATATTCATTTAAACCTAAATAAATGAGTAAAACGTTTTTATAGTAAAAACAAACAATAAAGACTTAATTATGATTCTGTAGGCCTAGCCTAAATAACTGAATTATTCTATGCGCCATATTTGTGCAATATTAGGCTACACCATGGTGCCATTTGCTTAATAGGATTCATCTTAAAATACACAAAGCAAATTCTTAATTCAGTTATTAGGGCATTCGCATTTTAATCCAGCTCACAGTGTTTCAAAAGAACGATGAACAACTTTGCCACAGTTTTTTTTTACGATAAACTCGAATTATTATATTATTATATACTATTATCTGCACTGTATATAATAATTAGAATAATATATTTACAACTAAATATTTCCACTATATATTCGTTCAATTCTATTAGGCTAAATATTGATTTGTTATAGCATTCATGTCATTATTATAAATAGAATAAGTTTTTCATAGGTGGCGTGAGCAGAGGCTGGTTAGTTGCGACTTATCAACTATGTGGACTAGCACTGTGGAGAGGTGTCAGAGTGACTTGTTAAATGTTGTAACCGCTGGCAGTCTCCAGATGCTCCGTGATGCCAATCGATTTCAAACTTGTCCGGTCTAATTTGATAAGAGCACCCAGCCACCCCCGTATAGTACCATGGACAGCGCTCTTCCTTGACCTTGAACTCGCCCTAGCCCTGCTATCAAATTACCCCTGTCTGAGCGCCAGTGGGAGACCGGTGTAAAATCTGAGAGGGAAAGAGAGCATTAAAACGAAAGACAGAGAGAGAGAGAGAGAGAGAGAGAGAGAGAGAGAGAGAGAGAGAGAGGGAGTATAGGCTATAGCCTATGTTTCGGAGTATTGACACTAAATCCTAAATCTGCTTATCTGATAGTAGGTCATTCACATGGACTGAAATGTTACACTATACAGTAAACTAGGCTATAGCCTATACAGCCCGACATGTACAATATTTATATCTGGCCTGCATGGTTTTACCTCCCTCAGTCCCTCAGTATTGGGGAGACACACTTAACACCCTCAGCCCTCAAACACACTCGCAAGACCCCCCCTCCCGTCCTTACACACGCACACACACACACACACTCTCACACACACACACACACACACACACACACACACACACACACACACACACACACACACACACACTGTTCAACCAAATCCAACACAAAGTTGATTTGGGGAATCATTGAAAGTGTCTCATTTTTGTCGCTGGAACGGACTTGGGGCTGTGATGGAAAGGGGGGATTTGCTGGTGGGCTCGAGTTGTCTGATGAATCTCCACAGCTTTCAGACAGCTTGTTAATTAAAATCCCGGGAGATGAGCCTCAGAAGCCACCGTCCATATCAGAACACTGCTAACTATTCTGACAGACACGGAACCTAACAAGCGTGCTCGTCGGCAGCTTTGTATCCGCTCTCAATGGTCCCTCGCGCTCTCAATGGTGATAAAAAATAATTTGTTCGATCCCACAGCTGCGTTAAATATCTAATTTTCCACTTAACAAAAACTAAGCATTCACTGTATTTACTGTTAACTGTCAAGGAAAAGCACGTGGAATTTTCTGAACTTTATGTTAGTCCTATAAAAATAGGCTACATGTATAAAATAGGATAATAATCACTAGCCTACCACACAATCGCCCTAACTGATTTTTTATTAAGAAAAAAAATACATTTTATGGCATATCTGGCTTTTAGTGAAGATGGAGGTTACTTTGCTGTGACTTCATACAAAACGGTCATTTGAAAATAAAAAATAAAAAAACATCATTATTAAGTTCGTAGCGGACAGCGCAAATGTCTACTCTTTGTGATATATGTTCTCTAGTTTATAACCAAATAGGCTAACAGTGTTGCATACAAAAGTATTTCACTTCTCGTAAAACAAATGGATGGAAAAAAATATTTCTTATGTGTTCTAATAATATGCCATGTTATTTACCCCAAGGGATGTGCGTCTTATAGAATTCTTATTAGCATAAGTATTCCCAGTATACGGTAAACAATAACCAAGATGAAACAACACAAAGTGGGTGGCTAAAACGGCAAATGATTAAGAATCTAGTATTTAAAATGGGCCACCTCATGTGTCTGCTTTTGTCCAGTTTTGTTTTTTTCTCTCTTTTCCTTCTGCAGATAAAATTTGACACAGTCACTGTATTATGTGAGTTGGATGCATGGGGATACAGACTCAAAGGCCAGCTTTGATTGAGGTCTTTTTCTGTCCAGGTGGAGGGTCTCTTAGCCAGGGCACCTGTGGTGAGCTACCATACAGGGTCCGACAGGGGGTGGCGTGAACTGCCTATAACGAAGCACTATTACGCCTCCAATGCAGCATATTTCCACGATAACATGGTTTATGATCCCATTATTAAAACAGTGTTCCCATGTCACCTGCGAGAAGGATGGAGCTGTAGGCTAACTATGGCTTCATAGCCTATGTGTTCGATTGCTTTTTTACCCCCTTTCAACTCAAATTATGGTCGAAAAGGACACAGTATAATGAAAAAGTGAATTGTCTGAATATATACAGCATTGTAGGCTACATTTAGGATTGTAAAACATAGTTTTAAATATTATTGTATTGATACTGTAGCCTACCATTTTCCATCTTGTGCATATAGTCTAATATTGATGTTTGTTCCATGAAGGTGTTTATTTCCTCAAAAAAGCTCCCTGTGTTTTGCCACTGTGTAAGGTAAATTTTGCGTCTGATCACCTCAGATTGCCTCTTTGCTGTTAGGCTACCATTAAAAAAAACATCTTCAGATGTTCCCCACGTCTCCAACACATTTATCAACGTCACATACGGACATGCCCAGGCTTAGTGGAAGTGTAATAGCAGCAATATATCTCCAGACAACATACAGCATACAATACCGGTTTGATCGCATTAAAACGCACCCTTTCCATATTAGTTAAAAAACGCACATATCATCGCTTTAATAGACGATGGGACAATAAACCTCTACAGTATATTGCACCATTTCCGTGGCATGTTCTTTTTCATTGACTCTTGAAGGAAGCAGACAAATACAAAGCAAACAATAATGCGATATGTTTTCAAATGCTTATCATGATAATCTCTCGGAGGAGAGCTATGCTATATTACCTGCAAAACCCAAATTGTTAAAATAACCGATAAATGCTCATGAATGGTATATGTCATTGTATAAGACTGGAAGTTTAAGTGTGGGTGTTGTACATTACAAACTGCATTGATATACTGCATATTAAAATATCCAATCGATATCCTATAATGATTCATCAAGTGTAACGGTTTAAATGAAAACAAAGACATAGGCTATACTCTGTGTAGTGTTATTTTCATTCACAAGCACAGCGGGCTACTTGACATAAGCTGTATAAAAACATTATTTTTTTTCTTTACATTTGGAAAAATCAACGAATTTCAATTCAACATTCTAAAACACTAAGCAAGAAAAAATATATAATAAAAGAACTGTAGACTGCGAGGTTTACGTCAGACATGCTTGAACTGGGGACTGCTGGTGTCTCAGAGGGTCCCAGTACACAGAGCGCCATCTAGCAAACAAAAGTAGCAACAAACATCGGCAGACAGCGGCTGCTCCCTCTCCGTGTGCACTGCTCCACGAGAGCACCGAACAACCGTCTGGCAGAGGCTGGAGCTTCCCCAGCACAGTCCAACCCGGGCACATGGACATAGCCTTGGCGAGTCACAGGAATAATATAGATGCCGTATGCTACAATCTCATGTTCTTTCTCTCTTTATTTTGCGAGGACCATGTTAGTGCATTGACACAGACAATAGCCCCATTCGATTTCAGATTTCAGTGAGACATAATGGCTTACATATGTCTACCTTTTGGATTTTACATGTGTTTTCTAATAACCAAGTGTATACGGAGGCGTTATCCATTCCATTTTATTATGTCATCAAGCTGATACAAGCACAATATAGCCTACAAACTTTTTTCAGATAGGCTATCATTTGCCAGAACACTTGCGCATTATTCCTAAAATCTATTTGGCCCATAGTTTGAATCACCTCCAAATGTTTTAATGTCCCTGCAAATTAGCAAATGATAGAGCGAAGACGATGAGAAACTGACCATCATCCACTCTCCTCATCCCTCGACCCCGTAACCTATTTACCACACTAATGCAACAGTCGCCCCAAAGAGCTGATGCTTGTTCTAGTCCCTATGATCTAGTAGCCTACAATTCCAACAACTACGACAATTAAGAATCATAGATAGGTAAATATATACAAATAAATTAAACAGCAGCCATCCTCATATTCAGACTCCTACTTAGTAGGCACTCCTCCTTTTGAGTTTCTAAAATAAAGTATGTTACGAATCACGATACAAGTGCATAGCTATGTGATTTTCGATTAATGGATGAAAAGCTTTATTGAGACACGTTGCAATATATCAAATAAGGGTCGAATCTCTCTGCGCACTGCACTGACCACAAAATAGTCCCCAGTGCCATAATGTTACATTGATTTCATATGGCACCGCTCACTGTGCCCTCTGCCATAACTGACTAATCATATTGTGAGTGTTTTCCTCCCTTATTTACACATTAAAATACCTGGAATATTGGCAGTCATAGAACGCACTCAAAATTAAAATAGGCTATATGAAGCAAATAGGCTACATTTTGTGTGCCACCTGTGGTTGGTGTTGTAGCAAGTAACCAACATGCAATGAGCTGTCCTCTCACACTTGGTCGTAGTATATAGTGGAAAAGAAACCGGACCTTGGTCCTTGATGGTTTAAGGTAGACTCGCCTATATTCTCTTCACTCTCACTGCGCTATACAGGCACACCAAACAGATGCATGTGAAAGTGCATATTTCAGCAATAACGTAAGACTCGGCAGAAATTAAACCTCACGTTGAGATATGCTTAAATGCACATCTCTATGAAGTATGAATGAATGAAAAGCTTTACGCATAGTGAAAAAGAAAGAATTGCCATAATGTCCTCATGTAGTCATTTAATATTACACATACAACACAATTAAAAATACGAATTTCAGATGACATTAGGCTAATAGTATGTAATGGCTATATTGGTCTAGGAGCTCCCCCATCAGTGAAATCAGACTTTTTTGTTATTATGAACGTCCTGTGTTGGTAACACGCTGGCCTCGTTTTGTATCCCCCAGTGTCGTAGGGAGTGAAGATGTGATGGGACGCATTTGAAGTATGACGGGCTTTGTGGATGACTCCTTTTCATTCCACAAACACAAAAAGCTTCTCTGGCATTGCCAAACGCAACGCCCCCCGCCACCCTGATGTGAATGGGCGACTGACCTCTGCGACTCCGTCCACTCTTCGCCCAGTGTTGTCCAAAAAGCCTATATCCCCTTTCACCATATCGTACCCCTGCATCAACTAAAGAGGATCCCTGCTATTCTTTATTGATATCATCAACGAATGCAAATGGATTTTGACGAGAGGGGTTTGGGGGTAGGGATGGCAAGCACAAATATAAAGACAAAATTGCAAGCGTCGATAGTGGCATTGCTGCTAGTCATTCCTTCATTATGACAACCAAAGCACACATTCCGGTTTCATACTGAGAAAAGACCTCCGAAAGACCGGGCCGGGCATTTGCCGTTCAGATTAAGCGCGCTCATGTCTGCCTCGCCTTTGAAGAGATGGGTCGGGTCATTCAGAGAGAAAAAGGGCATTTCGTGAACCCAGCGCTCGCCTCGCGCTCTCCCTCCTCTCTCCCCTCTCCCACCCCTTTCACTCTGTCCGCCTAGCCCCCACTCTATCGCACCCCACCCAGTATGCTCCGACCCCCATCGTTTAAGAACACACACACACACACACACACACACACACACACACACACGTGAATGCGCTCTTGCAAACCACGGTGCTGTCTTTCAAGCGATATACAAGGGAGATTAGTGATGTGGCTTCTTTAACGAGCAGAGAGGAGCCACTCTTACAATCAGAGTGGTGGTATGTTAGGCCTCATAGTCTTAGCAACAACTCAACGAGCTTCTATGCGGAACGCTCCCATGGCTCGGCACACAAGATAAAACTGCAGCCTTGGTAGTCATCAAAGCAGTACTTTATGATGTCCCTTGTCTTTTGAAAGGAGAAGGCCTTTATTCCAGGGATATCTTTGCATATATAACCTCCTTCGAACGATTCTCCAGAAAATACTGTAGTAGCCTGTGACAAAATATTTTTGCAGGAACATTCATCCTGCATGGGCTATATCAATGGGTTACATGGTCTACCTCGCTATTATACCTCATGTAATTAATGTTGCATTTATCAATGACCCCAGTCTCACCATTTGCTTTCACGAGACATGCATGTTTGCGAATGAATGGAGCAAACTCATCTTTCAAAAGCTAGAGTTACAGCCACCACAAGCTAGACACCCAGGAAGAAAAGAACAGAATACCGAAAGATCAGAGGAGCATAGCGAGGTTGGCGTTAGAATACGCTAGATAAAGCAACTGTCAGCACCAGCTCTCGTGGCAGGAATGAAAAATATCCCCCGACAAAACGGTTCAGTCATTTATTATGAGAGAAAATAGAGGCCATGCTGAGAAATTAGGCAAATAAAAACTAAATTAGGGCAATATTAACCACAGCATAATTCACTAAGGCTGTCACGCGTGTCTGCAACAAATCAGGGCTCACCAAAAGCCTGAATGGTTTATTTATGACTAGACAGACAGACAGACAGACAGACAGATAGATAAATACATACATACATACATACATACATACATACATACATACATATATACATAGCCTACATAGATAGATAGATAGATAGATAGATAGATAGATAGATAGATAGATAGATAGAAAGATAGATAGATAAATGAATAAATAGATAGATGGATATATCCAAGATATACCCATACATTTGTTCACTGGGTCATTGGTAGATTTATCAATATCATTGACCTACACTTGGCCCGTCCTGTTAGGCCTACGTTGGTATATACGTTTATAAAACTTGTGCCCAAGTTGGGTAAATAGGTTAGACAAATGTAAAAATAAAGGATAACAGGTTGGACAAACTTTTGAACAAAACATTTGGTATAATGTAGCGTATTTACAAATGTCTGATGAAATGAAATGCTTGGTTAAAATATATTTCATTAAATGAAATGTAAAATGCCATGCCTGTGATGTGAATATGTCCTATCCAATGGCCTAAACTCATAAATACCAGAGAAAATACACATGAATTGTTTTTGAGTATGCTAATTGTGTGCAAGTAACAAATAGGAACTGATCTCTCTCAAATCAGAGTCTCAGCATGAAGTGGAGTTGCAGCAAAATGTTGCTGAGAAAAATTAGCTGGCTGAGGTGGAATGGTCGTGAACCATCTGTTGTGTGTTAAAAACTGAAGCTGTAAATACAGCCGAGTGGCAAAGGCACTTTAAGTTAAGCTTTGTAGCAACTAAGTTGCTTTATTTCCCATATGCTTCTAAATCCGACTACGTGGGTGTCTACTAAGACCCATTTGAAACTATAAATTAGCATATTAATTAAATAATTTGTGTTTGTGAGATCTCACGATAAGTTGACGTCACCGTGTTTACGATTTTTGAAGGGATTAGTTAAACTGCAGAATAGTTTTGGCGTATACACAACCTTGCATTTGTATCCTATTGGTGACTGACTGCCAAGATCCATTCTATGCTTGCTAATAAGCAACAGGTAACGTGTACTCGAATCTGACAGATGGCAAATAAAAGAAAACATTTCATGTCTATTCAGACAAAAATAACTAATGTAGCCTTAAAAGCCAATTAAGTTAGGATAGATTGCTACAGAATGACCGCGAGTCAGAGCCTGTCATATCCAATTGCACTTAACGCGTCCTCTGCAAAATGGCTGGAAGAGGAACTAAAATAGACAGCATGAACAATTTTATATTTGAGAATTTGTTTCGAACAGCCCCGTCTCAGTTACCTCTTATTTCACGATTTCCCTTTCAAAGAAAACTTTGCTTTCCGATCCCCATGGGTCCCCTTTCCGGCAGCTTGATTTATTTCAGCAACACATACACAAACACAGAAAACTAGCTCTCTCCAGTTTAAATGCCACGTGTTGATTAATTTGTAGTTAATGACAGCCGGAGAAATACGCGCGGAGGCACATCCTCTTCTTTCTCCCTTTCCTCACACACACACACACACTCTCTCTCTCTCTTTCACACACACACACACACACCGCCCTCCCCCTTTCCCTCGTCCCTCTGCTTCCCTCGTTCCCTTTCTGCTTATCCATTTTGCTTATACGCGGGCACATGCGCGCGTTCACACTCACGCCGCACACACATTGCCGACACGCACTCTAGCATAGCGTTTAGGGAGGACGAAATGCATGCAAAAAAAATCTTACTTTGTGGTGGGGGTCTGTCAAAGGCTGGGTGCAATGTTGCAACTGCAGTGTCTTCCTTCTTCTCCGTCACGATTTCCTGCAGTAAGTCTTTTATGAGCCGAACATCTCGCTTTAATTAATATATTTCTGGGGTCTGTCCCATATACCCAAATGCTTTGAGTGAAGTGGAGTGCAGATTGAGACATATTGAGCCCCCTTTAAGGGGATCATTTCATGTGGGAGGCTGGACACAAAGTTTGTACTCGTGACTGGCATTCCAGAGAGACATGCATATTTTAAAACAACAAAGCGGGATAGAAACGGAGCTTGGGGTAGGAGGGAAAAAGCTTGGAAAGAAATCAGTAACTGATAAACAGCTGTCATTGTTGGACAAGTTTTGAGCGCGTTTAATCATGTATTTTCAGAGAAGAAGAAGCCTGGCACCAGCTCCACAGTCAATCATAGAAAGAAAATATTTTTAGTGGGACTAGTTGTATGATTTGTGTTTTCAGTTGAAGAATGCCATTAATCTGTGATTTACGACCACTTTTAATATAGTATGTGTATACATTTCCTTTGTATTGCAGTGAGCTCGACACCCATGTTGGTGAACCAAGTTTACTAACTTTGCCTTCACAAACCAGTCAGTCATTCCTCTCCTTAGCATAATAGTAAAACAAATAATAATAATATATTATGATGAATAATACTAGAACATATTGGCTGAAATCTTCTGTTTCTGTCTTAAAATGAAGTTAGACTACAGTCCCTAAGTTAATGTTTATAAAAACATAAATAAATAGCAATTAGGTTACATAGACATAGGCTAGTTTGATCTTTTAGGCTTCTTAGAAATGTAACATACATTATGCAGTTTGTTCGGGCTGCAAATCTGTAATGAAAACTATACCTTAATATAACGTGTATGAAAGGGACAGAGAGAGAGAGAGAGAGAGGGAGAGAGAGAGAGAGAGAGAGAGAGAGAGAGAGAGAGAGCGGCTGAGCATATAGGGTTGAGCTAGATATCTCTGTTAGTTGTCAGTGTTAGTCCATTGGTATGGAATGCTAATAAGAGAGACCCCCCCCACACACACACACACACTCCCAGTCCCCTCCAAACACCGCCGTCGCGTTCCTTTTCCCTCTCAGAGCAAGGAGGATCGATAGCTGACCCAATGGTCTGGCCAGAGCTTTATTTATCTGGACCAAGCAATGATATTATCAGCCTTGAACGTTATATACAGCAAACGTCTTCCTAAATCAACACAAAGGGATCGCTTACACAGCGGTCTGTGCCTTCTCGCCTCCCTCCCTCACATGCCTTGGACCGACCACACACACACACACACACACACACACACACACACATGCGCATTGGCGTCCCCTTATGCTAGACTCACAACTGGGGGTATTTTATGCCCCGTAGTGCTGGATTTGATCCATGGCTTAAACCTTCCTGGTGAGGGCTGTGGACGCAGAATTATGCCGTGATCACTGAGATTGTTAACAGCAATGTAGCGTCATCTTAGGTTGACTGCATATGGCCGCCCGTGCACAAAGCCAACACGTACATGGCGATTTCAAGTGACAGCACAATTTAGAAGGCATCTCATCACTGTGCAGCTCGTGGCCTTGTCCCGTGGCAATAGAACAGATGATGTGATGAGGATTTTAAATGCATTTATACGTAACATGTCCATAGAAATCACATGCTGAATATATCATGTTAGATGTGTAGAAACAAACGAAATAGATAGATAGATAGATAGATAGATAGATAGTCTTCTTCAACTTCAGTTTGAAGCATATATGGTTTTGATAGGCCTAATAGGCGCTCAGTCACAACAGGTAATAAATGTTGCTATGTGAACGCAACTGTGAGCGTGAGCAAACAAATAACCTCCTGTTACGAGTCACTCACGTGTCGCTTGGTAAATGGAACAAGACAAAGGTGAATTGAGAATTATGCCCTGTTAAAGCAATGACATCACACTATACATAACCTCCCAAATAGCCAAACCACAGAAGTCCAGTTTAGTCTATTGTTGAATATTGCAATGATGGCCGTGGACAAATAGGCCTATGCAAGTGCAACTGATAAAAACAAGAAGGCATCAATTAACATATTTGTCTCCTAACTCTAAAGCAACGACTATCCTACAGGGTTTTAAAAACCTAGGCTATTCTACAACTGGTAACGTGGTGAAACTGTCACCTTCAATTCATGATACGATATGCTAGGAGAGGCATGTCCTGGACAGAAAAGGCCTAAAGTGCAAACACATATCACACTATAAATCCATTTAGGACAATAGGAGTTGGTTGAACAGCATGGGATAATTCCCATATGATTGCAAATTCTCTATCTGACGGTCCATGTTCTGTTTCGAACCTTTTTCGTTCATTTGGTGAGCATCTGAATAAACTAAAATGCAACACTATTCAAGGTTAGAGTAATAAATATCCGATACTTCTTTTAGTAGGTTGAAGTCATTATTCCAAGTCTTGGAAGTGTTTTAATATTATACTCAATAATATGGTCAAACAAGACATTGCATAATAAGTTTAAAAGATCAGACCCTTCAGATCCTCCAGCTGTGAAAAATACACAGCGTTTTGCAAAAGCACTGTCATTACATAGGCCTACACACAGACATCATCAGCTCAATTATTTATAAAGTATTCAAAAGAGTCAGAGGTGTACATCAACATGTGTTAGTACATTGATTGGATCATAAACTTTAGAATTTTGCCGAACTCAACACGCTTCAGACATACACTAGCCTACTCCTGCGTCATTTTGCCGATGCAAAACTGTTGTGGTTGTTTGATATGCGTAATTAATTTGTATGCTTTGCTTAGCTTAGCTTAGCGATAATTGACTTTATTCTGAATAAATCCATGAATTATATAGTTTGCATGCGTGGCTCGTGGCCTATATTAAATGCGTTTCGTTCTTTATTGTCTTAAACGAACAAATATCAGGCAACAGCACATCATCACAAAACAAAGAAATCAACTTTTATCAGAGGTATTCGAAAACCCATGTATGACACCATGGCCAAGTCAGTCTTAGCTCTAGGCTAAATCCCTGTAACTCTTCTCACACGGATGCAAGAATACAGCCGTTTGATGCATACAAGTGAAGTTAAAAGAAATAAGATCAAGGTCTTAAATGTTGGGTGGCTGAAACATGTATCATCTCTACTTATGTTTGCTCTTTTCTCAAATGACACGACTGACCCATAAAGGCATGTAACCCTCCTGCTGTCAAAGTTCATCTCACTGGACCACACTTGCCACACAGCTATTAATAATAGGAAAGGGGGCGATGCCATCTCTCTCTCCCCCCCCCCCCTCTCTCTCATACACACATACACACATCGCGCAGGAAAGGGCGAGTCATTTTCCTTTCCAACACGACAGCTTATTTGTCAATGCTGTTACAACATTCAGCGTGTAAAAAGGGGAAGACGTTCGCATAAGCTGGGAGTCCAAAGGAAGCGAACGGTATCCTGCTTCTTCCTCCCTCTCATTTACGGCTATCCTCGCGCTGCTCCCTATTCAGCATACAATGCATCACATTTAGTGCTGCTATCGACCAGCTTACATGTAGCAGTATACATTTCCCAGATTGATCACGCATATAACTGCTGCCTTGCAGCTGCCGCAACACCCTTCTTTACAACGTTACATGTGAAATGTTATCAATGCCCGATTTCTCAAGGGTTTCTTCTCTTATTTCTGGACCTATTTCCACACCTCGTCAAAGCATCATTCGGTGTCTCTGTTGAAAGGCAAAAACTGTCTGTAGCGTATAGACTTACACTGATGCCTGGGATGATAGTAAACGACATAAATGTAGTTTCGCCCACGATACCTTGCAACAAGCAGTGGCAACCGCCGCAGCAATCTACCTATAGTATCTTCTCATGATACACAATACACTGCAATAAGAAGGTAAGCATGAACGTAAAGGGCAGAGGCGTCTAAATGGGAAATCAAATATCTCCATTTGTAACATATGTGGTGTTTTCACATCTGAAGGACCACCCGAGGAAGTACAGTAATCTCACATCGCTCTCATTAAAGCCGACATCGGCGTAATTGTTTCCTATCAATGCATTGCGAAATGCTTTAAAGCCTTTGTTTTAATCAAATGAGCCTACGTGCATTTGCTGACGATGAGGCAATTCAGCGTAATAAAAATCCAGCAGCCCCATAGGTTACCAGCGGATTACGATATGAACATGTGAACTGAAAGACCACCTGTATACTATATCATGAAAGCATAAGGTAAACACAACACATTGACTCTATCTTTTTTTTTTTACTTACACAGTCGCCAACACATCTATCAGCTAAACCCATGGCCAACCCACAAAGCCCTTAGCACCAGTCAGCAGTCATGAACCAAACAAATGAAAGGCGACACAAAATAAAACTCAAGAAACAACAAACACATCAAGACGAAACAAACAAAATGTATTTTTGAAAATGATATATTAAAAGTGCTTTTTGATTTTCATGTAGTTCTTCTTTAAATGATGATTGACTCAACACACAAGCGCGCACGCACACACACACATGACCAAGAAAAAAAAGTTTGATGGGCTTCCTCTCCATTAAAGTCCGTGAGGTCAGTTATCCGTCGAGTTGCATGTCCATTGCATGGTTGGAGGGGGATGTTCAACCATCAGTGATAATATTGTCATTGCGATTAGACGGTTTCTTATTTGTCTAAAATTTTCTTTATTTTATGTTTTAAATTCTCACTTCAATTTTAATTCTTGGAGAACATAGCTTCAACAACATATATCGCACTCATTATAAGAAGCAAAAGGTTATATCAAAAATCATTAGTATAGAATCACAGAAAACCTGGTTTAGAACCAGAAAAAAATACAAAACAGATACATAGACACAGGACATATCTTATAATTGCTTGGAAACATTACTTTCCCGCTAAGTCTTGATTCATTTTTACTGCGCATATGATGTTCTTCAATTTATTTGGGTGTATTTTTTACAAAAAAGGAAAATAAAGACTAGTATTTTACAAAATGAAGAGTGTTCTTGAAGATGGATGGGGATTTACATGGGCGTAAGTCCAGTTCTTTATTCTCTGTACATTACGTATTCCATCTCGGTCCCCGAAGACTTAAAAATGGGGTGTCTTCTAAGGTGATCAGAAACGAGGTCCTATATATAGTCTTCTTGCACGACTTGATGGGTTTTGGTCCTTAGGTGTCTTTTCTCTCGCTCTCATTCGGATCATTGAATGGACATGTAAGGCCAGTTGAAGCTGCTCCCGGATAATAACATATCCCTGATGAGGGTTTCAATGGGAGTTTTACCTACCAAGCGGACGAAAAACAGCTGTTCAATTACCGAAGAGGAGACGGTGCGAAGAGAGGGCAACCGAAGCAAGAGCTTCCCAAAGCGGCTGGGCTGGTTCGGGTACTGACTTCTCACGTATTCCTCCAAGGCGCACTGAGATTTCTCTTGCAGGCTTTCAATGTGAGCCGCGTCTGACAGGCCACAGGCGTCTGCGCAGACAAAACAGAGGAGAGAAGGGCTTGGGTTATCATTCAGCATCAGTGTTACGTGTTATTGACAAAGTAAGATGAACATGGACTCAACCCAAACATGATGCATCACACTGCATAAGCGCATCTGTCATAAATAAACAACACAATGGGGCTTGCTTGCGATGGGGGTAACAAGAACATATTCCCTGCGTATAGCACATACTAAAGCATGTTCATAAATCACAGAAAACAAAGAATATCTAAAGAGGGACCGTGCTCTGTTTGCGTTTCGCATGCATGGGCCTTTACACACACACACACACACACACGCACAGGCAGACGGACGTAAGACACACACACAAACGTGTGCACACACACACACACACACACACACACACACACACACACACACACACACACACAGATACATACTTTGCGACTCGGGGGATGGGCATAAGCAATTACAAACAGAGGGATTTGAAACAGTTATAATTGTCTTATGACCCAATTATCATCCTCATGCTAGCAAGCCATCTTATTCTCATCTACTCCGGCTAGACTCCGTGTTGACTGTTAAAACACGAAGGCATGGCCGCTTGAGGCAATTAAATGTCTTAGTGGGGGTTTAGACGACAGGCAAGCGAGACCTCAGAGCAGAAGTGAGCTTCAGTCACGCAAATTCTGCTTACACAGTTCCAAGCGTAACTAGGCCCTATATAGCCCATCCTTATTCCTTGAGAGGGATCGTTAAGATACATAAGAGTTGCGATTTGCGCAGTCATATAAGACATTAACTGTGTATGACAAACGTAAGAGTAGCCTATATAATATTTTGAAAGCAAATATCTGATAATCGCCATTACACAGACGATAATGCAGGACGGACTACTGGACAATTTCCACCATCATACAATATGGAGACCATGCATGAGGGGCACTAATAGCCTACACCTCGAGTCACCTCATAATTTAAAAGAATCGGGGCTTGGTGGTGGTCAAATAATGTACTATTTTAGAATAGTAATGATTATATTTGGAAAAGAAAAAAATATGTTCACATTTACACAAGGTAGGCCTACAATGTGCTCCGCTTGAATTGCTTGTTTTAGAGGGGGAGGGGGACAACGGCTCCCAGAATATTGTCACCAGAGGTCAACGCGCTGGCCTCATACTATTTAGCCTATATGCAACCAATAAACAAATCCGCATCTAAAATGTCCTCATTTTGGACGAACACGCACAATTCCTATTCACTGACCACTGACTAGTTCTCTGGTAGTGGCCATTATAACTTTAATTTTTTATTTGGGTTAAAATGTCACCTGTCTTCCGAACTGAGATGTTATCATGTAGATTGTGCACATACATGATTTTAAACACGACTGGCAGCTATTTTGTTCAATTCTCGCCCTCTCTGGACTTTAGGCCTACATTCCAAATTCCAGATTATTCTAATATTACAATGATCTTGTGAGTGGCTGACGTCATGTTGCTTCTTGGCCGAATAAAAACAAATAGATAATCTGAAAGCAAAACTGGAACATTAAGTTAACACCTACAAAAGACAGGTGAACAGTGGTGAGGATATGCACCTCGGTAGCATGTTACACTGGGACAGGAGAACGACATCTGTAGCCACCAGTCTCCCAGTTACAGATTGTTGTGTAGGAATTTACAACAATTCTGAAATATTTAGCATAAAAGTGCCATGATGAAAATATTGTCAGCAGTCGGGAGTCCCACATGGGGTGCGTCACACAATAGAGGGGTAAAAAGGACTGCATTATTTGAAATAATTTCTCTATACTTCTCTGTACTTTCTACTCGTATATGGACAATCAAACGTGTGTTTAATATAAAATAAAATAACATATATAATATGGGGTTATATAATATAATGCAATATAATAGTAGCCTATATGTAAAGCCCAAGTGCTGATGCTGGTTATTATAATAATAACACACCTAATTAATTAATAAATAGGCTAGTGTTTGCTGGTAAATAAATCAAACGCAGCCCGGAAGTAAAATATGCAGACTATAGTGTATTGAATAAAAGGAACATCATCACATGCTCAGTTCAAGCCAGATTGAGATTTTGAGGCAATGGCATTGTCTCATTTTATTGACAATGCAAAGGAAATCCAACCTTGAGTCGGTTTATGATGATGTATGACTCAAAATTATAAGATCCGTGCAGACACAAGTTTGTCTGAGGGTATAGACACCTTCCATATTTTCAGATTTTATTATTTTTAGAATTTAAACCACTTTATGGACCATCAGTGAAAACATCTACTTTCGGTCATATTAAGGGACATTAAGGTGGTAAGTGAAAATAATTTTGGTAGTGCAATTAAATTTATTTCTGTGGAAAACATATAGTCACTTTCACGTGAAGGCACCCACCGTGCATAATGACTGATCATAAAAATTGGTCTTTTTGTCTAGAGGTTTTCTGTTGGAATTATTTGGTTTTATACAGTCGTTTCTAGCTAACTACATTTGAGAATTGATGATGAGAAGTCCATACACTTTCATTAAAATATAACTGTAAACAATGGCCACCAATTCATCTTCTTCTCGAGTCTATTTAAGTTGGGTAATTTTAGTATTCTATGTCACTCTACAACCTTATAGCCATGCAACATATGGGCACGCCATGTAAGTACAACAAGCTGTTTTTACAACACAGAGCAGGAGTTAACACGAGCACTGCCTCGGCGAGATCACTAGCAGTAATATTCCCACCTCCCCACGAGCAGGCCTAATCCAAAGCAAAGGCTTCACACTCACCTGATGTGAAGAGTACTATTGCCTTGATACAGCTGTACTCTGCCGAGTCGACGTGTAGAGCCTTTAGCTTCTCGACCTGCTCCTGGAAGATTCGAATGTGATCCATGAAAGCCACGACCCGGTCCGCAGACATCGGCGAGGCATGGAGGCCAGCGGCGGCTAACAGTGGAGCCACGTGTAGGGGCATGGAGCACTGCGCCGCGTTAAGCACAAACAACTCGCTCCATGTCAGTCTGAGTAGGGACACCTGGTCGGTGATTTGCAGGTCTGGAAAGAAAGGGATGTTCCTTGCCCATTCCACGGCACTGAAGAGCAGGCGAGCCGCTAGCTCGCAGATATTCTCGATTCCCATGATATTATTGGGCTGCATGCACTGGCTGCCATATCGGGACGTGGGGTAAGGCTCGGCCCGAAGCAGTAATGAGATGTATCCGGAGAGATAGCAATGACCGTTCAGGGGATCCCCGTTGGTTAGCGCGTACTGGCCTGGGTTCGGTTGGGTTGGAGGCATTCGTCCTCGCTGAACCGCTGACGAAAAGAAAGAAAGGGAGAGGAAATGTACAGCCACAATCTCAAACACAGTCCGTGGAAAGACTCTAGGCTAGCGAATTTACTATGTTGCACATTTCATATAATGTTTTTCAAATTCAGTAAAGATTAGTACTCTGAGCATATCCACATTAAAAAAAGAAGTACTTAATAGTATAAATATAAATGGGCCATAATGCTGCTGAACTGTTTACCTTTTATTTATGGACGTAAATGAGGCTGGACACTCACACACACACACACACACACACACCGAGGCTCTCTCACATTGGAAATATTTCCTCCATTGTAAATGAAAATAAAGCCCATTATCAGTGATAATCTATGTGTGAGATAATTGTGTGAGTAAAATACATTTTAAACTATGCATAATGCACTACCGCACTGACTTGTTTTTGTGTTTTCTACGACATTTATCACCTGATCATTTCCATGTAATATCAATGCAATTTGGTACAAGGCTAAGTCGTATGATACAGCATGGGAAAGACCAGAGAGATTAAGAGTGTGAGCTCTACATTTATATTTCATAGTTACTTACATAACGGTGGAATAGACCTAACTCGTGCCACACTGACACACTGTGGAAATGTATATTACAAAATGCTACGTCCATTTTAGCGCAACCAGTGGGTCGACGTGAAAACATAATGTGTCATATTCGCCGTCCACATATCTCAAGTTGTTTTGTATTGTTCTCAAGTGAGGGGGTTTGTAGGGTGGACAACTAGGCCCTCTTTATGGTGACATTAGAGAGTGAAAATGTGCTTAGCACACCTCGAATGAACCGCCTCTGCCCGTGCTTTCCACTTTCTAGGACATGGTAAAGGGGCAAGGTGGAGGCTATTCAAACACATGCACACACTCTTTTTAAGTACATGTTTATGCTCACACACACACACACACACACACACACACACACACACACACACACACGGACTCCCTCACACACACACACGTCCAGAGCTCATATAGTGTCTCATCTACTTTTATCTAAGCGGCGCATTTGCAATGGTTTCGTGGAGGCTAAAATCCACTAGTTGGGAATTAAAACCCCTGAACAAAATGCTGTGCTTATCCTTTTGCCGAGTCTTGCTTTCCCTCTGCACTGCACTACCCAAGCCTTCCCGCACAGATTCTGACGCGCACAAAACCATTGTATAACTGCTATAGGCACAAACCATATGCACAACATTGCATATAGGTATAGGCTACAGCATGATATCTGAATCGTGTATTGTCGTATATAAAAGAAGTATATATTCACCTTCCCGGCGCATTCCCACTTTCAAGCATTTCTTGAGCCGACAGTATTGGCACTGATTTCGATGGTGCTGGTCAATGGGACAGTTTCTGTTGGCACGACATGTATATGTTAAGTTCCTTCGGACACTCCTCTTGAAGAAACTTTTGCATCCCTCGCAGGTGAATTGACCATAGTGCTTGCCACTCGATTTGTCCCCGCAAACAACACATTCTATATGCTGTTGTCCAGAATTCTGGGTCTGCCCTTTCTCGCCAGCAGTCCCCGGTGTTGAAGGGGGTCCTGGCTGACTGGGGGTCTGCGGAGTGTGCGGTGCTGCTGACGCCGCCTGCTGTTGCTCTCTTGCCGGCTGAGCTGCTGGATTGGGGCCGCTCGGAGGTCCTCCGGCCACGTCTTCCTGCGGATCTCGCCAGACGCTAACTACCATTGCCATATCTCGGGCCCGAAAAGTGCTTTCAAGCGAACTGGTCGCTCGGATATTAGAGCTGGTAAAAGGGAAAGGGTAAACGCACGACACTGTAAAGTCAATTCGGAGGAACCAATCTCACAGAGAAAAGTAGAAGCAGCGAGCGATCAATATATTCAAAAACAAGAAGCAATAGACAGGCACCCGATCAGGATATGCAAGTGTCGGGAGGCCAGTTCCAGGGGAAATTGCAGTCAGCCATTCGGGAAACCAATCTTGTAGAAATAAAGCGACCCAGACGCAGTAAAATCAGTTCGTTGGTAATAGCTTTCAGGAAGGCAGGAAATCTTCACAATGTCAACGAAATAAAAATAAATGCTCCCGGACGGAGACACGATCCAAAGTGCTGTGTGAAATTAATTCCGTGCTTTTTCTTCTTCTGCTCCTTTCTCCGTCTTCGCGGCTGAAGAGGAGGAAAAACTGAAGAGCGGGATTCTCTATCTATGATCATGAATAAAGCTCATCTGGACCCGCAAAAAACAACACCGCCAGAGTGGATGTGTAGTTTCACCTCCCCGGCAGGACCGGAGCGCGGATAAAAGGAAAAAACAACAACTAATAGAATATGCAAGAAGCAGAGACCCAAAAATGAATGCGTTTCAACGGGAAGACCAGCGGAGCAATGTTTCCGAAGCAGAGATCTGCGCGAATGTCTGTATATAGTGAACTTTGACACTACTATTGAAACTGACACGTTTCTATGGAGATCGCTGCGCCTTATATGGTGCTCGTGTCAAGGAGCCAAGAGAGGGGCTGCTGGCAACTGATAATCAAAGGCGACTGACTGGTCAGAACCCTGCATTGAGGGGGGAGAGAGAAAATGGGAGGCTAAGGTTAGCCAAGCCTCTTTCACTCCATTGGTTAGCGTCCTCGTTCCTTGCTACCTACGACTGGGGGCTCTGACAAGCACAATTTACATTGAGCTCGCCCTGCACTGCTATTTAATTTGAAACCTGATTAGTATGGGCCGTCTATTGTCACAAAAAGAGGAAGAAACCCCGATTAGAATAGTCGCAAAGCGGGGTAAAAGCCGGGACAAAGCCAAGCGCGCATGAAATAAATAAACGTCCGCGGTGAAAGGTCTCATGGAGACCGATTAAAGTTTGAGATGCTTTGTTTCACGCCGCTGTCATGATTGCAAGCCCTTAATTCGCGCATTATCTTATTTTGAACGTACCACTCACGTAGGCTATACGCTATATTTTGGAGCACAGAGTGCGTGGAGGCAATACTTTTTGATTGTTGATGTTGATTTATCTTTATCGTATATAGATAACGGTCATTGTGTGGCAAATTATGGAAAATATGCGAGTGCACTACCGCCTACTAGCTGTTTTATCTGTCTGGATGCGACAGCAATGATAGCGAATCCCTCAGACTCGTCTATGAATAACCGGACTAATTCAGTGGACCGGGCATTTAAGATATGTACAAATGGTTTCTATATAGTCTTTGTTTAGATTCTTATTTATTCGAAACCATGCCTTGTCCTTTAAATATTCTGCGGGCATCCAGTATTTTCTGTTTTAATGCTGTAGCCGGGGCTCAGACAGAAATGTCTGGATCGGGCTGCCACCTAGCGTACAGTAGACAATTACATGGACAGAGAACTGCATAAGTTATTGTTGTAATAGGCCTGCGTTTTTAAGGTACTGTAACGGTATTTACAGTAATGATCAGAACCTAATTTGGCATAATTGTGTAAGCAGAGCATGCACATCAGAACTGCGGCGTGTTATAGCTTTATTATAGCCTATATTAAACAATCAATGGTTTTATTTTGTAGAAGCATCATGAAGTCATGGAAATGTTGATCTGGAACTCAAGTCCATTCCTCGGAAGTTCATACATTCTCTTTTACTAGCCTGCTTATATTTCTTTATTACAAAGATCACTTGTTTTTGTAACAAGTCAAATAGACTATGGCGCTTCCACATACTATGTAGACAGGCGTTAAAAGGCGTTACACGTTTTTGCATAAGTTTGTTTGTGGCTTGATACATTCATTAAGTAAATGCATTTGAACTTATCTCTTAACTTGCCTCCTTGAAAATATCGTTTTCATGTAGACCAATGTGTTTGGAACTATTCAACGGTGCCTCTCCTCCAGTTCTCTCGCGATCGCGATAGCCTACACATAGTGGCGGTCATGTCTCCTGTTCTTTGAAAAGGTGAAACGAATAAGATTAAAGTGGACAAAGAGAAAGTTCTGTAAGTGTAACATCAAGATTTTACTCCACAGACTCAGCGGCGAGCGAGAAGAAGAGAGAGAGAGGCACACCAGCGAATGGGAGACCAGGGAGAAAGCCAACCAAGAGAACAGCGCAAGAGGGGAGGGAAAGTGGACACTAGGACACGAAGGGAGAGAGTGCTCCGCGCCGGCTCTCAACCTTGCATGGACAATGTATTCCTTCAGCGCGACTGATATCCGTAAGGCAAGTATTTTACTTATTTGACATACTAGCGATAGAAGTTAATACAAAACTGTTTTAGGATAAATTCCTCATTGTTTTTGTTTATGTGTGTATGAGTTCACACTCCTAAGAAAGCTTCAAAACTAGACTTGTAACAGCTGCTCTTAAGCGTCCAGTTGTAAGATTACTTTACAAAAGATAATGAATAATACATAGATAAAATAAATGAACGACAACGTCGCATATAAAACAGCTTTGCAATTGAAAGCTGCGGTGTGTAGACTGTTTAAATCAGTTCAACTGAACTTGAATAGCGCAGCGTAGACCGGCTTTCCTGGCGTAAGCCCCTCACCTGCACTAGCGTGTTTGTTGTTTGATCACATAATGAAAAGATCGATAGCAACCTGTTTGTCTAAGAGATAATGTCAACGGATTAAAACAACAATTATACCAGCGAGGCAGTGACAGAGTGACTGAGTGAGTCGCGAGACTTTGCAAAGCACGCAAAACATAATTCTGAAAATGTCACCCCTATGGTAAACTCATAAATATGTTCCCCCATTGACAGCAATTAAGCAGTTAGGTTTACGTAGGCCTAATGCTTACTGAAGCCAACATTCTTGCATACAATCCACATTCTTAACAACTTGCCACCAGTGTAGTATGTTATTTAGAAAAAAAGGAAAACATTCAAAACATATGTTAGACATCTATCTGTAGTCTATAATATAGTAGAAGACTTATAATAATGCCATGATAGAAAGAACTGCCTTATTTTATTTCAGCTGTATATAAACTGATGACAATAAAAAAAAACCATCAAAGATTATCTTCTCTTGATGAAATATTTTGTAATATATTTAGTATATACATAGTAATTCAGGAATTGTATTTTTCAATGCTGTCCTTAGATAGCAGTAAATATAATGAAGGCTATATTTACATATAATGGCCACGTAGGCCTATATATTTTTAAAATAATTAAAATCAACTGTGTGAATGAAACGTCAAGTCAGGTAACTATTTGCTCTAGTTTTTTTTTTTTTAATCAAGAGATGTCATGTATTGATTTAATTTCACACACACAGCATAGCTTACACTCAGAGATAAACAATAATAACTCGCTCTGGTGCGCATGTTTTTTTTTTTCCGGCGAAGATCTGAAAACGTCCTGGGGTGCCTGGAGAGGCACGTTCACTCACACAGGGCCAACCCAGAGAAACCATAAAACAGCAAGACACCCTACGTGTCAGCCTTGAGCATCCCCTCTACAGAGGAGTTGCACTGAATGAGTAGCATTCACTTTAAATTGACGAATTGATGTGTAGGTTAATCTTTTATATTTTCTTCATTAGGGTAGTCCCCATATTTTACCATTTTAAACGCAATGGTTTTGTTGACTCCTGACTAAATGTGGCATATTAAAATTAAACTATTGATACAAGTCTCATTGCATAGCTAAATAGTAAGGAAGAGTGTGCATTCACAGTCAGGTGAAAAATAACCTAATTGGAGTTGATTACTGAAAATAATAGAAATGTCATATCACAGCAGTTTTTAAATATCAGTCAGCATTGTATTCATTCAATTTATGATACATAACCTATATGTTGCGAATAGGAAATATTCAGAATATGGTTAATAATAAGGTTAAAATATGGTTAAAAATGTGCACATGCAATTTTAACAAAAAACAACAAACTGGGGATTATCTGATTAGCCCTATATTAGCTGCCTACGTCTCATTTAAAGAACCTGGCACAACTTTTCAAGACCATTCTAAACGTGTGATGATAAATGCATTCAGATTTAGGCCTATTCTCGAGATGTGGCCAATGGCCATCTCAGGGCCATATGCTTGGTACTGCAGAGACAAAACTTAGTAGTCGCTATGCTCATATACTGTATGCATCCATGCAAAATATAGGTGTGTGTGTGTGTGTGTACTTGCGTGCATGTATATATTCCCTGGGTCAATTGGTGCA
Organism: Alosa pseudoharengus; assembly: GCF_046254945.1. Classification (NCBI taxonomy): domain Eukaryota; kingdom Metazoa; phylum Chordata; class Actinopteri; order Clupeiformes; family Clupeidae; genus Alosa; species Alosa pseudoharengus. The sequence continues at coordinate 24,853,389 of NW_027468640.1, forward strand.
GCACATTTTTCTGCGCCTCTTAAAACACACATTCTGCGGTCCTTGAATGTGTTGGATTGTTATGGGCCCCCTCGCTTTGAGTAGTTGCGAGTTGAAAGGGTCGAGAAGGGGGCTTTTGTTCCGTCTGATCCCTAACTATTTTGGGGCCTGGGTTGGTGTGAAAAGGACGAGAGGTCACTTGAAATCGCCTTTTATCCGCTCCCGATTTCTCTATGGATCACCAACTTCCAAAAGACATAATCTGATCAGGCTTAATGGACGAGGTATTCCTCAGAAATAACGAAAATATATCTAAACCGCGGCACTTCATATTTTTGGTAGCAATTGCATTGTGTCAGTAGCGCTGATAGAGCATTTCTAATGTTACAGGCTAAACCAGTACAGACACGGCGAAGCCTAGGCCACACACGCGCGCCGGCATTTAGTGATCTATTAAGACTTGGACATCACATGTAACATAATGAGTATGGTTACCGCCAAGCCATGGAGACAAGTGTGACGGCTGGGACCTAACCAATATTCATGGGTCACATTTACGCCGACCTACCGGTGTGAGAATCAAGTCTGAGAAAATATTTCAGTTTATTTTCTGGAACATAAACAGTTAACAACTGACCATTTGAATGACAGTAGTGTTTTTGTATGGTACAGCATCTTAAGTTGCCTGAAACTAGACACTGTAAATTCACATTCGAATAGGCATAATTTTAAAGTAAAGTTAGGCAGACCAAAGTAGACAGGTTAACATGCGCTCTCTCTCTCTCTCTCTCTCTCTCTCTCTCTCTCTCTCTCTCTCTCTCTCACACACACACACACTCTCTCTCTCTCTCTCTCTCTCTCTCTCTCTCTCTCTCTCTTTCTCTTAGTGGATGTGGTCGCGCGCCCGCGCGCATTTGTGTGTGTGTGTGTGTTATATACTTAAACTCAGTTCACAAACCAATATCATATTATCACGTTTTAAGACAGGGACCATAACTGCAGACAATAGAACTGAAATGGCCACTCCAATTAGCTTGTGGTTTAGTATAGGGAGAGGGAATATCAGTCGTTTAAGAGGTAACGGCTTTATTGCTTACAAAACCAACATCTAGACCATGTGTGTTAATTACTTCAGACAATCTTGGACACAGAGATAGTAAATCCATTAACACCTAAAAACAGCAAGGTCTTGCTATTTCGGAGTCCACCTTAACGCTTCTGCATGACATACAAATGGCAAAAACAGGACTAACCAAGAACTTTTCACTAGTATCAGCAGATATTGGATATCAATCCAACTTAAATAGAAGGTAGACGATATAGCTGAGAAGTTACAATGGGGCCATCCATGGCAAATCTACTGTGAAATAATGCAAGGTTCTACTTTTGGTAGGGAATATTAATGTTGAGTGCTAACAAAACGAAACAATTGTTTGTTTCACAGACTTATGAGGCCGTTTAGGGAGAGGGGGAAAATGTAAATAAATAATCTTAGTCAGTGTTCTAATATCCAGACGATGTTTTAAGTCGATAAATTAAGCAAGACATTATGAGGAGTTGGAAGCGTTTTTGTTATTTGCTACAGATTTTAGAAGTGACCTTAGACAAGCTAGCCTAAGTATATATTTTTTATTTCAAACGTCTGACCTCTATTGAAATTAAAAGGTAGATTAGAGATACAGTGATAGAGATCGACAGACGGTCACACACACACAGGGAGCGAGAGCAATCTAGCGAGCGAGTGAGAGTGAGAGAGAGAGAGAGAGAGAGAGAGGGGGGGGGGGGGGCAAAAGTAGGCTTACACAGCACAGGTGAAATGACCGTCATTTGCACACAAGATCATGTACTATGGCATGGGCGGACTCACCTGCAGTAGCCTATCCACAATGGTCCCTAAAACTAACAAACACAGCTGGCGCTTAATTGGGATTTTTCATTCAGTTCAGTATGAATGTAAGGAAATGGACGGTCAAAATATGGAAAATCTGGTGAAATAAAGAGACGTCAAATAATAACAATAATACTAATACTACTAATTATATTCATAATAATAATAATAATAATAATAATAATAATAATAATAATAATAATAATAATAATAACAATAATAATAATAATAATAATAACAATAATAATAATAATAATAATACTTGATGAATAAAATAATATTAAATGCAAATTCTTTTTTTTAAAGACCTCACTGTGGATACTCACTCATTTACCCATTCTGAATCCACAGGAAAACACATCTCTGGTATTGTTCTTTATTTAATTATAAATTATTTAACTTATTCTATTTTTGTTCTTATCCTGTATTGAGTGTGGTGGGTGCTACGGCTGTGCATGCTCTTGTATGACATTGTTGTACTGATTTATATTTTGCCCTAACGGTCCTTCCATTGATGTAACCTGCCAGTGCATACAAACACACTTTTACCTAAAATTACACCATAAAGTGTATGTAAAGTATTGCAGGTATTGATATCAAAATAAGCTATTTATGTGTCTATGTGTATGTTCACTTGTCTGCTTTGTGCCATTTCCAGCCATCCTCTGTAGGTTAAGACACAAGGGTCAGAGTGTGACATGGCCTCCACTGTAGGGTCACTTAGTCCTTGATTCAGCAAAATGAAAACCAGTAGTCCTGGATTGATTATAGGGTGACCCACAGTAGCCAAAACCTGTTTAAAATGCAATCTAACCATATGATTGTGACCTCATTTTACCTCTCTCATGAATCATTATTATTATTATTATTTATTAATAATTCTTTTTTGCAAATCAATACATTTTAATCACAAAAACTGATCATATCCATAGTTTGATTTTCCTTCTTGCCTCTTTTCTTCTTTCCTCTGTCCAACATGACACCATGTCCTCACCATCTTACGTAACACACACACGTACACACACACACACACACACACACACACACACACACACACACACACACACACACACACACACACACACACACACACACACAGGTGTAGATTGTGTCTGACTAGTGATCCTGAGGACGGTCTGATAGCGGGAGCTTTACATCTCCTCAGCTGGGGAGGGAGATCAATAGTAAAATGAGACACCTGTCACCCTGCCATCACTCTCCCCCTCAGTGCTGTGACACCGGCTCCTCTGTCACACTGTGGTTGTGGTGTGGCAACAAGCCGAGTGGCTCCGAGCCGAGTGGGCGCTCATCTGCTGAGAAGTTAGCAGAGGTGACGAGAACGTTCTTTTCCCAGAATTGATGATTATTTCTTTCTTTCTTTATTTACACGTGTGGACGTACAGTATAGATGCTAGTCGTGCACTCAGGGAGTGCATGTCTGGTCTTATATGAGAGGTGTGTGTCATTCTGATACGGATGCTTATAGATATGGTTCGTATAATTATTGTGCTTGAAAATCTCAATGTTTTGAATTGATATGCAAATGATTGGTGGCTTATTGTACTGTGACCTCCTTTTATAACAAAAAAACGATTCTATTGTTTGTGTCCACACTGCCTGTGTCTGGGTGGGGGAAGGGGTGTTACACATGTTAAATGCATGGAGATGTGATCAATAGGGGTTTGCTTTGATTGATTTTTTTCTATTAATTATGTGATGTCATTATCATTGGTATCATCATCATTAGCAGCAGCTGAATCTGCTGCTGCAATTAACAGACATGTTTCTCCTGTTTCCTTTTGATGTGTTTGGTTGTGTCATTTGTACACTACTGATGGCAATGGCTTTTGCAGTAGCAGGCACCACACTTGCAAAACAAATGGCTCCTCAAGCGATTGCGTGAGTATTTGTCTGTCTTCATGAAATGATTCCATTTACTAGCAGGGCGAGCGAGAGCACCAGTTAACCGAGGAACAGCCATTACAGGACCGTCTCTCTCTCTCTCTCTCTTTCTCTCTCTCTCTCTCTCTTTATCTCTGCAGCCGTGATCTGCTGATTCACAAGCATCACGTGACCCCCATCTCAGAGACTGTAGGTTAGTCGCTGGCTCACCACCCTCTCTCTCTCTCTCTCTCTCTCTCTCTCTCTCTCTCTCTCTCTCTCTCTCTCTCTCTCTGACGATGACGGCAGATCACTGACACACACCGTAAGTACACCTGTACCGGCACCACCGCTGAGACGGCTGGCTGCCTATCCGGTTGGTCTGAAACGAAATTGCAGCCCCCACCGCCTGTCATAGTATCTCGCGCATACATCAGCGTCCTCGCACTAACAGGAAATGAAGCATATTAACAATGTCCTCATTGAACCTGTGATGAAGTTATTTGATGTCTGGTTTCTTACTGTCCTCTACTGTATGATAAGTGCATCTGTTGTTTTGAGTGAATGTAACTTTTCACAATAAAGTCCTTTTTATCTGTTATATTTATTTGTTTTTTAATAAAACACAGAAATCTAGTATGGACTCTGGATTTGAATGAAGTAGTAACTTACCACAAACTCCCCATGGGGTGGTTTTTCAGGATGTGTATAGAATATGGGTTTAGTCTTTCATGGATTAAAGTTGAATTGTGGGGCTTAAAAAACATTAAAAATGTTAAAAGCAATAATTCTACAGTTATCACTTACATACATTGTCAAAATGAATTTCTGGTAAGTGCAATTATACCCTTTTGCATGGAAGAAAACACAGGGTAAAGTGATGATTGAATCTGTTTCTCACCAACGAAACACATTCTATTAGAATTTCTTTGAGTCCCTTTACCCTACTATCAGAGATACATAACTACCAGTCGTAATACTCACCCCAGCAACATTTCAGGTTTACATATTCCCATAAAAATCCCTTTTTACTGTGGGTATGATATTTTTTATTTTCCTTTAATAAACACAGTTCGTATTTGTACATAATGCTCCTCACCATTGTAGGGGTTTGCGTATGGTTCAGTCATAACCGCCGTGCCGAGATCTCAACACAAAGACACAAAGCAAACTCTTCTGCGCTTAAACGGTGATGGGGGGGGGGGTGATGTGCGCCCTGCATATTCCTTTCTGGCGGTGCCGAGCTTATCGTTCTCTGGCTTCATAGATGTGCTGTCTGCTTCGTTCCAGGCCTGAGTGCAGCACCCAGCCCACAAACCTTCTCTTTGACCTGCTTACCGACATCACTTCCTGTGGAGTTTTCACAAAGCTTTCCAAGCATTCTTCACTCCTCTGAAAAAAAAAAAACAACAACATGCACCACAAATTACTTCCCATAAAAGACTGCACTTTTGTCGCATTTCATCTTAAAGACACAGCCTTATGCACAGTAACTCCCTTGCAATGATCTCTGTGCCTTCACTGTTATTATCTTGTGCTGTGTTTAATAACTATAAGGCCACACTATAAGCAGACTGTATAATAACACTAAAGAATGTGCTTTTTTGGGTCTGCTCGAGAGATTGGTCACAGTAAGCCCCCTGGGGAATCAACTACTGTACAATGAGGAGGAGAGCGTGGCTGGAGTGTTTGGAGTAGTGATTATACTGTGAAAAGAGAGGTTAACAGGGCATACTTGGTAGGAAATATACACTCACTCTTTTCTAGTGGACACTGTTGAACTACAGACGTGTACATATGTTGTGCAAACACACTTCGGCGACCTTCTTTCTTTCACACACACACACACAAACACACACACACACACACACACACAATAATACTATTGTTGGTGCTTGCACAAACATTATCATTGCTTCATCCATATCTCTGTCCCACTGTATTTTGTGAGCATACTTCTCTCTGTCTCCGTCTCTCTCCATCTCTCTCTCTCTCTCCATCTCTCTCTCTCTCTCTCTCTCTATCTCTCTCTCGTTGTCTCACTATCTGCCGTATCAGTCTGCAAGGGAAGTGGAAGGCACCCATCACTCTTCCCCACAGCCTGGTCCCTGTGGGGGGAGGGCCGAAGGAATCGCTTTTCTTCCAAACATTAGGTTTCGACAAATGCCAGCATTAGAGGCACAACTTTAATTTAATGCTCTGCAGAGCAGCAACCATTTATATTTGAAGGGAGCGAGAGAAAAAAAAACGTGGCCAACAGCTAACAGCTGGGAAGCTGTGTATGCTATCATTTTCTCCCAATGTTTAAGGGCAGCAGTCTGCCTGGGATTTCCTGGCTGGATTTTTCCTCTGTGTGTGTGTGTGTGTGTGTGTGTGTGTGTGTGTGTGTGTGTGTATGTGTGTGTGTGTGTGTGTGTGTGTGTGTGTGTGTGAGTGTGTGTGTGTGTGTGTGTGTGTGTGTGTGTGTGTGTGTGTGTGTGTGAGTACACATACATGTGTGCGAGACACATAATTCCTCAGTAGAAGCAGAGTGAAGATGGTAGTGTGTGTGTGCCGATGCGTCTAAGTATTTCATAGCATAGTGTGGAGGAATAAATCCTCATAACTTTCCTTTTGTCACATTTACACATACATGCAGACACAGTCACAGGCACTTACAATATCTATAAATAAGTAATTAAATTAATATTTAAGACATTCATTTTAATTTATTAGTTTATTTGTTTTGAATGTACACCAAGGCAGACTAAAATCTTCCTCACTGCGGCATTTTGGTAGTATATCCTGATCCCTACCTTCTGTCAGAGAAAGACCCTTTTATGATAACAAAGCCATACACTGGACCTTCTTTTCTTGCATATCAAACCCACAAAGAGTGTCGCTCTGTCTCTCTCTTGCCTTACACACACACAAACACACACACAAACACACACACACACATACACACACACACTCATACACACACACACACACACACTCACACACACACACACACACACACACACACACACACACACACACACACACACACAGACACAGACACATGCTAACACGTGCAAATGCAAACACAAAAATGTCTGGGGTTTGGGACTGTTTACACATTTTATTATGATGTATGTAGGTCGTACAGGTAGACTTCATCTGAACAGATGTGTGGCATGGGGCAACAGAGAGAGACAAGGCAAGCTGGTCCAGGAACCCACAAGTCACCACTAGAGAAGTCAAGGGTTTCTCTGTCAATGATGTGTGTGCGTGTGTCTGTGAGTGTGTGTGTGTGTGTGTGTGTGTGTGTGCGTGTCTGTGCCCTGTCCACATCTTTGCTCCCCGATTATGTTTACGTGCAAAAAAAAGTCCATTCGAATGCAGAAATATCAAATATGTAAATAGGTTAATGAAGGAAAATATCATATGCCTATATATCCCCCTAGATCTCTCCTCCTCCTCCTCCTCCTCTTCTAGTCCTCCCCTGCAGTTAGGTTCTGTTCTTTTGTCTGCTATCACATGCTTTATCAAGGGCATTGTTGTGTAGAGTTCTCTGTAGACTGGATGTTTTGCTCATGTGGATCATGTGATGTGATCATGTGCTCAGATATCAATTCCTCATTGGTTGCGTAAGGGACGCGCCACAGTGGCATATATATTATCGTCTGCTTTTTTTTGTGTGTGTCCTGAGCTTTAACCCCTCTGGTATTTTTTTTGCGTTTGGAATTTTTTTTTTTGAGAGAGAGAGAAACTGTTCCTTTACAAGCGCCATTCCCCCAACTGTTGGGAACGTCTCGGTGCTCTGGGGCGGAGACACCTGCCCCTTTCATCAGGGAGCAAGGAAGCCATGGGAATCCTGAGCACTCCCGAATCCATGATGATTGGAACAATGCTCCCAAATGTGTGTCACTCGGAACAATGCAACACCACATGGTGAGGTTATGGTGGGTGGAAAGAAATCTCTGTTTTCAATGCACACCCCCACTGCGGTTCTCCCTGCCGACCCCTCTCTCTCTCTCTCTCTCTCTCTCTCTCTCTCTCTCTCTCTCTCTCTCTCTCTCTCTCTCTCTCTCTCTCTCTCTCTCTCTCCATTGCATTCCCCCTCTTCTCTTTCCTTTCCTATGTTCTCATATTATTCCCTCGCTCCTCAACATCACAATTGCATATTGTAATGAAAGACAAAACACGCGTTGATAAATACTTTGAAATGAACAACAACTAGTTTGGCGTTAGCGTTAGCGATCAGCTGATGATGAATATGGAGGGGAAAATGGGATGGAGCCCTAAAGCGCCTGGTCGGTGTTGAGGTCTGTAAATGAAGAAAGAGGTTAAGCATTGCTTCTGCGTTTCAGTGTGCGTGGTTGTCTGCCTTCTCCCCCGGGGGCTCTTTCTCTCTCTCTCTCTCTCTCTCTCTCTCTCTCTCTCTCTGTCTCCCACTCTCTCTTCCTCCCAACCCTGGCTCCCTGATTCGGTGTGTAAAAGCAGCCCCTGAATGATGGATTACAGTGTCACTGTGGCCTGCGAAGGATTAATTTGTTTCATTGATTTCTCTTTAGGCAGAATGCCAGCGTTTGCCGCTTCCCACCTCCTTTCCTGGAGACTTCCACTGGTAATAGACGGTAATGGCCTAAGACAAATCAACCCGTTTCTTGTAAAAATAGCACCAAATAACCCCAGCGACTCGTCTCTTTCTCTCTCTCTCTCTCTCTCTCTCTCTCTCACTCTCTCTCTCTCTCTCTCTCTTAGAGCAGAGCCGGGTGCGTGGGGAGAAGGAATTGCTCGATTTTCTGTGGCCTGCATTCAATGCGGGGCACAGGGGCCCCAGGAGAGCTGGCCCTGTGACGTCTCGAACGTGGCCATAAGTCTGGAATACTTACAGCCTCCTCCTGCAGCCCGGCCATTGATTGGCAATGACTGCCTGTCTGGCTCTTCAGGTTAAGTGTGCTTCTCCACCCCCCTTTCCCCGTCACCCGGCTCCTGGATTGTGTGTAGACAATGTTTCTGTCTCCGTGCCTTCCAGGGCTAACGGCCAGCCAATCCATTGTGTTCCCCTGGAAGAGGTGGATATTTTCAACAGGAGTATGTTTTATATAGAGATGCTGTCAATAATGCCATGAATGAAATGTGATGTGTGAAATTTGCTTTGCAGACCTGTAATACCAGGCCAGTTATTGATGTCATTATCATGTGCCACTGCAATCATTAGGTTTGCTATCCTGTGATGTCTAAATATTATTATTATTATTATTATTATTATTATTATTATTATTCCTTACTCTAAACAGCTCAACATGTTTTTTTTGTTCATTGTCATTGCAGGCACATACCATCACTGTCCATCAGATCTCGAGCTAACAATCATGTCCAAGCTTCGCAGACATTGACCATCTCTGGGAATGACACAAATTGAGCCCCTACGCTCAGGGTCTGATTATGTTCCTGCTGATTAGCGTGACCTCCCCTGGGTCCTACCTGCCTTAATCGCAGGCCCGTGCTCATTTAGCCAGATCCATAAACAATTACATGGCCACCATGGGCCCTGACTGGGGATTGAGGAGTGACGCTGGGGCTGGTGTTGGTGTTGACGCTGGCGCGAGGCCTCTGTCTCAACAGGCCGTATATACCTGAAGAGGCAAGTAAATACCACTGCTGAGGAAATCCCTCTTGGTCCTCTTCAATCAATAAGGCATTATTTACAATCCTGCCATGGCTGACATAGGGGACGAGGGCTTGAGCTGTCTCTCTCTCTCTCACACACACACACACACACACGCACAGAGACACACACACACACACACACACACATACATGGTGTGATGGTGTGTTTCTAAAGGAGATCTCAATGACCCCCCCTCCTCACCCCCACCCCAGTTCTTCACCCCTTCACTTGTTTAAGGGGTATGTGATGACTCAGAAGTGTCCTTGACCTTGTGCTATTCTTTAAAAGAGATTTGATTGGATCTAGTTGGGATACCTTTAGTTGCACTGTGTGAAGTGTATTTGGGTCTTTGTCTTTGTGCGTGTGTGTGTGTATGTGTATGTGTATGCGTGCGTGTTTACAAGTGTGTGTGTGTGTGTGTGTGTGTGTGTGTGTGTGTGTGTGTGTGTTTGTGTGTGTGTGTGTGTGTTTGTGTGTGTGTGAGTATGTGTGTATGTGTGTATGTGTGTATGTGCATGTTTGTGTATTTACAAGTGTGTGTGTGTGTGTGTGTGTGTGTGTGCACCTGGTTGTCAGTTCTCGTGGATCTTCCCACCTTAAGTGCCTCTAGAGAGAACTTTACAATAAAGGAGAAAATAGCAGGTTAGCTGTGAAGTAATAGTCTATCTGTGTCTCAATCAGTTTGTGCAATCACCCAGCCTTACGGAGGAGAATGAAGGTGACTGTGTATTTTTTTCCTGTGACTATTTATTTGTAAGCAACTGGGATGGGTGTGAGGTTGAAGATAATCCAGTCTAGGGAGAGCAAATGCACATGCACAGTATATGTGTGTGTGTGTTTCAGTTTATGTATGGCGTGAATGTCTCTATATACTGAATATGTTAGTGGGGTGTGTGTAGGGGTGATTATCTAGTCTCCACTTTTCCGGATGTAAACAGGAAATGCAATTGTGGATTCTCACTTGCAAGCAGTGCTGCCGTTGTGAGCTGACCACAGAATGAGTCTGAAATGCGCATTGGTGGAACAGGCACCCTATGGTTCTGCTGTGCATAGGGGGTGTTGGAACAGCATAACATGAAAACAACACTTTGAACACTTTGAGGTGTTGCACACACACACAGAGAGAGACACACACACACACACACACACACACACACACACACACACACACACACACACACACACACACACACACACACACACACATACACACATTCACATACACACACA
>NW_027468640.1:24876507-24879007 GCF_046254945.1 Alosa pseudoharengus
GACACACACACACACACACACACACACCTCTGCACTCCAGCGGGAGTGTCTGTGTTGAGCCCTGCAGGGGTAGAGCGCTCATTTACCGTGGGGATCAGCGGTGGCCACGGGCCCCAGCGGGGGGAGCTCACACACACACACACACACACACAGACACACACACACACACACACTCACTCGCTGTGTGTGAACGGCCGCGTGAGGAATGAGCACGCCGCCTCGGCCGTGCCGTTCGCCAATAAATCATTGATGGACGCCGTATTACGCTTTTGCAGCGGGAGACCATGTCTGCCAAAGCCCCCGGAGCTCAGTGCGGCGAGGTGTTGTACTGTACATATACGGTGTGGTGGGGTTCAGTGTGGTGGGGTGCGGTGGGGTTGAGTGAGGTGGGGTTCGGTGAGGTGGGGTTCGGTGGGGTGGGGTTCGGTGGGGTGGGGTTCGGTAGGGTGGGGTTCGGTGTTGTGTTGGTTCGGTGTGGTGAGGTTCGGTGTGGTGAGGTTCGGTGTGGTGAGGTTCGGTGTGGTGGGGTTCGGTGTGGTGCTGTATGGTGCTGGTGCAGCGGTGGTGCTGTACGGTGCTGTCCCTCTGTCTGTCACCCCGTGCTCAGACACTGTAGTGTCCTACAGCAGTGGCTCGGGAGGTAGAGGAGTCGTCCAGCAACTGGAAGGTTGCCGGTTTGAGCCCAACTCCTCCTGACCCTGTGGAAGTGTCCTTGAGCAAGACACTTAACCCCTCACTTGCTCCCCGAGCGCCGGTGTTGCAGGCAGCTCACTGCTCCGGGTTAGTGTGTGCTTCACCTCACTGTGTGTTCACTGTGTGTGCTCTGTGTGTTCACTAATTCACGGATGGGATAAATGCAGAGACCAAATTCCTTGTATACGCAAGTATACTCGGCCTAGAAACCTGATTTACATTTACATGATTCACAGTAAACCTGTCCCTGTAATGTTGCTAGTCTCCCTATAGGCTACGTGGACGAAAGGCTCTCTGTGAAGTTGTCTGTTTCCGGTGGAGCCAGGTGTGTTTGAACCTGCCGCTATTGTTAATGTAATTAGTGTCTACACGGACCCGGTTGGGTGTTGTACCTATGCACCAGTGAATCAGCATGTTACGATAAAGAAGGATTTATGCGTTTGTTAAAATTGTTATTATTGGGCATAACAAGATATTCAGTGTCGGAGTGAGCATGTAAGGAGCTGAATATAACAGAAGATGCTCTTACAACACAATTAACACTCCACCTAAAATAATTGAGCTAGCTAAAGAGCCTTTCGTGCACGTAACCTATAGCCTCAGTGTCCCCCTCAGTGTCCTTCCTTCTTCCTTGTAACTCTTTTGCATACTCTTACTCTGGGAGGGTCATGCCTCGAGCCCTGTAAAAAGCATTACTGAATGCACACGCACGTAAATGGTGTATACAATAAATAAAAAATAGTAAATTGATAAAATAAATACATATATAAATACATACTTCATTTAAAGAAAGCTGAATCTGAAAAAAGAAAACCACCTTACAAGTCACGTCTTCCAGGGACCTACTGACTGACTGACATTCAGTTGTTCCTTGTGGAAACCGAGGCCGAGGACGAGACTGAGACCTGCAGACTGTCTCTACTCTGAACAACACGGGGCATTGATCTCTCCAAATTGACCTCTCTTCCTGTGAATCGATGCTCCGTTAAATGCTGTCATTGTGAGGCTTGGACGGGTTGGTGCGCTGAATAGGCCACAGTGGACGCGTGGCGCTCTCTCTCTCTCTCTCTCTCCCTCCCTCTCTCTTTCTCCCTCTCTCTCTCCCTCTCCCCCCCCCTCTCCCTCTCTCTTTCTCTCTAACCCCTTGTGCTCTGGCTCTCTGCTCCTCTGTCGATGAGGACGGTGAAATAAAGGGGGTGAGAGTTGGCTATTGAGCCCACACGCTCACCACAAAGAGTGCCCATCATACGGATGAGCTTTCAATTACTGTCATTTTCTCTCTATGTTTGCAGAAAGGAAAAAAAAGTGGGGGGGGGGGGTGCATAAATGTGCACACTTATCCATGCAATGACATGCACACAGACACACACACACAAGTGTACACAATGACAATTTCTTAGGGTCATAGGAGTGTGTGACATCCAGTATTGTGTGTGAGGCACAGGCCTTGCTCCATAAGAGTGAGCAGTCCACAGGGCTCCAGTGTCAGTGTCTAGTGCTGTAGTTGGATTTGCTACATAAACATTATTGTTGTGGCCATCAGCTCGGGGTCTACTGAATACATCTCACACACACACACACACACACACACACACATACAGAGAGCTATCAACTGCAGAACTGTTCTGCAGAAAGAACTGAAGAGAAAGGACAGAACTAGAATTGTGTCTGTGTAAAATAATTTATTTGTGTCCTTAGAGTGTCAGAACAAGAGTGAATTACTTCTGCATTGTTCCATTTTATTTATAGGTTTAATTAAATCGTGTATTTGGTTGTAACCTTAGACATGAGATTCTTAACTAACCAA
>NW_027468640.1:24881507-24888131 GCF_046254945.1 Alosa pseudoharengus
ATACACAAGGATACAACATCTACATATAGACTTTTTTTCATGACATTTTCATCAATTCTGTGTCCAATCATGGGATTTAAATGTGGCCATGGGAAGCCATTTGTCTCTGCTGTCTGCATGAATTTTGATTGTACATTTCAATATTGCTGCAAATTGCATGACCGTAAATGTCTAGGAACATTTAGTATGTGAGTGTATCCTCTCAATGTGGACATGATTTACAGTACGCTGTTATGTTTTGTGTGGCTTGGCACAGTAATATACTGTGGTATAGCTTTCAGGTACCAACATAATTACTGCGGTCATTCCCCAACATGCCTATCATTCGGATCAACAGCAGGATAACAGCGAGGATACCTCGCTTGGTTCATAATCTCCAGACTTTAACACAAAAAGCCCCAACATAAGCGCGTTGCTAATTTCCATGGGATGGAGGATAGAACTCCCACCCAAAGCACACACCCACACACACGCACAAAAATGAAAAGCTTTCCAGCAGAATCGTCAGTTATGTTCGGTTTCAGGAGTGACTAATTCCCATCGGAGATTTCACAAGTGGAAGCCTCTTCGCTTTCAGTGCCTTTCCATGGAAGTGCCGCATTTGATTGCATTTGTTGTATTTTGGTTTTATTTATTTATTTATTTTTTTATGTTATTTCATTTTTTTTAGCCCATGTGAGTATCACACACTCCAGGCAGTGTCCTGCTTGTTCGGGCTGTATCCTAATAAACGGGTATTTACAGCCCACATTGAGGACGTGTTAAATTATGGCACACAATAAACCTGGCACCCACATTTCAAAAAGCTCTTTCAGGGGATGTTAAAGCGACATAGTAAGCAATTTTCCAAAGTGGATTACAAATTTCACATCCTGCTTTTATTACACATTATGATAACTTAACCACATCTAAATGTTGCACATAAAGGGGGGAATATACGTGGCTTAATACACCGTATTTCATCTTTTAAGAAGCGTTTTACAAACCTTGCCAAGTCGTGGAGGTTGTGTGTGAATGCAGTGCAGGGAGTCAATAATCTTTATGAGCCTGGTTTTAATTAGGGGAAGATAGCAGAGTGTCCTGCTCCTGCTGAGGATGCAGTCGTCTGCATCACACACACACACACACACACACACACACACACACACACACAGTTGTCCCTCACCACAGGTCGGTCCGCTGTGGTGGCAACAAAAACACGGAGGCCCAGTGGCGGGCAGCAATCAGATGATGTCACCTCTCCGTTGCTAATGGAAAAGAAGTGTGTGTGTCATGCCGCTCTAACGTGCCAGTCAGTGAGGATCCTGATTGCGTGTTTGTGTCCAAGGGCTTTTATTTGATTGCCATCCAGCTGCAAGCTGCCCAGTAACAGCCACTTTACAGGAGCAAAGCTGGGCCTCCAGCAGCCAAGGAGCGTGTTGTGCTCACAGTTACAAAACGCTCGCCCAACCCCCGCCAGCAGTAAAAAGACCGTCAGAGAGGCAATCAGGAGCAAATTGAGCTTCCGTGAGTTCTGCATCTTTCCTCAGCATCAGACTGTAGAACATTCCTATCCATAGAAAAAGAAAGAAAGAAAGAAAGAAAGAAAGGAAGGAAGGAAGAGAGAAAGAAAGAAAAGTAAGGGGAAAAAACTTCTCTCGCCAGAGACATTGCAGCACATCTATGGAAACAAAGTCGAGTGAAACTTTTTCCAACATGAACGGATGAGGTCTCCCCCCTTACACCCCCCCCCCCCTCCCTAAAGGAGCGTAGCAATGCGAGAGTCACGTCTCACATTTCTGTTGGAGTCGGAGGGCCCGGCGTTTCTCTCGGCGCAGTGGGGGGGGGGGGGTGGTGGGGGGCAGAGGGGTCATGACACGCTGGCGGTGTGGCCTCCAGCCTGCTTGGCATTTGATTTACTGGGTGCTAACAGTCGGCTGGGGCTAAACAGGAAGGGGGTGCGCCACACTGAGGCCTATCCGTTTTCATGCCCCCGCGCCGGTCCAGCGCGCCAGCTTGGAGGTGCTGCCCGCATTATTCATCTATTGATGAACTCCTGGCATTTTGTTTGTTTTGTGAGTGGCACAGCACTGCACTGCACGACCGGCGGATTTCGGTCAGAGGGGCGAGTGCCCGCGGGCTCATTCGCTCGCTGCTTAGTTACATTGTGCAAGAAATTGAGAGATGAATCAAGGGGGCGGGGGCGGGGGGGGGGGGGGGGGGGGGGTTAGGCTGGCGTTTTCCAGAGGTGCCTCCGCTGTGAGCACAGCAAACGAGTGCATTCACAGACGTAAGCCTGGGGGAGCACGTCAGAGAAAGAGGGAGAAACAGAGAGGGAGAGAGAGAGAGAGAGAGGGAGGGAGGGAGAGAAAAACAGAGAGAAAGAGAGAGGGAGGGAGAGAGAGAGATAGAGAAGGAGGGAGGGAAAGGAAAAGAGAGAGGGAAAGAAAGAGAGAAAGAGAGAGAGGGGCGGAAAGAAAGAGAGAGGAAAAGAGAGAGAGTGCAAACAGAGAGCTCTCTGTCGCTTTGATGGTGTCTCTTTAGTGACTCATGGACTCTCAGCCGAGAGAGGCTTAGAGAAGATCACAAAGCCAGGCGTGTTAATATGAAGGCCGCATTTTGTGTATGGCATTCAGGCGTTTGACTGAAGCCTTTCGGCGGAGGCGCGTCGTTCTCCCTCTATGTCAGTGTCATCACGCTGGGAAGATTGCGGAAACCTTTGGTGGTGACGGCGAGATGGTTCCCCTGCCTGTTCGCATGACAGTCAAGGAGGGAGGCGTGGGGTGACCTTCAGAAGAATGGATTTAAAACAGAACTTACCATAATACCAATTATTAAGCTCTAACATTTGGATGACTGCTGACGCGAATGACATTAGTCAGGACCTTAAAGAGCATTCAAGATGTTTTGAAACCATAATGAGAGAAAGACAGACAGACAGACAGACAGACAGACAGACAGACAGAAAAACAGAGAGACAGACTGAGGCAGAAAGAGAAAGAGTGAAAGAAGCAAGAAAGATCAAGTTCACACTGTAACCAGTGAGAGAAGTTAACAGGATCTTACCTGAGAAGAGCACAAATTAAAGAAGCTTCTGGATATAAACGAGGCAACCTGACAGAATGAGCGAATGAGCGAGGTACAGTGTTGTTTTAGAGAGGGTGGAAAGAAGTGGATGAACTAAAAAAGGAGAGAGAGAGAGAGAGAGAGAGAGAGAGAGAGAGAGAGAGAGAGAGAGAGAGAGAGAGAGAGAGAGAGAGAGATGTAGTTGATTATCAACACCAGGCACAATAGCTGTCTCCCCCCTCCTCACGGTGTTAAATCTTTCATTGGAGCTCTTTGGAGAGCAGGCAGCCGACATATGCTGCAACAGTACGTCAAACACATCCTCTCCCCACCTCCCAGTGTCACACTCACAGCCAGGCGCTCACCGCTGAGGAGCGCCTGTAGAAAGCAGAACGCGGCTTTCCTGAAATACTCCTCCGCTCGCGAAAGACACACACACACACACACACACACACACACACAAATGCATCAGTCTCTTGTCCCGTCTTTCATGTGTAATATCAGCACAATATTTCATGTGTAATATGACCCCCCTCCTCTTAGCCACTTTCCCCCCTCAGCCCAAACTAACTCACACTCAACATAATGCATTCCTATTGATCGGATGACAGGCACTATCAGAATCACACGTCTTCAGGTTTTGACAATGATAACACACACACACACACACACACACACACACACACACAAACACACACACACACACACACACACTGTTGTTAAATGAGCTAGAGAGCCTGATACACCAGCACTCATCCAACGACATCCCACCTACAACACCCTCCTGTCTTCATACTAATAATACTATGATGACATACAGATAAATAAATATATGTGTATCTAATTCATAGGCCACAACATTGCACAAAAAAAGCTTTGTGTGATCTTTAAAGGTTTAAAATGTGTGTTGTGTTTCACAAGTAGGAAGATGTGGTGTGTGAAGTGGGCCAGCTCCCTGTTTCTTTGGCAATGTGCCTGGCTGCTACTTAACTGATTGTCATTTGGGGAAAAATAAATTTCATGAACATGGAGAAAGTCAATGTTTTCAATGTTTTACTGCAGTTGCAGCCACACGCGGGAGCTGACAACTTAGTGTCTCATCAACTGCAAACGCTCCCTATTTGCGGAGAGCAACTGCCATGTCACTCATAAATCTGCTCATATGGGGGGATCCTCCATTCGGTAGTGCACATGTGTATTGGTATTGGTTTACATCACAGCTGCTATGTTCTAATAACAACAGAGCTCTGCTTTAATAATAGGTATTTATCTATGATCTCTCAGACAGTTGGTGTGTAATCATTTCACTGGCTGCTTACATGTGGTTCTGGCTCATTTACTTTCACTGAGGCATGTACGACGGTAAACGCCCACACACACACACACACACACACACAATGCTGTCAGATGTATGAGGCCAACTCAGCTCTGTGTGGGGCCATCAGTGAAGGGAGTGGAGATGATACTGCTGTGTCACTCTTGGGCCAAGAGAATACTGCTGTGTCACACTTTAACCCAGAGAATACTGCTGTGTCACACTTTAACCCAGAGAATACTGCTGTGTCACACTTTAGCCAGAGAATACTGCTGTGTCACACTTTAGCCAGACTCTGGGCCGGTGCCCCCTATATTACATTTATATTTATTCACTTAGCAGATGCTTTTATCCAAAGCGACTTACATATTATGTCAATTATATTACAAGGGCCATTTCAGTGCCTTGCTCAAGGGCACAATGGTAGAGGCTGGCAATTGATCCCACCATCTTTTCAGGCTACTGCATGCTAGCCCAGCTCCTTAGCCACTACGCTACCAAAGCCCCATATTGCTCAGCATAGTAGAGGGGCCCCACAAGACAGGAACTTCACCTGTCATTGAGATCCACTCCAAATGCTCCCACACCCCACTATGAGATGCAATGGTAGAACAAGGAACAGGCTGACAAATCATAACATAAGACAACAGAGGAGATAGATAAAGACTGAGCAAGAGAGAGAGAGAGAGAGAGAGAGAGAGAGAGAACGAGAGAGAGAGAGAAACAGAGACAGAGAAGGAAAAAAAAGGGAGGGTTGTGACATATATGACCTGCGTCATTTCCCCCAGTCAAAGCCCATCACAGTGAACTTTGGCATGAAGGCCCCCGGTGGCAGTGAACTTGATTGAATGTGACAGAGTCAGGCCCCTGACGGCACCCCAGGGACCACCCGTGGCTGATCAGGTTCCCCCTCTAATGCCGCGCGCGCATGCACCACCCCGTCCAGTCAGCTCGCCCCGCAACCAAATGATTGGCGATGCGGGGAATCAATTAATGCCTTGCAAAAAAAAAAAAAAAGAGAGAGAAAGAGGAAATCGATACGTGCCGCTCAGCATATCTGTCCTGAAGTGAATTAATAACGCACAAAAAAAAGGGCTGGCATTAAAGGTAGAATGAGATTAGGCTGGTGTGCGCGTGCGTGCGTGTGTGTGTGTGTGTGTGTGTCTGTGTGTGTGTGTGTGTGTGTGTGTGTGTGCGTGTGCTTTCTTATAGCATCAACCACAGCTGGGCTCTAGATGACCTCAGTATGGATGACACAATCTCAAAAAAGAAGAGAGAGAGAGAGAGAGAGAGAGAGAGAGAGAGAGAGAGAGAGAGAGAGAGAGAGAGATAAAACACCTGTTGATATGTAGCGCTCACATCACCTCTCCATTTCCCAGCCACGCGCTGTAGAGACCTGGTCTGCTCTGGTCCAGTCAGTGTACTGTTATGAGAGTGCTGGAGCAGGCCCAGGCTTCGATTAGGAGGACCACATGCGGCTCTCTGTTCCTGGACCGCAGCCCAAGGTGGGGACCTCCAGCCTCCCGTCGCTACCCTCCGCGCCACCCCTCTCGCCCCCCGATCAGTTCCACTTCTCGTCATCGGAACGTTCCGGAACGCTCAGCTCACAAACCCCATCAATTCAGGAGAGAGGGGGAGGGGGGGGGGGAATTCTCCTCGCTAAATAAAAGTACACACACACACACACACACACAAAGTCAGCGCACCTGCGCCTCAAGTGTGCCGAGCGTTTACCCGCTTCAGCCTCACGGAAAAATGATCAGCTGCCGGGCCTCTCAATCTCCCCTTCACCGGCGTCACTCAGAAAGAGAGAGACAGATAGAGAGAGAGACAGAGAGAGAGAGATAGATAGAGAGAGAGAGATAGAGAGAGAGAGAGAGAGAGAGAGAGAGAGAGAGAGAGAGAGAGAGAGAGAGAGAGAGAGATAGAGAGAGAGAGATAGAGAGAGAGAGAGAGAGAGAGAGAGAGAGAGAGAGAGAGAGAGAGAGAGAGAGAGATCTCCGGTATTGGCTGAAGGGCAGTGTTTATTGGGCATTAGTGCGGCTGCTGGGGGCTGCTGTAATTGAACTGAGGGGAGAGAGGGGCGAGAGCTGGGAGTGAATGAGCGGGAGGAGGCAGGAGTGGTGGGTGGGGGCGAGGGTGGTGTGGGGGGTGGTGTGGGTGGGGGGGAGGGTGGTGTGGGGCTGTGGAGCGGAGGAGGTAATGAACGTTATTGGCCGTTTAAGAGGTCAGATCAAGGTGAAGTGTGGCACGCTGTAATCCAG
>NW_027468640.1:24888331-24893331 GCF_046254945.1 Alosa pseudoharengus
TAAACAGATTAGGGCTCAGAGGGCTCTCGGTGTGCCTGTGTGTGTGTGTGTGTGTGTGTGTGTGTGTGTGTGTGTGTGTGTGTGTGAGAGAGAGAGAAAGAGTGTGTGTGTGCGTTGGGGGAAGGGGTCCGTTCTGTGCTTGGTGACGCACAGTTCAGGGTTCAGGGTTCACAGTGGCCTAACTGGGCCTAGTTGACCCAGTAATCTCTGGCAGATGGAATTTCATGACATGTATTTGGGATTGAATAGGCATTTTGAGCCTATTCAAAACAATGAAGGATGACAATTTGTCACTAAATAGATTGTGTTGTGGATGTTTTTATCTGTGATTATGTGTGCACATGTGTGTGTGTGTGTGTGTGTGTGTGTGTGTGTGTGTGTGTGTGTGTGTAAGTGAGCAGTTTAGACATTGTTCAGCTACAATCTTCTAACAACAAACTGAACACACACTATCTAAAAGGCTCTATTCCTACAAAACAATCCGAAAAGGGAGTTGCAGTCTTAATCTGGGTCAACTAACTTTTTTTTTGTTCTTCTGACCACACGACCATGGGTCCAAGCTCTGACCCTACGTGTGGGATTCTCTATGCACCACCAAGCCTCCTAACTTATTCAGATTCTTTCGCACCTCAACCATGTGACATGCACCAAAAACCTCCTCTGCCCCCCACCCACCCCCTCCTAACTCTCCACTGGAACAATACGATTTCTTATCTTTAATGCTATTACCAGCTGTAAGAGGGTTTAGAGCTTGTCTGGTTTACATTGGCATGGGAGAACAGAGTTTATTGGGTTTAAGACCTTTGCTTTTCTCATTCTCTCAGTGCAAGTGATATAAACTGCTCTTTTAACCCCTGGAAGAACTAAACGCATTCGCTGGCCGCTCCTGAGTATTTGCCTTCTCTCCAGCCCCATGCTTCTGGGCTTGTTTGCTGTTATCTTCGGTGTATGAAGTGGGCGTAGTTTTTCAGTGTGTTTAATGCCTGCAACTGATATGGGGAATTTTGGTGATTTGATCTCTTTCTACAATGTTATATAGCTTGTGCAAATCATGTGTGTGCATGAGGGTGTTTGTGCTTGTGTGCCTGAGGGTGTTTGTGCTTTGTCGGGGTGTTTGTGTGTGTGTGCATGAGGGTGTTTGTGCTTGTCAGGGTGTTTGTGTGTGTGTGCATGAGGGTGTTTGTGTGTATGAGGGTGTTTGTGTGTATGAGGGTATTTGTACTTGTGTGCATGAGGGTGTTTGTGTGTGTGTGTGTATGAGGGTGTTTTGTGCTTGTGAGCATGAGGTTGTTTGTGCGTGTGTGTATGAGGGTGTTCGTGCGTGTGTGTATCAAGGTGGTTTGTGCGTATGTGTATCAAGGTGTTTTGTGCATGTGTGCATGAGGGTTTTTGTGTGTATGAGGGTATTTACGCTTGTGTTCATGAGGGTGTTTGTGCGTGTGTGTGTATGAGGGTGTTTGTGTACATGAGGGTGTTTGTGCTTGTGTGTATGAGGGTGTTTGTGTGTGTGTGTGTGTGTGTGTATGTTTTGTGCGTGTGAGCATGAGGGTGTTTGTGCTGTCTGGTGGGGATGGCACTGGAGTGGTAGTTGATGAAGTGGTAACCATTCAAGACTGGGTCAGTTGTTTTCTCTGTTTCAGGATCTGCTGAGTGTGGCTGTTGTGCACTTTATGTGGAATGCACTGGTAAGTGATATATCACAGAAAAGGGTTAGAGCATTCTAGTACACCTCATTTAGGTCATAAGGGGGTAGCCTTTGATGTGTGTGTCACATTCCCACTGTCTGTCTTATACACAACGCACGTTGTGTAGCGCTGTCTACGCTGTGCCGTCTTTTGAAGGTATGCTGTGCAGCGTTTAAGCTGTGCAGTGTGGTGGCGCATTACATGTGGTGTGTTGTGTTGTCTTGTGTTTTGTTGTGTTTTTTGTTTTGTATTGTGTTGTGTTGTTTTGTTTTGTGTTCTGCTGCGGTGCATTGTGTTGTGTTGTGTTGTGTTATGTTCTGCTATGGTGAATTGTGTTGTGTTGTGTTGTGTTATGCTGCGGTGTGTTGTGTTGTGTTGTGTTGTGTTCTGCTGCGCTGCGTTGTGTTGTGTTGTGTTGTGTTGTGTTGTGTTCTGCTATGGTGAATTGTGTTGTGTTGTGTTGTGTTGTGTTGTGTTCTGCTATGGTGAATTGTGTTGTGTTGTGTTGTGTTGTGTTGTGTTGTGTTGTGTTGTGTTGTGTTGTATTGTGTTGTGTTGTGTTGTGTTCTGCTGCGCTGCGTTGTGTTGTGCTAGCGGAGAGTGGATGATTACACGGCGAGTCTTAATCAGGAGGAGCCGGTGCACGGCCCAACCCCAGGGGCCCACGCAACTACATTTCCTGTCAGGACACACTGAGAAACAATCAATCATGCCAGCCGAGCCCCCTACAAGCAGAGGAGACGCCACTGTACACACACATAGACACACACACACACACACAGACACACATATTCACATACACATACACACATACACACACACACACACACACACACACACACACACACACACACACACACACACACACACACACACACACACACACACACAGAGACACACATATTCACATTCACATACACACACACATACATACAGACAGATAGGGGGCCAGAGAAGGAACATATATGTGGCATGAATATGCAATGAGTCTTGTTAGCAACTGCTGTTTAAGACCCAGACAGAAGCCGGCAAGGCCACGTCGACCTGTATTACAATTTGTATCAGACACTAGCCACCCCCTCACATGGCCTGTCGCCCTGAGACACCCTTCCTTCAATTTCATCATCCCTCATACACACACACACACGCACACACACACACACACACACACATACACACACGGCATACATCAATCTATTGTGTAGCAGAAAGACCCCCCACACACCACAGCACACACACAGGACCAGGTTCTTTTCTTGACCAGCAGTGCGTTTGTTGTGCTAACGCTAACCGCAGTCGACATGAGAGGCTTACTGTGGATCTGCTTTTGAGCTCTGCAGGTTTCTCTCATAAACCACACCACCGTTGAGCTTGTAAAAAAAACACACACACCAGACACACACACACACACACAAACACACACACACACACACACATACAAACACACACACACACACACACACACACACACACACACACACACACACACACACACACACACACACACACACACACGCCTTCATATGAGTCAAGAGGAGGCAAACCACTCCTTTCTGTCAGAGCACAGGCCTTATCTGTCCCAGCGCGAGTAGGAGTAAGGCTGGCGGAAAAACAAAACAAAAACGCCAAAGCTCTTGAAGGCCACAGAGCGAGAGGGAGAGGGAGGAAACAGAGAGGGAGAGAGAGTGAGAGAGAGAGAAAGAGAGAGAGAGAGAGAGAGAGAGAGAGAGAGAGAGAGAGAGTGAATCCTCAACATCACGGACAGGATTTCCTGCAGGGATCTGCGAGGGGCAAGAAGAGTTAAAGCAGACAAACTGCAGATCCCATAAACATGATTTATGTTATTTAAAAAGATGTGCGTTCTTGGCACACAATGAAGGATATTAAGTCCTCAAAGGCACAGGCTCTGGCCCCAGCCTCTCGTCCTGAATGCTCTCTTAATCTCTGATAGGAGAAGGAGGGATGGAGAGATGAGACTAGGGTGGAGGCGGAGGGGGGGGCAAGGGGCGGTGTGTGTGTGTGAGAGAGAGAGTGTGTGTGTGTGTGGTGTGTGTGTGAGAGAGAGAGAGTGTGTGTGTGTGTGGTGTGTGTGTGTGTTTGTGAGAGAGAGAGAGTGTGTGTGTGTGTGGAGTGTGTGTGTGTGTGTGTGTGTGTGTGTGGTGTGTGTGAGTGTGTGCGTGAGTGTTTGTGTGGTGTGTGTGTGTGTGTGTGTGTGTGTGTGTGTGTGTGCGTGTGTATTTGTGTGGGCATGTGTGTGTGTGTGTGTGTGTGCGCGTGTGTATTTGTGTGGGGATGTATGTGTGTGTGTATGTGTGGTGTGTGTGTGTGTGTGTGTGTGTGTGTGTGTGTGTGTGCGTGTGTATTTGTGTGGGGATGTGTGTGTGTGTGTGTGTGTGTGTGTGTGTGTGTGTGTGTGTGTCTGTGTGTGTGTGGGGGGTTGGTCATCAGAGGGGTGGGGGAGGCGGTGAGGGTTGTTATTTTTCTGGCTTTCTTGGCAGAGCAAGCTAGGGGGAAAGGGAAGGGGAAAAAAATTCCACTTGGCTCACCTCTTGCCCCATCCCCCAGGAACAAACGTTCCCACCATCCGAAAAAGAAGCGAGAGCGAGGGATGGAGGGAGTGAGAGAGCAAAAATAAACATACACACAATTCATGTGAAGCATCAAAAAAAGAGAGAAAAAAAATAAAAAATAGATGTGGCCAAATAAAGAGAGAGAGAGTGAAGGAAGTGAAAAGGGAAAACAGAAAGAAAGAGAGAGGGAGGGAGAGATGCATCTCTGACAAAAGCGGCTCAAGTATCATACATCACACACTTGTTACCCCTCCTGGTGTCTGTGATTGCACATGACTGCAAACAAGTCAGTGATAAAAATCAGAAGAAAGATGGGAGCAGTCCAGCTCAGTTTAAAGATCATCAATCACCTGCTGTAAGCTCTGATATTATTAGTTCAAGTAAAAGCGGCACTCTTCCACTTTATGGACACCATAAAAAGGCGAGAGAGGAGAGATTGGTGGGAGAGATGGATCTGATAGGCGCTTTAAGTACCACCGAGGAGGACCACGGCGGATCTGTAATTTAGATGTGGAGGCAGCACGGAGGGCTTACAGTTTAGCATCAGGGCTTTGGAAGTGTGGGATTAAAACACTGACATGGATCGCCTCCTACTTATTTCTTACTGAGTGTGTGTGTCTGTGTGTGTGTGTGTGTTTGTGTGGGAACTACGTAATGTCTATGTGCTTTGGTACGTGTGCATGTATACTTTGGTTGTATTACAACCAAATTATATATACTGTATAACTGGAGTAAATTCAAGCTT
>NW_027468640.1:24903331-24918331 GCF_046254945.1 Alosa pseudoharengus
GCAATTAGCTTTAACGGAGCAAACACAATGTCGAGTCAATCGGCAGGTTATGATAATTTAAAGCCAATTAGTAATCCTGCATGCCTCCCCTAATGCGCTTATCTCACACTCTTTAAATATGAACCTCTTCCTTTTGTTGGAATATGCCAACATCCATTTCAAATTAAAGGCTTTCAACTTGGTGGAGATAGATACCCTCGCCACGTTGATAGAATCGTGTCTTTTATTTGCCTTTCTGCTCAGTATCTCTGCCCTTTACTCTCAACAATGCAGCTCTTTTGTGTGCTAGTGTGTCCCATCCGTAGCATACTGATGGCATATCGCTGCACCCGCATGCATTATACTACCTAATTAACTTTACCTGCCCCCCTCCTTCTCCACATGTCACCCTATCCCATCCCTCAATATAGAACAGGGAAGGTAAGGGCAATCTCCACAGTGGAGATGGCCAGTATTTAACCGTATACGTTAGAGTTGTGTCTTCAACATCTGCTTGCACCTTTTACCTAAAAATGTTATATTCGTTTATTATTTCAAAGAGAACAGTTGGAGCTGGTTAGTAAGTTTAGCATAAATGAGTGCATTGGTTAAATTCAATGAATATCCATGGGCCAGTGTCTGTGTTCTCTATATTGAGAGTATTCAGAACTTATTATTTTTTATGATTATGTTATTTAGGTCCTGATGCCTCTAAGTTTCTGGATAGTTAAGGGGATGGACCAAATATATTCTTTTTGATTTACTGTGGTTGTTATTGTACACCAATCATGTGTAGCTATTTTTCATGACTTATGAACAAATCAGTTAAATCATGTATCTAGTCATGTACCTGCTTATTTGGATCTGACTAACTTTATTGAACCAATTGTATAATAATTTATATTTTATATAGTGCCAGTATTTGATGAAATGTTCCAGCCATAAAGGCTGAAAAAGGACGACTGAGAGAAAGTGGAATAGAACATTATGTCCAATATTACAATATGTGGTTTAACGTTCTGCATTATGCCCAATATTCCAATATGTGGTTTAATGTTCTGCATTTCTTAGTAGGTCACTTTGATACTAAAAGTATGATTCTATGTCTAATAGATATCTAATGACTGTATGATATCTGTACTGTCCCTGTGTATATCTGTGTGTGACTGTATTTAGAGATAAGCGGGAATATTATGACTTTGCAGTGTTTCACTGTTCTGCATGGCTGCGTCAGTAGCTATCTGCTCCGGATTGCCAGGTTGCCACTAATCAGAGTCTGATTCAGTGTAGTCCACGTGAGATGGGATGACCAACGCCATCTCCTGTCAGCCTGGAAGGATACTTAAACCCTAACTATTTCCTTGTCTAGTTAGAGCAGCTGATGGATCTTTAGGTGAAGTCATGCTGTCTCTCCCTTGATGCGCATCTTGTAAATAAACTCTGTTCCCGATTTTTCATACTATTGGTCTGACTGGGTCTCTATTAACTCTGTGGTATCAAAATTACCATCAATATGGGTGTGTTTAGATGCTCGAAAGACCTGTGTGCTGTGTGAACCATGCTGTTCAGGATGCGCACACGCGCACACGCACACACACACACAGACACACACACACGCACACATGCAGACACACACACACACACTCACACACACACTGGAGGCAGCGTAAGTGGCTGGCTTGACAGTAACAGAGTACAGTAGTGGTAGAGAGAACTGTAACAGTGCAGTGTGATGCAATGGAAATCTCAAGCCGTCTCCCACAGTCAGCATGTGGCAAGTGACAGTGCTGACAACTTCTACATTCTGCTCCTCATACAGTCTCAGCAGGAAGTTCCCGACAAACTCAGCCTGATATGCCTCCCCTTAACTCCATATAATTTAACACTGCTGAGTGTCCAAGTCACATTCAAAACATGCCACCTCTCTATACACCAGTGTAAACAAATAAAATAAAAAAAACTGTAGGCCACTCTAACCTGGGTCTACTATTTAACTGTAACTCTAACATTCTATTGTTCTTTCCTTCTTCCTCCATTATTACTCCAGCTTGATGGAATGCACATCTCCTCATCAACGTAATCAAATATTCAAAAGGCAGGAGATGGAATTACTGCGCTGTGAGTGTGGAACGCATGACCTAACGGGCCACAGGCGACGGTACCAAACAGAGAGCTCTGATCCCCCTGAACACAAGCGAGCGCTCCTCATCGACTCCGCGTCTCCTCGCCTGATGTGACTAATCGGAGGGGGTTTGCCCCGAGACTTTTAGATCCTATTAAGGGGAGGGGTGTCAGCCAGGCGCACGGCCAGCCATCCAGATGTGTGACTTATGGGCAAGCAGATGGGTGAGAGTGGAGAGAGGGGGAGTCTGGGTAATGTGGGATGAACAGCATGGCACGCCTGGAGCGAAGGGGTGAAGTGTCAGAACGAGGGAGAGAGAGAGAGAGAGAGAGAGGAGCTTCTGATATCGATCTAATGAGATAACGCTCACATGCAAATGAGGTTTGGCCTAAGAAGTACGCATGCTAATCTGCTTAAGCGCCCGGCTGATAGAGATCGCCTATCGAAAGCAAACATCAAACACACACACACACACACACACACACACGGCAGCACTGCGCTGCCACAACAGAGGAGAGATGGGCGATAGCGATATACATGCACACACATGCGAAAACACACACACACACACACACAAACACAAATGTATACACACCCAAAATGTTTCTCAAACACACAAACATGTTTAGGATGACACACATGGTAGAACAACCACTTTGACAACCACCATGCTATTCATTTTTTACACAGTATGCTTTGCACCTGGGACATGCCGTGACGATGTTAGTTATAGAGTCACAGGAGGATACATGCTTGTGGTCCTGCATTCATCCGCACTGGTCATAGAGAGACAGGGTGCCTTCTACCACATGAGAGCACTGACCTTTGAACTGAGTCTGGCCTGACGTTCCCTGTCCGGCCTTCAGTATTTACAAAGAAGGGATAAGGGAGTCCCATGGGGGGACAGAGTCCAGATGCTGTCCGTCACATTTTGGGGAAGGGCTTGAGATGGACCGTGTCCAATAAAAAAGGCTGGTCAAGCAGGTGGGGATATTGGAGAGGGGAGGAGTGTGGAGGAGAGAAGAGAGACGAAGTTCGCGGGGTAATGCCTCGGTAAGGTGATCAGAGGCCAGCAGAGTGTGGTCAAGCTGCCCCAGTCCAGAACACACACACACACACACACACACACACACACACACACACACCACACACACACGCACACACGCACACACGCACACACCACACACACACACGCACACACACACACACACACACACACACACACACACACACACACGCGCACACACGCACACACGCACACACCACACACACACACACACACACACACACACACACACACACACACACACACACACACACACAAATGGATGTATCATCATAAATAAATACACACAGACACACTTTCACACGGGGGTGGGGGGGCAATAGGTTTTTGCTGTTCCTAGAACCTATTGAGAAACTACCCCTTTTTTCCACGCATTCATACTGCATGTAACTGGGTGTACAGCTACTCTGGCTGTAGTACCTATAACTACTTTAGCTAATACTTTGGAGTAGGGTCTTTTACCTGTCAAGCACAATAGCTAACTTAGCCAAGGCAGCAGAAGTGCCATTTTTAAAAATCGGTAAAAATCATTCAACCTCTTGCTG
The DNA here is from genome assembly GCF_046254945.1 of Alosa pseudoharengus. Lineage (NCBI taxonomy): Eukaryota > Metazoa > Chordata > Actinopteri > Clupeiformes > Clupeidae > Alosa > Alosa pseudoharengus. The sequence goes on from NW_027468640.1 coordinate 24,907,044, forward strand.
AAACACTGCACAAAGGAAGCGGCAGAGGCTGACTACTGTCATGCGATAAATGCCGTCTGGGCAGACCCCCCAATTGTATGGAATGATGGAATGAATGTGCAATGTTTTGTTCCACTGTCCCGAGTGCTCCATGAATGTATGCCTTACGTCACGTCGGTGTTCCTACTGATGGTGTGAATGCAAACTGAAAAACAGTCCTAGGAACTGTGTGTACTGTACTGTACAGTAGTTCTAGAGGTACCCTCTTCTGTCAGTAGTTGATAGAACTGTGTTCTTAGAACTTTTTCGCTGAAAACAGCCTAAAGACAGAAGACACACACAGCCTTAGCCTGGCCTCTCCTCGCCTGACTATTATTAACCCTGGGAATGCTGGGAGGTGCGTACGGAGAGTGAGCCCCACGCCATCAGCTCTGAAATAACACAGCTGCCCTTCACACAAGCACAGACCCCCTCTGACCTCTACAGCACATCAATCCACTGGCCTTTCACAATGGACTCTCTCTCTTTCACGCTCTCTCTCCTTCTCTCTCTCTCTTTCACTCTCTCTCTCCTCTCTCTCTCTCCCCTCTCTATCACTTTGTCTGTGTCTCTCTTCTCTCCATTCATCTCTCTCAGTCATTCATTCCATTCATCTCTCTCTCACCCACTCTCTGTACACACTATCTCTCTCTCTTTCTCTCTATTCATTTCCTTTAATCTCACTGTAAGCATATGTTGGGCTTTAGAGGTCATCCACTAACATCCACTATCCTTTTCGCAGGGGAAGATAGAGGTTAGCGCCGAAGCACACACGTCGGAAGTCACCATGCAAATGTAAGTACAAAAAACCCCTTAGTTTAGCACTTCTGTAATCTTCCGAGTTGACCTAACACCAACGCAAGGTCTCCTAACAACCCCTGTAAGTGTGATGGCACCACACTCTCCTGACCTTTCCCTGTCCCCTCCCACTCTCTCTCACTCCTTCTCTCTCTCTCTCTCTCACTCCCTCTATCTCTCTCTCTCTCTCTCTCGCTTTCTCTCTCCAAGGCACCTGAGAGCCCTCTGACATTTAGCGTTAAGCCACCTATTTCAGCTGATGCCGGGTCTTAACCCCCCAGGGGTCATTCTGCTCTGAGGGTGAGAGCGGAGGGGAGGGGTGCGGAGCGAGTGGGCTGGTCCATCCCTGAGACCCTCATTTACAGAGCGAGGGGGCTCAGCCCGCGGGTTTAAACTTCATCTCTGGGCCAGGCAAAGGGCGGACACGGGGATTGACCCTCTCCACGTCTCGGACATTCTCAGATGTCAGCTGCCCTTCCGAGATGGAGTTTACATTTGGGTTCTAGTGTTGGATGCCCATCAACTTAGGCAACAGTAATGTCTTGTATGTTAAGTACTTCCAGTAAGTTCTTGTATGTTACTATCAACAATGGCTTTGGCAACACTGTTCCCATATAGTCGTGCTAATTAAAAGTAACTTTGCATTTTTTAAGTTTTGAATTTTGAACAAATGTAGGTACACTTACATGCGACACATCACATGACAATCAAAGAAAAAAGAGGGATGAAGAAAAGTAAAAAAAAGGGAGGAGAAAAAATGAGAAATGTAGGTCACAAGAGCGTGTGTACACACATGTACATGCTTCAACATGCTGTTTACACCTCGGGTGGTTCTGCTATGTTTAGGAATGGTTGTCAAAGGCAGAGTGCCACAGCATGTCAGCCGACGGCACGTTAGTTAGTGCAACATGTGTTTTTCTGGCGTGCGAGAGCAGCCCGCGTCTGAGCGAGCGAGCGAGCGCTAATGTGTGTTTCTGTGCTAATGTATGCACGAGCACATACTGAGCATATGTGAGTGCATGCCGTCGTCTGCGTGCTGTATGAGTGTGCGCATGTAAGTGTGACGGATGGAGTTACATCTATGTCAAGTCATCAGAGAGCAAGACACATCTAGAGAGCGGAGAGAGAGAGAGAGAGAGAGAGAGAGATAGATAGATAGATAGAGAGAGAGATAAATTTACTATTTATTGTGAGTGTAATTGCATGTGACCACAAGTGGATGTAAGTAAGCGCCCCCCCCCTGTGTGTGTGTGTGTGTGTGTGCGTGTTGTGTGTCCGTATGTGTGCGAGCTAATGGCAAGTTCTGACTCAGCATGTCTGTACATCCTCCTTCACACATAATGAAATGGAAACAGGCCAGTGTAAAACCCTACTGTAAATCCCCCTGGTCCCCCTACGCCCTGGGAGAGAGAGAAGGGGCTATTTTTAGAGGGGCCACCGCTCGGGGCTGCACCCCCCCCCCCACCCCCCTCCAGCACCCCAGTCCCATAGGGGCAACAGCAACGGAATGCTGCGTCCAAGCAGGGGGAACAACTTTTTAACAAGAGGACTGAGGAGAGAGATCGAAACGAACAGAGAGACCAAGAGTGTGTGTGTGTGTGTATGTTTTAGTGTGTGTGTATGTGTGTGTGTGTGTGTGTGTGTGTGTGTGTGTGTATGTGTGTGTGTGTGTTTTAGTGTGTGTACCACATGCTGTGTGTGTATAAGAGAAAGAACTCAGGGTTAACCTGAGTGGTTTGAAAAGCTAAGGAAAGTTCTCTGTGTGAATGAATCGGCATCCAGGAAGATAATTAACAAATAAACCTGGTGGAGAAAAAGGCCGCCGTGCCACGCTCCCTCACAGGAACTGGGCCCTGGACTGAGAAGGAGTGACCCATGTGGGCACCCGCCTGTGCCAAGGGTCTTCTGGGAAAGCGTCCAAAGCACATATTTGGACACGGGGAGGGGAGGGAGGTAGAGGAAGTGGCCTGTCGTTTGGGAGTCAGAGGTGAGAGGTGAACTGAGGGAAAGGACTGGAGTGCCCTGTCACAACACACACCAACGTGCTCTTATACACCAGGGTTATATAGCACTACCACTATATAATATAATATACATACAGTATCACGTTATAACGTCATACATTGCAGTGATCTAGCTGTTTGATGCATACACACACACATACACACACACACACACTCTGTCTCTCTCTCTCTCTCTCTCTCTCCCTCTCTCTCTCTCACACACACACACACACACACAAAATGAGTGCCAACACACACACACAAACACACACATACACACGGTACCGCCACATAAAGGGACACATTGAGTCCTATCATCTGTAATTCTCATTCCCTTTCTCTCCGTCACTCTGGGCTGATATCCATGCCATGCAGATTATTCAGCATGGCTCTCACATGCGGTCACGCTGAGGTGTCATGGAGGCCTTCCTGGCTTGTGCTAGATTACCGTAAGGAGCTGAAACCTTGCCAAGGCTGAGTTACGGTAGTCATGGGAGTTACTCATCCTCTGAATCAGTAGTAGAGAGAGTGTGTGTAAGGGTGTATGCATGTGTGTGTGTGTGTGTGTGTGTGTGAGTGAGTGTGTGTGTGTGAGTGTGTGAGAGTAACTGTGTGAGTGTGTTTGCCAGACCCAGTGTGTGTGTGTGAGTGACTGTGAATGTGTTTGCTAGACCCAGTCTGTGTGTGTGTGTGAGTGAGTGTGTGTGAGAGAGAGGGTGAGAGAGAGAAAGTATCAGTGAAGGATGGAGAGACTGGAACATTTGTGTGTGTGTATGTGTGTGTGTTTGTGTGTGCATGTGTGTGTGTGTATATATATATGTGTGTGTGTGTGTGTGTGTCAGTGTGTACGTGTGTCTGTGTGTGCGTGTGTTTGTGAGTGCGTGTGAGAGCGCGAGCGTCAAAGGCCACCAGTGTGTGAGCCCCTGGCCGGCCCATGTCACAGAGGAGCATCAGAGCGCTGTGAGAGATGGAGGAGCGGCTCGCTATTTCACACGCTTGTTGCAGAATTAGGAACGGAGATCCAGAATGCCCTGGCCAAGAGGTATCAAAGGTCTCCAGCCAATGGCTTTTCAACACGTCTCCAAATCACCTCTAAGGACTAGGGAACCGGAGCTCTGGAAAAGGAACATTAGAGAACATTAAGAAATGAAATGGATTTGCAGAGGATGGCCTAAGTACAGCTGTTATAGTATTGTGAATGTGAGGCCTGTAACAGTAACAGTAACATAAAGAAAAATGTACAACAGTATCAAGTATTTAGTTGTTATGTTATTATTGAACTCAGCTTTTCACACTAATGACTATTAAAAATGCTTTCTATCACAGTTTAGTTGCAGTTGAGTTCGAGTGCTAAACGTTTTTGTTTTCAGAAAGGCATTGATAAAACAAAAGTAGCTTTGTTTTAGCTGGAATAATATTTGGTTGTTATTAATAGATTAAGAATGATGTGACTATATAGTGCAAATCACTTTTTAGCAGGAAACAATTAAGTGTTTATGTAATCTCCAGTAGATCAATGGTTAATAGTGTTCTAATATATTTTATAAATGTTGGTAGAATTAATTTGCCATTCTTGTGACCTTTGCACTGCTTTGGACTTGAGCCCCTGGCTCTGTACTTGGAATGACATTAAAACCCCCTGCACAATGGCAGGCACTGGTCAGGCCCCCATGATGACAAGCTTCCCTAATGACTTCCGTTAGCATTGCTAAGGGGCTAAATAAAGTAGACAGAACTATTTTAGAATCACATATCCAGGTTATGTCACTTCAACACTGTCCTCCGCGATTGATCGACATGAAATACATACAACAGACTGCCGCAGAAAGAATGTCTATTGTAGCACATGTTCGTGGACATATGTCATGTGTTTTCTGAGACACTGATCAGATTTTGTTGATTATTTTCATTCCGCTGCACCTTCAGAGTCATGGTGGTGAGTGTATGTAAAGATGCAGCAGTGAAGCTGAATGGGAGGGAGGCTCTAGGAGAGTGTCTGGAGAGTTGACCCCTGGGGACATCAGTGAAATAGCGAGCCTACCTGACAAATGCCATCGTATGAAAGGTATGTTTCATCTGTTCAGGCCTCTTTCTCTCTCTTTCCCTCTCTCTCTTTCTATCTCTCTCTCTCTCTCTCTCTCTCTCTCTCTCACACTTGCTCTCTCTCCTGCTCTGCTACTCAATGCTTAGAGAGAAGATTAGGTTTCATACACCTTGCAAGGTCAGGAGAAGAAACTTCAAAAGAAGTGATCGGCCTCCATTTCAGAGCAGGTTATTTCTGTAAGCATTGTACACCCCCCCCCCCCCCCCCCCCCCACACACACACACACACATGTACAAACACACAGATACATTCCTAACAAACAAGTTTTTATGGAGTCTTGCAGAAGCTTGCAAACACTCTGTACACACACACAGACACACACCCACTGAGGGGCAGGTTCCACACACACATAACTACAGTAGGCCCATATAAATATATATAGCAGTGTGTACAAGCTCAGTATGTATCACACACACACACACACACACACACACACACACACACACACACACACAAAGGGACACATGCACACACACTTGTGCACTTGTGTGTAAGTTAAGCTCAGGGTCACACACAAGTATAAACGGCCACATCTCTCCTGTCGTGACAACTGGGCTTTGTCATAAAGCTTCTGCGGTAGCCAGCTGTCCTCCCAATCCTACAGGAGCTGGCCATGTCATGCTTTCGTGACCGAATATGTGGACGCACAGGATGTGTGTGTGTGTGTGTGTGTGTGTGTGTGTGTGTATCTGACCGAAGATGCTTGTTGCCATTATCCTTCCTCTAGTCCTTTTTCCTGCCAGGGCAGGAGCCTTAAATCCCTCAGCTGGTCAGGGATTGGAGAGTGTGAAGACCCAGCCCCACAAAATAATATCTTAATTAAGGCCTGTATCGGGGGCAGGAAATGGGGGCGGCTTTAGGGGCCGAGGTATCAGGCCCCCGCGGGCTGGCCGTGGCAGGTGCCCGCTCGGACACTCATCCCTGCACAGCCGGGATTGGGGGGGGTCACTTAGCGCTGCTATATTTACTGGTGGGAGATTGGAAGGCCCAGTGCACCAACACGCAAGCACACCAAGGAGGATACTGACCGCGTGCACACACACATACACACACACATACATACTCTCACACACACACACAAAAAAAAGACTCACACGCATATTCAAAACTACACATATAAACAGATGATGATAACAATAATAATAATAATAATAATAATAATAATAACAATATATGTGTACAGTAATGCATGCACAGGATATATGTATATATGCACAGAATACATGTATATTATCTACAGTATAAATGTATAATGTGTATACAGTATGTATATAATGTGTATGTAGTGTTGTTTGTTCATCGATGCACATGCACCTCAACACACGTGAACACACTATGCAGCTGTGCAGGCAGCATGTAAACAATGACTTCCCCAAAATGAACCATATTGGATGAGCTGGAGAGAAAAAGAGGGGAGAGAGGGGTGTAAAGCAGGCAAGAGGAGGGAAGAGGAGGAGAGAGGGAGGGCACAATTAGAGAGTGTTGGTGAAACAAGCGTGTGGTTAGGGGTATCCACCTACCGCCCAGCTGATAGAGGCGCTCCCTCCCCGACTCAGTGGGGGGCTTTTTAATGGAGACCCAGACGCTGTCAGGGGGGCTGAGTTGCCATCAATCCAGCTCCTCAAAAAGACTTACTGCCACTCTCACACGGCTCTGAGGCCTCTCAGCTGCAGTCGCGGCTCATGCTCATACACACACACACACACACACACACACACACACACACACACACACACACACACACACACACACACACACACACAAACAAACACACACACACACACACACACACACACACACACACACACACACACACACACACACATCACACACACACACACACACACATACACACACAAACAAACACACACACACACAAACACACACAAACCAAACACACACTAACACATACACACACATAAATGTGCTCCATGCATGAAACTGTTATAATAAAAAGATAAACAATAATGCCACTAAAGACTTGTATCTTCATATGAATGGGATCAGTCAAAATGTCTACAGGATGCTGCAACTACGCATCCATTTGAGTCCAGTGGTTAACTTGACTTGAATGACTCTTACAAGGACAGTCATTTAAAGGCTCTGTCCAGATCACTTAGATGAATGGAAAACAAACTATGAAACTGATTTAGAAAAATCACAGTCTCATTTAATTTGACTTGTTTTGATCTTGCTGGATATTTCAGTGTGAAGCGCCTTTGACGTCAGGCCTATTGATCACATTACTGTATGGAGTGAAACAGTGTTGTAGTACTCGAGTCCGAGACTCGAACTCGAGTCCGACTTGGACTCGGACTCGTGCATTCGCACTCGCGATGACTCGTCGAGGACTCGACTTTTTTTTGTAATATATCATAAGGCTATAATTGTAGTATGTCATTAGGCTATAATTTGCTATATGATTTTAATATCTAAATTATTCGTAATACTAATTTTAGTTCAAGGGAATGTTAGGCTACTGCTTCGTGCCGTAGGCTACATCGCAAGTCACATCATGTTCACATGCAAAGCAAACTAACGTTAACTTTAACACCAAAATGCCTGGAGATATGGCCGCCGCTATTTCAATGTAGTAGGCTATTGCCAGGCAATATTAGTTCTCATACATGACATAACATTACCTAAGATTACACTCAGCCTAGGCTAACCAACACACACTTCTGCTGGATAGATGATCATCGTGACTTGGTGAAAAGTGTTTTCCCTGACTGACGCGAGAAGCGAGGTTCCATTCATTCATTTTCATTCGGGGCGTGCCCTGCCGTGCTTCTGTCTGTTAATTTGCAGCAGGCTATTATTGGATGAAAGAAAAATAAACTAAACGTTTTCCCGATCAAGATATAGCATACTTCTTAATTTTGGTGTCATAAAATATAGAAGCATAACATTAAATTGCCTAGTAGAGTGTCCATGTAGTGTCAATATAGGCCTACGTGTCTGCGCAAGTGAAACTGACAAACTGAACCTCTCGTGGGTAGGCCAGAAACAACTATATTTAAAACCACGAATGAACTGGATTACTGTTACTGTTCAAACGAGCGATTTGATAGCCTAATCCACTGCACGAAAAAAAAGGAAATAGCTACGTGTTCTATTTCTAACAGGTGAATATCGTAGCAAATAGTATGGCGATGGCAGCTTAAAAAAACATTTATTTCACTCATCTCGCTGAAATGAACGTGGCCTGTTGCACAAATAAATTAATTAGGCAGATGATCTACATCTTCGTTAACCTAAAGCTAGTTTTCATCTCTATTGTTGACGTGAAATATGTCTCCATAGTGTCAGTGAAGTGATAACATAATTATGCAGTTGCCGGTAGCCAGTGTTCACGTCATGGGAGTCAGAAAGAAGCTACCAAGACGGGCCCTGCTCCTGTCCCTCCCAAACTGCGCTAAAATTGTGTAGGCTATTTAACAGCCAGAATTTTAAAAAATGCCCTTTTATGATCCACACTACCTCTTACAAAATAGGCCTACTCCAACGTTCATCTAGCTCTTGTGAAGTATGAACTTCTACAACACTGCCTATACAATTGTCAGCAGTCAGTAACAGCATAATGTGACTTAATGGCCTGTGTGATTGGGATGTGGATTGCTCATTTATTATGAGTAGGCCTATAGGCTATGGTATAGCTATGGTATGGTATTCTCTCCGATATAATGAATACAACACATTGGGTTTGGCAAGAAATTTGGCAATACTACTTTCACACAAGTGATGGCACCCCTTGGAGACAGAAGATTGTCCGTTTTGCTTTTAAGGATTTCATCTGCAATGGAAAAAAATGGAACGACATGTAGGCTATGCTTACTTTAGTGCTGGACTTGGACTCGACTCGATCAATAGGGACTCGACTCGGACTCGACGTGGATCAATAGTGACTCGACTCGGACTTGACTCGGATGAGTAGTGGACTCGACTCGGACTTGACTTGGAATTCTTTTTTAATGACTTGGACTTGACTCGGACTTGAACACTGAGGACTCGAACCTGGACTCGGACTCGAGGCATAGTGACTTGACTACAACACTGGAGTGAAAGGGTGCAGATCTCCTGCTGAAACACACACACACACACACACACACAAAAACACACACACACACACACTCACACACACACTTGTCTTTATCAGTGGTGTTTCCCAGCGCGCTCACACACACCTGTTCTCTTTGATGGCTCCCCACGAGCACTTAGAGGGACTAAAGCAAACAGATAATGAAAGTGATCCGTGAGAGCGACGGGACACTGACGACCAGGAAGATGAAACGCGCTGCCCACACCCACAGCAGCAGGACAAAAAAAGACAAATGGTGGATAGAGGGTGAGTGTGTGTGTATGTGTGCATGTGTGTGTCTGTCTGTTTGTCTATATGTGTGTGTGTTAGTGTATGTATGTGTGTGTGTGTGTGTGTGTGTGTGTGTGTGTGTGTGTGTGTGTGTGTGTTATGTGTGTATGTGTGTGTCTGTCTGCTTGTCTATGTGTGTGTGTGTGTGTTAGTGTATGTATGTGTGAGTATGTGTGTGTGTGTGTGTGTGCGTGCATGCATGTGTGTCTGTGTGTGAGTGTGTGTGAGGTAGGGGGCTGTGTGAGGTGCTAGATAGGTGCTCAAAGCTTTGCTCGATTTACCAGCCACTATGTTTTTCATCTGTCTCCTTTGTGGAGCTGTCATGTGTGTTCGCATGCAGAGCAGAGCAGAGCAGAGCACTGCTGGCCTGGGAGCCGGTGGAGTGGAGTGGAGTGGAGTGGGGATGTGGAGGCGTAAGCTAATCCCTTAAGTGGACGACTTGAAGTTTCTCTCAGAGCAAACACTTTCCTATTCACAGCAACACTGGCGCTGGCTAATGTTACAGAATTGGGATCCAGGGCCCACACAGTTTCAATGTATGTATGTGTGTGTGTGTGTGTGTGTGTGTGTGTGTGTGTGTGTGTGTGTGTGTGTGTGTGCGTGCGTGTGTGTGTGTGTGTGTGTGTATGTGTGTGTGTGTGTGTGTATGTGTGTGTGTGTGTGTGTGTGTGTGTGTGTGTGTGTATGTGTGTGTGTGTGTGTGTGTGTGTTTGTGTGTGTGTGTGTGTGTGTGTATGTGTGTGTATATGTGCTTGTTTGTTTGAGTGACAATTTCCTAGGAATCTCTTTATTGTTTCTCATTCTCTGTCTCTCTGTCACACACTCAACCACAGTACACACACACACACACACACACACACACACACACACACACACACATACAAGCACAGACATACACACAATTTACACTTACACAGCTGCCACAGAAAGGCAGGCCAGGCCAGTGTCAGAACAAAAATATCCTTTTAATTCAATTATGGACGACCTTTTATTAGTGTCTGTGTGTGGCCAAGTTTATGTGTTATGAGTGTCTGTTTGTGTATCTATGAGTTAGTGTGTGTGTGTGTGTGTGTGTGTGTGTGTGTGTGTGTGTGTATGTGTGTGTGTGTGTGTGCGCGCTTGTGTGTGCATGGAGATATGAGGTGGCGACCTTTCCAGCTGATGTCTGAGGTGAAAGGAAGAAAGGACAAAGGCACCAGAGATCCACCAGAAAGGCCTCACTCTCTTCTTCTCCCACCTGTCACCTCCCTCCCTCTCCCTCTCTTTCTCTCTCTCTCCCTCTCTCTCCCTCTGTCTTCTCTCTCTCCCTCCCTCTCTCTCCTTCTCTCTCCCTTCTCTCTATCTCTCCCTCCATTTCCCTCTCTTTCTCTCTCTCTCCCTCTCTCTCCCTCTGTCTTCTCTCTCTCTCCCTCTCTCTCTCTCCTTCTCTCTCTCTTCTCTCCCTTTCTCCCTCCCTCTCTCTCTATCCCTCTCTCTTTCTCTCTCTCTCCCTCTGTTTTCTCTCTCTCCTTCTCTCTTCTCTCTCTCTCCCTCTCTCCCCCCCTCTATCTCTCCTTCTCTCTCTGGGAGGTGGTGAGAGGGTGAGAGCCACCCCCCAGCAGTGGCACGTCTCATTGGGGCTTGCCCCTCTCTCGGCTCTCCCTCATTTCCCCTGGACCTCATTTATCTCTGGGCCTGTCAGCCAGCGCGGCAGACTCTCCTGTCCAACACGCTGTAAACAGCAGCCATACAATAACTCTGTTTAGTCTACATCTCTCTCCTTCCCTCGCAGTCACTCTCTCCTCTATCTCTCTCTGTCACACACACACACACAGAGAGAGAGAGAGAGAGAGAGAGAGAAAGAGAGAGAGAGAGAGAGAGAGAGAGAAAGTCTAAAATATCCTGTCTGTCCAAGACATGATCATTATGGGTATTAAAGTACAGGGGTTGGTTTGATGGGTGTAAGGGTATACGCTTCTTGAAAGACCAATGTGGTTTGTGTGACAAAGAGCACTTA
>NW_027468640.1:24920831-24928331 GCF_046254945.1 Alosa pseudoharengus
TCTCTCTCTCTCTCTCTCTCTCTCTCTCTGTGTCTGTCTCTCAAATCAAATACAAGTGCTTTATTTAGCAGTCATGTCCTATAGATTTCACTGTCTGCCAGTATGCGCTGGTACAAGTGCAAACTCTCCATGGTTTTCTAAGTCAGTGTACTGTACATGTAATCTGATTTAGCGTGTCTTTTTGATAACAATAATAATAATAAAAAAACCTTGCTGCATAGGACTGGACATCTTGGAAGCCTTTGAAATAAGATTAAGTTACCTTTTATGAAGAACTATCTAAGTTTTTTTAGTGTCATTTAGTGTCATAATCCCTATAAAGTTTTGCAATATTAACACATTTCTACAAAGATATCACTAATTTCTCTCTTTCTCACAAGAGAATAAAATAACAATGAGTGCCACTAACTGACCCTCTGTAGCCTAGTCTGTAGAATATCTCGAAAACCGTAGGGTTTAGGAGGACCATTTTTTTTTTGTATGTTGATCTCAAGGGGCCATGTCAAACCATTCCATAACCACTCATTTCATGTATAGCGCCACCTAGTTAAACACAAAAAAGTAAAAATGAGGTGTTGTAATTGAAGGTATCTGTGACCTAACATAGTCAAAACTGCACGAAATTGGAAGTGTATGATCATTATGACACCCTCTGTATGCACGCCAAATTTTGTGGAATTCCGTTCATGGGGGGCCACACAATAAATTAATTTATGTTACTATACACCAACTGGCCTGTAGGTGGCCGGAGACAGTTTTCTGTGAATATCTCGAGAACCGTAGGGCCTAGGAGGTCCACCTTTTTTATGTATGTTGGTCTTAAGGGGGCATGTCAACCCATCCCATTACCACTTATTTCATCTATAGCGCCACCTAGTTAAAAATTAAAAAGCAAAAAATCTCTGGCTGACAAGGTCAAAACTGCACGAAATTAAAAGTGTAGGATCATTATGACACCCTCCGAATGCATGCCAAGTTTTGTGTACTTTCGTTCATGGGGGGCCTTACAATAAAATAATATATGTGTACATTTAGTGACGTACACCAACAAGGATTCCCGGGACACTGAAAGACCGGGGTACACAAAACTTGGTGGGCATGTACCCCCACATGGAACCGTCATTTTTCGTTTTGATCTGTAGCCCCCCCGCTGGACTGGACCCCCCGAAAGGAGGGTAGGGCAGACACAGTTCTCTGTGAATATCTTGAGAACTGTAGGGCCTAGGATGACCATTTTTTTTCCGTATGTTTGCCTCCAGGGGTCATGTTAACCCATATCATGTGCACACATGTGCACAAACAGATACACACACACACACACATACATTCACAGTAATCATACGTATGACACATACTCACACAGTAGACATATGTACGCTTGCATGCACAGGCACATACGCAGGCACACACACAAGCACGCACACACACACACACACACCCACACACACACACACACTCACACACACACACACATAACATAAACATAACACAAACAATCAAGAATTTCTCAGAATTATGAACAGGCAAGATGGAGGTGGGGTTGTATAAAATAAATTTTACATGTGAAATCTATGAACTAATCATGTTTTGGTACTTGTTGTCTAGCAGATACCAGTGAGAATTGAATGTGGATAATGCAATTTAGTGAGACAGTTAGAATCATATAGGCCTTTCAGCGTGATTTCTTTTAGTGGAAAAAATGTGCTGGACTGGGCGGCGGTCATATTTTGTACCGATCTGCGGTACATCTAGTATTAAATATATAGCTGTATTATTTGTAGCTATAATATAGCTTTTTGGAACCAAACTCTTCAAATATCATTTTCATTTAGCAAAGGTACAAAGCACTCAAGCATCAGGACAACCACATACACACAACTGACTTGACAATAGGCATCTGTTCAACTACTCTGCTGCAGTGACCACAAAGGATTATTGAAAGGATCCAAACAGCACTGTCGGAGGAGCACCCGTTTAAAGCCGACAGCCCTTCCAATAGCCGAGGCGCTTGTCTGCAAGTTGGAGACGGCTAGTAAAATAGCCTTCCCTCTCTGGACGGACCTCAGGCCTTGCAAAGCTCGGCGAATTTTCCCTAGCTGATGCTTTACTGATTGGCTAATTTGTGTCTTGGATGCCACACCTGTCTTTCCCAGGATAAATAAATAAGCTGGCACAGGCTCATGCCCCCCCCCCATCCCTCTCCTCCTCCCCCCTCCCCTTATAGCTCTCCATCTCCCCCCTCTCAGCTGCCTGAACCTTATTTCTCCTTCCCATCACAGGAGCAGAGGAAGAAAACAAGCATGGGGCTCATATCATTGCCAGGCCAAAGGTGACTCGTCTGGAGAGAATGCGGGGGAATGAAATTCTCCCAGTCCCATTTTAGCAGCCATTCAAAGCGCATTACTCGCGCGCAGTGGGAACTTATAAAGAGGCCTGGCCGCCGCAACACATTTCTGTGTGTTTATAGGTGAGGGGGAGACAGAGGGAGAGGGACGGAGAGAGAGAGAGAGAGAGAGAGAGAGAGAGAAAGAGAGGGAGAGAATGACAGAGAGAAAGGGGGGAAGAGAGAGAGAGAGAGAGAGAGAACGCCAATGCCACTGCCGCATTTAAGCGTCGGTAATAGATTCCCCAATTTCTCTCTCTCTCTCTCTCTCTCCTCTCTCATCCCCCTCTCGCTCCCTCCCTGCCCCTACCCCACCCCCTGGCGTGCTGCACAGCCCTTCAAACAGCTTGGACATTTAAGGGTGTAAAGCTATTCGTTTAGTTCTGTCTACTCTCACTGAATGAAAACAACCACCTTCTTCACCCGGCAGTGATCTAAACCTGAAGCATCCAGAGCACCACGGTAACATCCACCACTGCCACATACCGCCATTCATCTCAGTTAAAGAGTGTCGGAGTTTAGTCTGTATACAGTACAAGTGAAACAAAAAAAACTATCTTAATAAAGTGTTGCGTCATTACACGCTTAATGTGAACTTCTCAGAGGCGATGATTAACCCCGCTAACCTGCCTTGATGTATTGGAGGAGATGAACAGATAGGAAATGCCTTCTAAGTAGGTTAGTGTGTTAGTTCTGGCTGGCACACCGTGCTTGCTGTGAATTCTTTTGACATATCAGATACATACATGTCTTAGACTTGAATGCACAAGTGCACTCTTTATGCATGTTTAATTAAGTTTGGTTCCAAAACACTATATCCACCATTTTAATGAATTTCCATAAATATTTTTTTTACATTTTGTTTTCCAAGTAATTTCAGTAGAAATGTAATTGTGTATTGTTATTTGATTTATCTTTACTCAATCAAAACAATGCAACTGCAATTTAAATGATATTACCTGAAATACACAATTAAATAGCTTGGCTTTTTAATGTTTTTTTTTTTTTTAAAACGGAGATATAGCGTTTTGGAACCAAACTCTTCAATTGCAGGATAAAAAGATATTTGCTTATGTCATGATGCAGTACACAACACATGCACCTACTGTACCTGTACAAATGCACAAAAATACACATACACGCTCAGATATATCCACAAACACACTCCACCCTCACACCAACATGCACGCACACACGCACGCACATCCACACACACACACATACACACACACACACACACACACACACACACACACACACACACACACACACACACACACACACACCTATGTGTCCCTCACTACTAGAGCTTCAAATACATTCAGCTCATACGACTTCAACTATACCGCTTTGTCAGACTGATTCAGTCATGAGGCATCTCAGACTCCTTGCTTTAAACAGTCAGGGGGGAAAAAAGGACGCTGAGTAAATGTGACCCAACAGTTGCACGTCAGGCGCTGTCACCTGTGGTGTCAGACACCTTGATGGGCGGCACAGGCGGCAGAGACCGTTTACGCCCGCTGGAGGCGAGCGGAGGCGCGGAGCACGCCGAGTGACCCCGACCCGGATATAGGAGCTGGCAGCTGGCACTGGCCTGGAGTCACGCTCGGCCACTGCAGCTGAGGCCCCCCCCCCACCCCCCCCCCCCATCTCCCAGGTGTCCAGGTGAGGCGGGCGGGGGCGGCGTGCCACGCTGACGGCTCTGACCCCCTTCGGCTCCGCGGCAACTCCACACACACCAACACACCAACGTTATACCAGCGTTACCGCACAGTCTCAACACCGAGCAGACACGTAGCTGAGCAGAAGTGGCAGGTCTGTGGGAGAGTCTGTTTAGAGATGCCAGGGCGCCTGGAGGGCATGAATAAATAGAACAAGGCAGAATAAGTGGGCATATGAATATCTCAATTCAGCTATCTAAGTGTAATTCTGTAACAATTCTGCCATCTAAATATAATTGTTATCTTAGTGGTCGTAGCATGGACAATTTCAGGAGTCAATTCCCCATTCTAAGTAAATTCTGTATTGTTATTACTGTGTAATAATTATATAATAGGGTAATATTACTTATAATATTATTACTGATAGAAAACACTTATGAAAAGCAGCAGATTCCCTGTTTATGTGACAACAAAACCCATCGTTTTAAAGTCCCTTATTGATTCCATGTTTTCTGGCATGGTGTCCACATCTGTTTGACCCTTACGAGGACCTCCAGATATCTCTATTAGAGTCCGTTTTGTACAGATTTTTATCCTGGATTCCACCGAGCCCCGGCATCCCAGCCCAGTTCCTTTCTGGCACGAGGATGTGTTTTAATCAACATGGTGTGCAAATGAAATGTCGCGCCCTTTAATGTGAGAGCACTCAGGGAAATGTCGCTTCAAATGTCAAGCGATCGCGGCGAGGAAGGACTAGAGGGGAATGTCATCCATGGAGTCGAGCTGCAGCCGGTGGCCATTTCCAACCTTACCCACGGCTGGAACCATGGGAGCAATAACATGACCCGAGGTTCTCTCTCTCTCTCTCGCTTTCTCTCTCTTCATCTCTCTCTCTCTTTCTTCATGAATGAAATCAATTTCAATTTTCTTGCTGACATGACAAAATCACAATTCAAAGAATATTGAGCAGTGAAACACAAAACTCCAATAGACCTGAATAACGGTGATCAATAGATGATAAAAATATTATTATTTGGGAATAAATGTTATCTATTTTTTAATGAATACAGGCTATTTTCACTCACAATTTTTCACTTACTTTTCCTGTTTATTGTTATGCTAGCCGAGACATTTTAACACGTTTATATTTTTGACAATAAAGTAACAGAAAAATTAAAAGCGCAACCTCACGTGGGGCCGGTTTATCGGTGAACTGATGTTTCGGTCAGTCAGACCTTCAATAAACCGGCCCTACGTGAAGTAAGCAGTGTTGCACTTTTCATTTGTCTGTTAGTTTAAAGTTGTCCTTGCATAATAGCTGCACCTACAGTACACAGGTGTGCAGGCTCCCCACTACCTGTATATTTTTGACAATAACACAAGAAGTGCACCTTCATATCCATATCTAATCCCGGGTATATACATATTTAATTTCATATCAGACCAAAACATTGTTGTGCTGTGGGAACTCTTTAGGCTCATGTCGTTTTGCCTGTACATCTTCCAAAAAAAAAATATTACAATTGACATCTGTGATTGTGACCCCATACACGTTTTGTCAAATTCTGTAACTGGGAAGCAAACACAGTGACTCGGACTAACAATCCCAGTCGATCCACCTGCTGCTTCTAGAGCTGGGAAAGAAGGGATGTAATTTGATTGGCTGTTGAGCTGAAATATGAACGATCTTTCGCAAAACCTAAACATATTGCTGATGCTACCTTTACTTATCATACACTGAACACTCACATATTCACAGACAGGCTAGCCAAGTCTGCCGATTCTTCTAGTGCATCATTAATATGTGCAAAGTGCAGTGAATCCCAACACCTCACTGATAACACCATTACTTGCAGCAGAGAACCGGAGGGAGAGAGAGGTGTAGAGAGTGGGAGAGAGAGAGAGAGAGAGAGATAGAGAGAGAGAGAGAAAGAGAGATGGATATAGGACCAGAGGGATAGAGAGGTGTACAGAGTGGGAGAGAGAGATAGAGAGAGAGAAAGAGAGAGAGAGAGGAACAGAGGGATAGAGAGTTGTATATATATCGAGAGAGGGATGGAGAGAGAGAGGGATAGAGGAAGAGAAAGATGGAGAGCAAGAGTGAGCTGGAGTGTGTGTGTGCATGTGTGTGTGTGTGTGAGAGAGGCTGGCGTCCACCTGCACTGGCGTGTATATGAGGGCTTGGTAATTGGGCTCAGCTTCAGATGAGCAGTGCAACAGACTGGACTGTCAGCTGTAATTATCTGCTTCACACTTCCTGGTCCCATTCCTATAATTATAACCCCCCCCCCCCCCCCTGCCCACACACACCACACACACACTTCCTCCCCTCACTTACTCATCACATATATCTGGCAAACAGAGCACTTCTTTGACATCACTCACACAGGCGCAGTTTTTCAGAAGTTCTCCGACATCGGCGGCGGTTTCGTTCAGCGTCGCCTGCCGAGCTGTCTGCCACCTCTTATCACGAGGCAATCAGACGCTCGCTTGCGAGCGTCCGTGAGACAGGGGCATTTAGCGGGATAGCCCACAGGGTGTCCCTGATTGGCCGAGAGACAGGGGCGTTTAGCGGGATCGCCCACAGGGTGTCCCTGATTGCCTCTTTACTTTTTATTAGAGAACAAATTAGATGGGATAACCGCTGGCGTGTGGGAGTGAATTAACCAGCAAGGCCAATGGCCAATGGCAAAGGTGTTCTGTGTGTGTGTGTGTGTATGTGTGTGTGTGTGTGTGTGTGTGTGTGTGTGTGTGTGTGTGTGTGTTTGCAGCGTCCAGAGCACATATCACACACATAAGCAGCTTCATTAGGCTGACATGTGGGTTCGGAGACCAAGGCCGGGGTTAACCATCAGGGCTGTGACATCCAATGCGCTCCACTCCACTGTGCTAGACGAGAGCTACGGACTCCCATCATCCTCTCCTCCTACTACCCCCCCCCCACCCCACCTCGCCCGAATAGGCGCTGAATCCCCGGGGCATGCCCCCCCCCCCTCCTCCTTCACTGAGGCACAGGTATCCTCTGTCAGGGAGGTTTTTTTCCTTTTTACCTCTGGGTGGGTAGATATACAGAAAAGGGCAGAACTCATAACTCCGACACTTGTGTTTTCATGCCAAAAGGGGCCGCGGCGGACAAACACCCCGGGCCGCGGTTACAAACTCCATCCTGGAGAAACGAGGAACGGCAGGGTTCAGCGTGCAATTACAAGCTCCTGGAGCGAGGGCAAACATTAAACGCGGGGAAGATAACGATGGAAATAGCAATGAAAACATGCGGCGCTGCCAAGCCAGGCGGACCGAGAGGGGTGGGGGGTGAGTGCATGCGTGCATATTAACATGGCCTTGTCCGGGTCTTGCTCGCTCCAATTGCATCAGATGAACTGGAGTGGGGGAAGTGAACTGTACAACTGCCTCTCTCTCTCTCTCTCTTTCTCTCTCTCTCTCTCTCTCTCTCTC
>NW_027468640.1:24933331-24968331 GCF_046254945.1 Alosa pseudoharengus
AAAACAATCAGAGAATGAACAAACCCAGCTCAGAGGATGATGGCTACACACCTGGGGTGTGGGAGTTCTAACTACAGCATGGCTCCTCGAATATTGTATCAACTTACCTTAAATAGGCTACCCAGTTTGTGATTGATGACATTGATAGGGATTACATGGTGAGTTGTTGATGAGACTGAGACCATTGTTGTAATGAGACCATTAGAGTGAATAAATCGAGACATGACAATGTATACATTTGATTACATTTCCTGTCCCTAGTTAGCTTCTCCTTTGGACATGCGACAAACATGTGACAGAAGGCCCACAATTTAGGGCCACACTTTCATGAAGCAGAGTAGCTGATCAAGAGTCCACATATGATTGAAAGGATTATCATCAGCCTGGGAATTAGGATCCTTACATCATTACATTTGGCAATATACCGGTTGAATACATGCTGTAACCAGTTTGAAGTTTTGGTGAAATCTGGCACAGCTTCAGTCACATTACCATCTTTTCTCCAAACCCAAATGGAAGGCATCACTGACGACGACAAACTGTAAAATCTGCTCCAAGTTTGGGTTAAAATGGAGGGATTTTCCGACACGAGGTGGGAAGCAGGGATCAGACCCATTGCCATGGAGATGAGATACGAGTGGCGGCGGCATCACACTCGGTGGAGCGCTTGCTGCCGTTCCCCCCCCCCCCCCACTCCCTCTGGAGCTCCGCAAATGATCTTACACATAGACTTACACTTCAAAAGGGCTGAGCCCGGAAATCCATCCTCTGCCAAAGCCGTGTGTGTGTGTGTGTGCGGAGCTCCCACTTTGCCATCCCTAATTTGGAGTGCCGGGGAAAGCCCACCAGTCAATAAATAGATAGATAAACATGGCGATGGAGAGAGCACCGCGAGTAGATTGTTCGGCTTTCTCCTTCCCTCGTGTGGCTAATGGAGGGGCTCTTGAAATGAGGTGTTCAGAGTGTGGAGTCCATTGGCTCTAAAATAAGCCAAAAAAATTGATAGAGTTGCCCCCCCCCCCAACACTTCCCAACCCTTCTCCATCTCTCTTCCCTTGCCTAAATTATAGCACATATTAACCGGATCCATAGCCGCTGAATTTAATCCGTCAATTACCGAATAGAGCTGTTCAAAATTCCTCCCTGTCGCTTGCAAATTGCGCCTCCACACACGCGCGCTCTGGTGGCAGATTTGCCCACTCTCTATATTTATCTCGTCTCGGTGCATATTTATTTCTAATTCTTCTATGGCCGCTGGCTTTGCCGTGATTCGCCATCCAGCACAAGCATTAGCGGTCCAATAATAGGGCTTAGACTTACATTCGGAGCCTTGTTGGAGCTTCCATGGTGGGATTTGAGGTGGGATTTAGCATGTTTCAGAATGTATGCTCTCCAGAAGCAAAGTGGGAAGAGAGTGGCAAGGGAGAGACTTCACACAGGCCAGCTCGGATCGGAAAGGAGACTTTTTTTTAGCAGCTGGGAAGTGGCAAGTCCCATCACAAACACCCCAGACAGAATTTCAGCAGATCTACTACCTGTGGTAAGCTCTGGGCTCAAAACCTCTTTCTCTTCTTTGAGTTCATTCCACTTGGAACTGAAATGGTGGTCTGGCCATGGAGGAACTTCAGAAAAGACACAAGTTAGGCTAATAGCTTTTTTTTAATACTGAGACATGCTCGTCACTTTGATACTTATTACTATTGTTATTAAACAAATGTTTGCCTTATCAATGCTTATTGCACTATTATAATAAAAAAAAGTTATGTATCTATAATTAGTATTTAGTAAGTTAATGGAGAGAGATGTCAGAAATTTAATTTTTTTGTATTGATGTTGGAGTGTGTTTGTCCACTAGGCTAAAGCTCTGACCAAGGCAGTGAAGGTGTGACAGCTGATCTGGGTGAGGCTGGTCTGATGTCTCGGCCAGCGGCAGTCGGGAGCCTGAGTGCCCCGCGCTGCACTCACGCTCTCTGTCCATGGCTGTCCACCTCAGACAGACACATCATCATCCAGACTAGCCTGCCGGGCACTCGCCTGTCGTCCCTCAACATCGCAAAGACAAACACACATCAAAGAGAGCGAGACGTCTCTCACTCCAGCTGTCAGGACCCTGCCCGGGATTCTAAAAGAAGAGAAGACTTTGCTTTAGTGTGAACAAGTCCTCTTGTCATGACTGTAGAAACATGGGAAACATCATCAGCAATAAAGACACAAAATAGTTTTTGCAAGTTGCCGTGAATGAATGAATGGATTGATGATGGATGGATGGATGGATGGATGGATGGATAGATTAATGAATGCTGTCTCAGATAATCCACATAAAAAATCCAATTGGTGCCTTTTCATACTTTTCTGCACACAAATGGTCAAGACCAATGGACTACCCACAATGCAATGGCAGAGAAGGGGAAAAACGAGCCAATAGGAGAGGACCCCTCAGTAGTGGGATTGAGATTCTACAGGTGAGAGAACAACACCCCGGGTCATCAGAAGTGGCATTGAGATTCTACAGGTGAGAGAACAACAGCCCGGGTCATCAGAAGTGGGATTGAGATTCTACAGGTGAGAGAACAACACCCCGGGTCATAGTGGGATTGAGATTCTACAGGTGAGAGAACAACACCCCGGGTCATAGTGGGATTGAGATTCTACAGGTGAGAGAACAACAGCCCGGGTCATCAGGGCCTGTTTCCCCTCCTACTTTACCATACAGTGAAATGGCAGTGTGGATTGGGAAGGGATATTCACATGATCTGGGTCGATTTCTTTAGCACATGATTACCTCCGCTGCATCTGGCTGAATGGGAATGTGGAAGACACTGAGCCCATGTGTTTGTGGATCAGCGAGGCAGCCAGCAGAAGAGCCTCCATCAATCAGCTGCTCTCTTTCCAGGAAAAACGCAACACAAGCAGTCAGACTAACATAACCAACCTGAGAGAGTGTGTAAGTGGCTGTGGTTTTGTGTGTGTGTGTGTATCTCAGTCTCTCTCTTTCTATGTGTGTGTGTGCGTGTCTCTGTGTGTGTGTGTGCGTTTGTATGTGTGTGTGTGTGTGTGTCTCTGTCTCTGTCTGTGTGTGTGCATGTGTGTGTGCGGGTGTGTGTATGTGTCTGTGTGTGTGTGTGTGTGTGTGTGTGTGTGTGTGTGTGTGTGTGTGTGTGTGTGTGTGTGTGTCTGTCTGAGGGATTCTTCAGTGTGTTTATTGGGAGAGCAGGGGTAGGATGCCAGGCCTCTCTCACTTGGCAGAGACAAGCAGAGGTGCAGTCTGGCTTTCCTCGCCAGCTGTCTTGTGAGCTGAAACTCAGACAGAGAGAGAGATAGAGAGAGAGAGAGAGGGAGAGAGAGAGAGAGAGAGAGAGAGGGAGAGAAAGAGAGAGAGGAGAATGGGAGACAAATAGGGGAGGGAGACTTCCTTCATCATCGTCTCAGATCTCTCAGCTGAAACCACCATGCATGCACTTCTGCAATGAGCAGGAAATATGGGGATAATGAAGAGTAATGTCTTCCTCTAGAAAACCCACAGCACAAGTGCAATTTAATAAACATTATTTGTGTTTCATTTGAAGTG
This sequence comes from Alosa pseudoharengus, assembly GCF_046254945.1. NCBI lineage: Eukaryota > Metazoa > Chordata > Actinopteri > Clupeiformes > Clupeidae > Alosa > Alosa pseudoharengus. The sequence continues at coordinate 24,936,900 of NW_027468640.1, forward strand.
CAGCCCAAACTGGGCTTAGTTCTCCTTCCAGTGGACGGAAGATTGAATTCCTGAGGACATTCACAAGCTTTATCATCAGTGCACATGTCTGGGGTCTTCTTGTAGAGGGTGTTTAACACAACAGGGCAGCTTTCTTGAACACAACCTCAACCAGACCCAAGCCAACAGAGGCTGTTATATAGACCCTTTCAATCAGACCCTAGAGGATTTCTGGTTGACACGTTCAAAACCAACACACATTCTTTGAAATAAAAATGAATCAGACTTCAACGTAATGCTCTATAAAATGTTGAGTTTATTTATTATTTGTGCCCAAGTTACCATTAGCTCAACATTGTTTTCTGTGCCACCGGAAATGCCTTAGGAATGCACATGTTTGTTTATCCAGTTGAAAGGGTCTGTATGAAGGAGCTCATCGAGATGCGTTCTTGTGTGATAACTACTCTATGCCACCCCACTACAGCCATAAATGTGTCAGGGAGGGAGGTCCTGGGGGAGCCTTGGGGAAGCCTCCACAGCTGTTAGTCAACTTTTCCCTCCAACACCAAGCACTGGTGCCAAGCACCCACCTCAACTCAGAACCCTCTTCTGGCTTTTTTTTTTTTTTGGTCTTTGGTCAGTGATACCATTTCTAGAGGCTAGAAAAGGGGTTGCGTTCAAATCAATGTCCAGAGATTCAGGGGTGTTTGGATGACACAATACTTTATATTTGTTCTGAAAAGGGCCATCTTTCTCTTGATGTCCTGTCTGAGAGGAAGATAGAGGGAGAGAGAGAGAGAGATAGAGAGAGAGAGAGAGAGAGAGATAGAGAGAGAGAGAGAGAGAGAGAGAGAGAGAGAAGGACAGAGAGACAGGGCAGTCTGTGGTGTGTGAGGTTGGCTGAAGTTTTCCGATGACAGCGTATGATCAGTGCGTGTCATCATCGCCTGGTGAACATCAGCTGGCAGATAGGGATTTAGACAGCTGGCCTAACAGCATCTTTGCTCACTTTGGCACTTACGGCAGTCTGACCTACCACTCTCAAATAAGAAGCACTCTATAATGAGATCATTTTAATTCTGAAATATGTATTTCAAAATGTTTTTTTATTTATTTTAAGAACACACAATTCCATCAAGCTGTATTCCTTGACTGGCTGTTAAAGTTTGTAAATTAGGCAGGTTTCCTAGAACAGAACATAATAAATGAGTGCTCAGTGCTGCCACTTTACCTTCAAACAAAACCAGGACTTGCCTGTTTGGCAAGGGTAACCCAAAGGCAATGAAAACCATGATGCAATTCCAAGGAATCCTGCACCATGTTTGGATACTTAATCATTCCTAAATGGAGCACGCTACCCCCCCCCACCCCACCCCAGCCCCCCCGATGGAAATAATCAGTTTAGCAGTGACACGCTGTTTACCAAGGTTTTGCAAATTTCCTTGTCAATATTCAATTAATTTTGCACAACACACAGGCTGAAGATTAAAGAAAAATATATTGGATTATCAAAGGCGGTAAAAAGCAGCTCGGCAGTGGCGGCTGAGTCATAATAAAAATCAAAGCAATTACAGTGGATTATTAAAGTTATTTAGTTTGCCTTATGTCATTGCATTAATGTTATTGCACATATATTACTGAGTTAAATCATGCTGGGAGCGAGCACAGGCACTTCTGATGCAGACCTGTGCTAGAGGAGAGGGGAAACAGCAGACAACCCTTCCACAGCACTACTGAACCATATTAATCCATCAAAATCCAATCGAACGTGGAACAAAACTGCGGAAACAAAGGATTACACAGCGGAGGGGAGAGCGGGAACGCCTGCCGTTTAACGCTTCTATCCTGCACCAAGGTATGCCCAAAGTAATGGCATAACCTGCACAATTCTTTTTTATTTCCAACCGAAAATGACATCTTCTCCTCCCCCGTCATACTTGAAGGTATCCACACAGAGTCTCAAATTTAATCAAACCAGGGGTTACGCTATTGGAGGGGTGAAATATGAAGATGTTGGAGGCTTGCCTAAGTATGGGGTATGGGGGGGGGGGGGGCTTACATCCCCCTGCGCCGGTCCCTGTCTACTCAGTCAGAAAATGTAGCATGCAACGCCTGGAGCCAAACATACATTATTTAAGTGCTGGGTGTCTGGCGACAGTGGCACTGGTGGGTGGTGGTGGGTGGAGGTGGTGATGGTGGCGGTGGGAGGGGGGGGGGGGGGGCTGGGGGTTGTCAGGCGGCTGGCGAGGATCTTGCCTGCAGGAGAGTTCACACTTTGGCACAGCCACTCTCTCACCTCAACCCGCCCCCAGAGCCTGAGGGAGTCTCTCTCTCCCTCCCTCACTCTCTCTCTCGTCTCTCCCTCCCTCTCTCTCTCTCTCTCTCTCTCTCTCTGTGTATGTGTTTCTCTACATCTTTCTTGTTGCAGCTTGTAACAGACACACACAGACACATACAGACACACACACAAACACACACACACACACACACACACACACACAGGATGGCATGAGGTGACTGCCTTGAGCAGCAGTAGCAGGAGCAGCAGCAACAGCAACAGAACTTGGTCCAATTAATGGACAAGTTTCGCTCAGAAACTGTCATTTTGAATCACCCAAATCCGCCAGACAAATGCTGAATGTGTACACTGGCGATGCAGAAATATTTTTAACCCCATTAAACTTGACCAAGGGTAAACCGAGTGTGTGCTTATGCTGGCAGGACTTCAAACTAGTCCTATTAAAAGTGCTGGTGGGTGGGGGGCAGTAATGGTGGAGCTATGGCGGGCTTTTCGGATAGTGTATCTTGTATAAACAGGCTGCATAAGGGCATTATTTTTTAAATCCTGCTTACTGGTGGCTTAAAGGTAACATTGAGCGGCATTACAGAGGGTTGTATTGCTGTTATTGTGGGAAAGGTTCAAAAGTTCACATCCAGGTCCTCCACTCGAGCCACTGTCCAGTGTAAACAGCAGAGCCGAGATAAGCGCAATGGCGCTCTTTTTCATCCTCAGTAATTAAAGCAGTGATACTGCACTGGATTAACTGTCTTCAATGAGATATGAAAATGTGTGTGTGTGTGTGTGTGTTTTGTATATGGCATCATTTAGGTATGAACTAACAGCTGCAAATGACCAAAGAAGCCAATTACCAATTCCACATCTCTCTCTCTCTCTCTCTCTCTCATACACACACACACACACACACACACACACGTACACACACACACTCTGTTGACACTCTGTTGACAATGGGGATTACAAAAAGGCTAAGATTTGGGTTGAAGGTTAAGGCTAGCATTAAATTCCAACTAGGACTAGCTGACTGAACTGATTGAAAAGCATATTGAACGTTTATTGAATAAAACTACTACAACTAACGGTGGGGTAAGATCTTTTCCCAGGCTGATCTGTCAAGTAATACTTTAATGGTCAGCAGCATTTACTGCCAACATCATGACGTCTGTGCCCTTTAAAGACTGGACTGTGGGATGATCCTGCTGTTGAACATGAAATGAGCTTTCCGACCAAAGTGTACTTTACGTCAGACCGGCAGATGCTTGGGCAAAGATTTGGAGACTCCTCGCGGGCAAAACGATGGGTTTGGGACCTTGCCCAGACTTTAAGTGTCAGTTGGGAATCATTCAAGTGAAGGAATGGAGGAACAGGTACAAAAGCCATAGAGCGAACAGGATGAATCCTCATCATCAACAACAGTTCAACAGGTCTGCGCTTCTCACCATCACCCTGAAGGGACTTATTTTCCCATAATGACCGGCGTTCTATACATTATCCCGCTTATTATACGGCTACTTGCCAAAACGAAATAATAAACTCACCACGATATGACTTTAGCCTACATAGCCTAGCCTATTTGTTACCGTTCATCGTGGCATTTGCTGAGAAACAAATAGTTCGCAACAACACACGTTGCTGAATTTGAATCAAACATTCTTTAGAACACAGTTGATCAACCGTCTGCTTTCACGTTTGAATGAAGTTCCAGTCCTTGTGTAGTGATATGAAAGACGTATCAGAAGCACAAAACCCGTTGCCATTGACAGTGGTAATTATATGTTTGCAGCGGTAATTACATGAATTTATTTTACCATAGAACGTTGGGAAATCCCATTCAAGTCAATGGAGTGTTCTACTAGCATTGTGAAGAGCCGTATAATAAACTAAGATGAATATAGTTAGAAAGCCCCAGATCAAACAGTGTTAGGGTAGATTATGATTATGATTATATTGGTTTAGGGTTATGTTGGGTGAGAGACTTGGTGGTAAGAAAGGGGTTTGGATGCATGGGGCATCCTCCATGGGAAGCATCCCATAACCTTTAACCCTCTCCTATATCATCCACACTAAAACTCCTATTCATGGGTTTCACCAGGTCCCTTTCCAAAGGTGTATAAAATCAAGTACCTAGTTTATAAATCCAGACTGCATGTTGTTTGATTAATACACCTGTGGCAAAGGACCTGATTAAACCAATGAATGACTCGTTTTGCGTCCTCACTTCCTTGAATACCTTTATTATATGACTCGTTTTGCGTCCTCACTTCCTTGAATACCTGTTCTATATGACTCGTTTTGCGTCCTCACTTCCTTGAATACCTGTTCTATATGACTTATTTTGGGTCCTCACTTCCTTGAATACCTGTTCTATATGACTCGTTTTGCGTCCTCACTTCCTTGGATACCTGTTCTATATGACTAGTTTTGCGTCCTCACTTCCTTGAATACCTTTACTATATGACTCGTTTTGCGTCCTCACTTCCTTGGATACCTGTTCTATATGACTCGTTTTGCGTCCTCACTTCCTTGAATACCTTTACGTTATGACTCGGTTTGCGTCCTCACTTCCTCTTTCACAAGAGCCTATAGTGACACACATCAGTCACTCATCTCACTCCCCACCCCCCAAGAAGAACCCAGTCAACCCACGTTCATTCTCTCATGCAGCAGCACCACTACAGCCCGAACGCTGGCTTCTCACCCACTTGGACGGTCTGGTTGTTTTTGTGTGCTTGGCTGTCAGCAGCGCGCTGTCTTAATTTAGGAGGGGTGTGTGAGTAATACTTGAGTGGTCCCAAGACTGCAGCAGCCAGCCTCACTCACTCACTCCAGTTAGATGTTCTACAAACAGCAAACGGACAAAGTCAATGATGACACGGAGAGTGGCGGAAAGACAAAGTGGACAAAGTGTAATAAAAACAATTTGTTTTCCACGGGGTGGGGGTGGTATATTTCTGGATGTGAAAGCAGATTGCTAATGTTCTTGTGCGGTCCTCTTAACAATGGCGTGTATGTTTGCTTCTCATTCATTGTAGAGGCAAAATAAAGTTTGTGAATGTTTTTTTTAGGTAAGTGCTAACTAGTATTCAGACAAGCATGCATGTGCCAGTCAAACCATTACACAACAAATACACGCGTAAATTCTCTTTTCCTCGCCCTCACAAGCACACACACACACACACACACACACACACAAACACACAGACACACAAACACACAAACTCACACACACACACATTCATATCTCACATATTCATGAACCTATCAGATTAAAACTGTGATCAAACGCTTATTCTAGCAAACCTGGAGGAGGTGACTGTAATACATGTGCATCATGCCTGTGTTTTTGCATGCTTGTGTTTATGAGTGTGTGTGAGTGTGAGTGTGTGTGTGTGTGTGTGCGTGTGTGTGTGTGTGTGTTACCTCGTTTTTGGTGAGTCCTGGCAAGGCGGGAATCATCATGTACAGTGGGTAGGAGATTAGCGGTCTGCTCATCCATCCCTGACAGCATAGATTAGGAGAGAGAGAGAGAGAGAGAGAGAGAGAGAGAGAGAGAGAGGGAGACAGAGAGAGGGAGACAGTGAGAGAGACAAAGAGAGAACAGTGTGCCACTGGGTGAACTGCTGCGGGTTCAGCGAGTCAGGGCAGGTCCTGACCGGGCAGCAGGGGTTATATAGTGCACCTGAGGACACAGCAGTGCACACACACTCACACACACACACACACACACACACCTGCCCAGATACATCTACTCATTCATATCTACTGCAATAGGCTACTACACACAGCAATTCAGAGATTTGCTGAACAGAAATGTGCATGTACTATGTTGTACTAATTAATTCCTTAAAACCACAGATGTACACAAGTACAGGACAATATGATTAACTATACTAACTTCATATTTATATTATTAACTGAAACAGAAACTCTTACATGCCCCTTGTTACATTGCAATCACTAAGCACAGAGTACCATGCTAATAAACTGTGAGTAACAGCACATTGATGTTGTAGGCCTACAGTATACTTAAATGTCCCTTAATCCTATCCTCTCCTAAATCTATGTATTTAAGTAGAAAATGTGCTTTAATTCAGTATTATTCCACATTCTTCTTTCTTAATTGTTACTTAATTGTGTAATTACAATGTAACAAATGTATAATCATTTATTACAAATAAAAGCAAAGTTAAACATGTTGATTAGCAGTAGGTAAAAGCACATGTACGCTGTGGTTAAAAACTCTAACCCTTGTCAACTTCTCTCATGGTTCATTATCACTTTTGTTAGGTTCCACTTTAGCAAAGTAGGCCTATTGTGACAACAATAATGCTGTATGATAGACTTTCCTTATAATTGTAGATAGGAAGTGCTTACCCTTCTTGCATTTCAAGTAACTAGTAAGATATCCACAGTTGGATATTTCCTGAATAGCACACATTCTAGAGAGGCTTAGTGTTTGCTATGCCTTTGTTCTTTAAACAGCTCTACCCTCAACCTCTCACCCCAATGCTAATCGTAGGGATTAAGAAATGCAGGACATGAAAGAAGTATAAGTCACTGCTTCGTTTAATACTTTTAAGAATGACGGTAACTCCAGGACTTTATCCATAACGTTTCACCTTTGCCACTAGCTTCCTGCCATTTCATAGAAATGTGAGGGTGAGGAAATGAGAGGAGACAGATTACCACTACCGGTCACTGGTCACAGAGATACTGTGGGGCTAGCGTTAGCATTAGCACTAGTGCTAGAATCTTTTTATTAGGGCTGATCTTAAATGAGATGAGATAAGACCTCTGTGTCCACTGCTCCCTTGACATTGTGTATGCTACTTTTTAAAGGACTGTGAAAATAGCTAGCAGTCTTTATGACACGCTAGCTAAAGAAATGATGGCTGTAGCTGCATGCTTGTGGGGAACGAAAGAGAAACAAAAGGAAGGAAAGAGTATGACTAAAGAAAAGACAAAAGCCCAGGAAGAGGGGGAATAAATGGAAAAAAGTCATGTGGGTGACAGAGAGAAAGTGAGCAAGGGGGGGAGAGAGAAAGAAATACACTGCTCTTCCCTGACTCATTCCTAACCTCCCAGCTTGATCTAGGTGGTAAGGGGGGACCTACTCATGCGATATAATGCAGTATCCACTCCCCAGTGAGGCCGTGTCCATCATACCCAAATCTCCCCCACATCGCCCCCCCCCAGCCCCCCGGCTCCACCCCTCATGATGCACCTGGAGAGGCCTGGCTCCCACGGCCCCCTCCTGGGCTCAGGGAGGCCCCCCACATGTGTGCCTCACGGGGCGGATCGGGGCCACGGACGTGTGCACTCTGTTGTGACTGGTACCAGATGTGCTCCATTGACCCAAATCAGCCAGGCAGTAGACATACCACACAGAGCCCCTGCATCACACACACACACACACACACAAACACACACACACCACACACTTATACACACACATGCACGGACCCACCACACAATCAGCCCCTCACACCTGTTTCCATTCACGGAGGCCGGCCACCACGCATGGCATGCTGGGTAAAAGACCTGTCAGTTCTCGCCACATGTCTGTTTTTCTTTCTCTCACCCGCCCCCCCCCCCCCCCCCACACACACACACACTCTTATCTCCTGTCAAACCCATCCTTCAAGTGTTTACTCTGGGGTATAATAAGGAACTACAGCAGATTTATTCATTAAAAAACACACACACACACACACACACACTAATGGTGCAGTGGGAAGAGTAATTGAATCTTCCCATACAAACATGGGGAGTCGTTTTTTTGAGGAGCCATGAGCGAGGAATGGGGGGGGGGACGTGGCTGTTTGATTTGAGCTGCTTTCTTCATGTTACTGATTCTGAAATTAGCTTAAGTAAACACACCTGTGTGACCCTTGGAGCACTTGAGAGGTCAGAGTCATTCAAACATTTAAAGAATGGTAATTAAATTACTCCACTGAATAACTTTAATTTGGTAGCTTCGCAAATTGCTTCCAGCTTTCTCTCTCTCTCTCTCTCTCCGAACTAACTCGACTTCTCTTTATTGACATTTCAAAGTGCTGGGAGTGGACGAGGAGGTGAAAAGGAGCTGGTCAGGAACACAGAGTTGCTGCTCCTGCTTCTCCTGGACCTCAGCTACTCTGCACCGGACACGCAGTGGGCGTCTAAATCCCCACTGGTGTGAGTTATGCTTGCGAAATGAAACTGTCCGACTGCGGTATTAGAGGGCTCCCTTTTTTAAGAGAGGGGGTCTTAAGGGTTGTATTTCTGTGGCTCGGTTGGGGTGGGGGGGGTCGGGGAGGGACGGGTCTTGGTAGGGGGGGGGGGGGGGTCTTGGTGGGGGGGGTCGGGGGGGGTCGGGGAGGGACGGGTCTTGGTGGGGCCCCTACCGTGCCGTAACTACTCCGTTGATGTCTTCCTCCCAAAGCAACGGTGGTGGCAGAGGCTGCGGCGTCGTAACTCTTCGTCTTCGTTCGGGTCCTGGCCCCTATCCAGCCCTCTCTCTCTCTCCCTTTCCCTCCCCCCCCTCTCTCTCTCTCTGCCTCTCTCTGCTTGCGGAGTCTGTTTGAAGAGTGACACGTTGGCTCAGGTGTTCAGGCATGCTGTTTGAGCTTGGCCGTCTGAGTGGGAGCAAGGGTTCAGGCGCTGGCACTTTGACTTTGCCTGCTCCGGTTATGAAATAATCTGCTTGCGAAACTGCCAGGGCAGACAACTGCATCCTCTTGACCTTTGCTTCTGAAAACACGTCCCCCGCAGTTACATGTGCAATCTCACTGTAGCCTGATTTTTTGGTGTAAGAGATTTTATGAATGACTTATACACACAAACATCTCAGCGTGTAATTTAATGTTCTATTAAGGAATTATCATCTTTGACGGAACACATGTCACCTTAGATCTTATCTACAAATATACATACAGTAATGGCAAAGGGAATGCAGCAGAAAGATCTCTTCCACACCACACACACACACACACACACACACACATATATACACACACACACATATACACACACACCACACCACACACACACACACACACATATATACACACACACACACAAACCACACACACACACACACATCATACACACACAAAGTCAACAGGATGCAAAGGAAACTTTTCTCTCTTTCTTTCTTTCTCTCTCTCTCTCAGAGCTCGTCGTCTTTAATTCTCTAGTATATGTGTACACAGTGTACAGTGGAGATAGAAGGAGCAGACAGCAGAGAGCGGGGTGTAAAGATGTGTCTCAGGGCTTTGATACAGCTCAGTGTTTTTTTTTCCCCTTCTTCTTCTCTCTTCCTCCAGCGTGTTAAATATTAATGGTGATTAACCCAGTTCATCCTCTGCAGCAGCGAGTACAGGCAGAGTTCAAAGGAGCTGTGCGCTCAGAGAGGCAGAGTGATCCCTGCAGTTAAAACTCAATCAAGAGGCTTCCGCACTGCGCCAGCACCGAGCTCCAGACCAGACCAGACCAGACGCCTGGCTCCCCTCTGCTCCTCTTCTCTCCTCTCTGCTCCTCCTCTCTCCTCATTTCTCCTCTCTGCTCATCTTCTCTCATCCTCTTCTCTCCTCTCTGCTCCTCCTCTTCTCTCCTCTTCTCTCCTCCTCTCTGCTCCTCTTCTCTCCTCCTCTCCGCTCTGTCTGCTCCTCTCCTCCTCTCTGCACCTCCTCTCTGCTCCTCTCTTTTTCCTGTCCTATCCTAAGCATACAACATCCTTCATAGCCGTTGGGGAGGGAGCCACACAACTAGGCCCCTAACCCCCCCCCCCCCCTCATTGTTAAGCGACCTTGGGTACCATGAAAGGCGCTATATAAGTCCAAGTTATTATTATTATTATTATTATATTATAGGCTTTGTGAAAAAGGAGGCTTTTGCTGAATGCATCCACACAAATCTGAGGAGGCAGATATGAGAGGCAAGTGAGAGAGAGACCTTAGAGCCCTTATGCTTGACTGTTGTCCCCTTTTGTTTTGCAACTTTTCAACACTTCACGGCCAAATGCTTATTTTCCATTTTCCTACACTATCACTTTTCCTGCTTCTCTATGTTTCACAGTCATTTTGTATGTTTCTCCCACCCTCACACTCTCTCTCTCTTTCTCTCCCTTTGTCCCTCTCTCTCTCTCTCTCTCTCCCTTTCTCCCTCTCTCTTTGACCTCCAGATAAACTGCCGCATTCCTCTGCATGGCACGTTCTCCTCTTAGTGGGTCTGGACACCTTGGAGATCAAAAGGGGTGGTGGGGGGGAAGAGCAAAAAAAAAAAGAAGAAAAACTCCGCCGAAGTGCAATTACCCAGACCTCCAGCTCTCCAGCTGCCTCTCGCCCTCCCTTCCCTTCCCTCCTCACCCCCCCCCCCACCGCACTCTAGTCCCCTAACCTTGCCCCTCTTGGGCTGGGGCACTCTGACACGCTGGCTTCAACAAAAGGAGGCTTTGTTTACAAAGCGCGGCCAGAGAGAGCAAGCAGCGCGGCGGAGCAGCCGAGGGCTGTCAGCGAACGTGTTCGCTGGATGCTTCGCAGATCAGCAGAGCGCTCGCATGTGTGAGTTCGTTAACATACAGTCCTGTGACCCCTCTCTGCACTTTCGGGACTGCGGTTTAACCCTTTGCTCGGTGGCTGCTGCGTATCGCCGTGATAGCTTCGAAAAAACTCTATTCAACACCAAAATGCTTTTTATGTCCGCTTCATGCTTATGGGCAGAAAAATACATCTTTCGCAGGCATTGTCAAGGTAAAGATGGTTGGCCACAAACAAGGTTTAGTGGGTACTTGAGAGTCTTATGGTGGTTGACTTAGGGCTGGAAGATAATGACAGTGTTCACTTACATCACGAGAGGACAATGCTGGTCCCTGTGCGCCCTGAGTCACTGAGTCAAACACACTGTTTGTTGTTCTGGAGAGGGGCTAAATGAAAACACATGGCATTTGAGTGATTTATTAGAACACTAGCCGTCTACGGCCGTGTCTGACAATGCTCACGCATCGGGCCAAACCATCTCCGAAGTCGCCTCCTTAAAATAATGCGTCGACTGTTTCAGCTTGCAAAGCGTGACCTGTAACTACAAAAACACACAGATTCATAATACTCATTATGCTGGTCTCTCTCTCTCTCTCTCTCTCTCTCTCTCTCTCTCTCTGTTCCTCCTCTCTTTTTTTCACCGGCTTAGAAGTGCCATCACCACAGCCGCAAACCCTCTCTCAGGAAACCATGGAATAACTCGCAATCTGCAAGACAAATGATCCCAGAGCCGACCAGAGAGGCAGAGAAAGAGAAATGGGAACGAGAGAGGGGGGGAACAAGGGGAAAAAAGGGGGAGAACACGTCCAAGGGGAAATTCCTGGTGTCTCCCTCTCTCCACTTCCCCCCCCCCCTCTCTCTCTCTCTCTCTCTCTCTCTCTCTCTCTTCGAGGCTGCTTTGAGTGGCGGAGGGAGCATGGGGGTCAGAGCGTCTGCGTTCTGTCTGAGATGATGATGCATCTTCCTTGAGTGAAGGCCTCCTGCTCCCTATTATGTTCCTATTAGCACTGATTACCTTCTGATAGGCCGCTGCCAGTGGGTTTCGCTGACTCTCCCTCCACGCGTTCACATTCCTTTTTGTTTGGGAGATTCTGGACCGAGACGGACGAGGGAGGAGGGGGGGGGGGGGTTGTTGGGGGCGGCAGCAGGAGGAATGAGGAGACAACATGGAAGTGTTTAAAGGTGCTCCGCCGATGTCTTCAAATGCCCCCACAGCCCTATCGGGTTCTTCAAAACATCGGGTTCTGTCAGGCCCTGGCATCCACACCGGTTCTGTAACAGATCAAACCTTTGGCCTGCCGAGAAACAGACAGAAATACAAACACCTTGAGAAGAACTAAGAGGAGCAAGGGGTATGTGTGTATTCCGCATTCTGCTTATCTTTTATAGAGAGTTTATATATTTCTTTATTTATATATTCTTAGTGTGATAAAATGTGGGGCATTTAAAGTCCTTCTCTCACTCTGTCTCTCGCTTTTTTTCTTCTTTGAGAGAGAAAGAGAGAAAGAAAAAAAAAACTTCACAACTGGCTGGCAGACACATCCAATTTCCAGTTATCGCACTCCCCCCTACTACACGTGTACAGTTATCGCAAGCTGTGAGGGGTTGGGAAAAGGGGAGAGAGAGAGAGAGAGAGAGAGAGAGAGAGAGAGAGAGAGGGCCTGGAAAGGCTTTTATCCCCGGACCTTGTGTTTACCCCTGTGAGATGCCACAGGGTCCGTGCCGGCGCATGTCGGGTCAGAGCCAGAGCACAGACCCCTCTGCACCAGGCGTGAGGAGAGGATGGGGGTGCAGCAGAGCTGCTGGGGTGTGTGTGTGTGTGTGTGTGTGTGTGTGTGACGACCTTGGGGCGAGTGACTCATGCCGACAGAAACAGGAGGGGGGCATTTGTGTGCGTGTGTGTTTGTGTGTGTGTGTTGGGGGGGGGGTGAGGGGAGTCGCACCCCACCTTACCCCTCTCTCTTCCTCCCCCCCTGCGTGGCGGACTCTCTGGGCCCTGTGGTGGCGTGGCGGGTGCTGGGTGGCGTGGAGGTATGCTAAGCAGAGTCCCGTGGCCGCCCTTGGCGCGGCACGCTGACCTGTGATAAGGCGCGACAGCAGGGGCTTGTCCGAGGCCGCGGCTCTGACACCGACACCGCTACGCTCTCCCGCGGAGAAAGTGGCCCTTGCGCCAGCGTGACTCAGACCACCGCGTGGACGAGGAGGAAGTGAAGTGTTGCTGCAATGACACCATAATTATTTTTCACACGAGTTAAGGCGATCTGAGTTTTTTTTTTGTATTTATTGCTGAAGGCTCAGATACTGTTGGTGGGGTGAACAAAACAAAGTCATATACTGTAACTATACATAGAAACCTGTGGCTGCATTCTTGGTGGAAAAATGTGGTTGTATTTGTTTGTCTCTATAGTAAAGGACATCTTCCTTCTCACTGTTAAATGTTGACACCTCTAAGCTTGGCCATAAAAAGTCTCAAATGAAACTGAACGTTGACTTGAAACCTTGGGCTACCAAGGTCTCGGAGAAAATAAAAATAGCACACGAAGTGAATTAAAGCGAGGCGATTCACACACACAGTGTCGCTCAGAATTTTGACAAGAGAAAAAAAGAAAAAGAAAACATTCAGGGAAGGAGAAACGGTGCGACGGACAACCTTGTTTAATTCCGTGACACAGGTCAAGTAGACCATAAATCAGAATCGGTGTGAAAAGTAAACAGAATATCCTCCAGCTGGATTATCCCAGAGGGTGTGTGTGTGTGTGTGTGTGTGTGTGTGTGTTGCGGGGTGGGGGGTGCCTGCGAAAAGCTCTAATCCTGCGAGTGGTCGGCCACAGGCGGTCTGGCAAACAAAGGGTGAGAGGAATGGTTAAGGGACAGATAAACTCCTGTCAGAGATAAACAAACTGGCGGGGAGGACAGAGCGCTTTGGTGGGTGACCCTGAAAAACTAGCCAGATAAACTGGACGCAGAGAGGTCACTCAGCAGGCAGGCATCCCAATAAACAAGCTGACAGAGACAGCGGGTTGTTACAAATAGCTAACAAATTACTGGAAAAAAACAGAATACGTATATTCCCATGTTTGTATTGCATCATGCTAAATGTTTTGTGCATTAGAAAAGGTTAAGCTGTTGACAAGAGGTGGACTTTTATTTAGTATGTACTTTCAATACTTTAGTTTAGTGTGTACTTTGGTACCTTCGATATAGTACACTAAAGTAACACAGGGCAAAGAAGCAAGCAAGGGAAAGGACACAACAGCAATCCTTTTTCTTCACAGCGTCCTCCTCCGTCCTCCTCGCTTCTGTCATGTCCACACCTGTTCTCCGCACCCCTCCGCTCCCTCCCTCCCTCGCTCTCTCCCTCCACCCCTCCCTCGCTCTCTCCCTCCATCCCTAAGCCCAGCAGGTCAAAGAGCTCATCCTCCATTTTCAGGGGGAACGCGCTGTGAATACAGGTTGCTATTAATACTGGCCTGGCTAGATAACAGCCACCCGCGCGTAGCCAACCAGCTGCTAGCAGCGCTCAGGGCCGCTAATCCCTCCCGTCTCTCCCCCGGTGTCTCCTTTTAAACGTTCTGCCGAGAGGTTATCTGCGGGCCACGCCAGGGCGCGCCACAGACGGAGAGGGGATCACTGCCTGACCCCCCTCTGGACCTTTCGCCGGTGACACTCAGACAGAGGTCGTGAACTCCCAGGCCTGGGCTACATCCACTCAAGGAGGAGCTGAGCAGCATTTATTTACAGGTTTTACAATGCAATGCTCTTAGGGACATGAGTGCGGACGACACACACACACACGACACACACGCACACACACACACACAAAGACATAGAGACTTTAGCTCAAACACACAAACACTCGCTCATGCCCTCAGACACACACACACACACACACACAAGCATGTCAGACACTTAATCCTCCTCTTAAAGTCAGCAGAAGACTGTGTGTGTAGATCAATGTCCTGAGTATTGATTGGAGAGCGAGAGTGAGAGCGTTAGAGAGGGGCTTGTGGGGAGAGAGGGAGAGAGAGAGAGAAAGAGAGAGAGAGAAAGAGAGAGGTCTGTGGCCACAGGCAGCCTGTCATTAGCCGGAGCTTGTAGAGGAAATAAAAGATGATCTGACACAGGGTGAACCACATGACCCTTGAGCCAAACAAACAATATTTCACACTCGTGAAAATAATGATGCGCTGTGCACTCAATGTGTCTAATGCAATAACATATGATGAAATCAGACAAAAAGCATCAAAATGATGAGGGATAAAGTACCAGAGATAAATAAATGTATCACACCTCAAAGGGAGGCAGTATCTATGTATAATTATATATCACATAACACTGCGAAATGGGTTAGGCCCTACTATAATGTGTTAACTCAGGTATCAGGTCACCTGCCTGAGGTGACATGGTGCGTCTTATTGTAATGAATCTAAGTCTGCATTAAGAGTCTGCATCCTCGTTAAATGGGATTCCAGAGATTATCTCGGGACATGGACAGAACATGGACACCAAATGATATCACTGGTTGCACGGTTTCTTTTCACGGATATAGAGTCCTTATTAGTAATGTAGAACATAATGTCATGGCCATATATTGTATTAAAGCTAATATGTTTTGTGTACCCATAAAACCAGTCCCTGTGTCATATTTCTGAAAACATACATCAACTGTATATACAGTATGCTTTTGATTGTGTCTGTATATTGACTGTATTGGGGTTTTGTCTGTATACATTGGGAGTGAATATGTGTTTGTACCCATGCCTGTGCACAGCTGTGGGAGTGGACATAAGGGTGCATGTAAGAATGTATTGTGTGTGTGTGTGTGTGTGTGTGTGTGTGTGTGTGTTATATATAATATTTTAATTAATCAGATTAAGCAGGCCTCCGCACCCTACCTTCTGCTTGAGAGTGGCAGCCTCTTACGGGTGCCTGCATTCCGTTAAGCACTTTAGGCTGAACGGTGCCCCAGGAGGCCGATAAGAAGATTAGAGCTGATTAGAGTCGTGTCAGTGGTGCTGGAGCCAGGGCCCTGCCAGGACAGCCACTCACTGCTGCTAATGCTACTGCTACCGCTAACGCCACCGCTAATGCCACCACCACTATCCACTCCCACTCCTGCTCTCTTCCTCCTCCTTCATCTCCTTCTTTTTCTTCTTCTTCTTCTTCTCCTTTGGCAGTCTGTACCTCTCTATCTGTTCATTTCATCTGCTCTCTGTTGGCCGCTCGCTCTCTCTCGTTCTGCGCTTATCAGCTCGCATAGCAGCATGCCAGGTGTCATCAGCAACAGGGTGCCATTGGTTGTTTAAGTGAAATACACACATGTGGATTGTGTGTGAATGTAAATAGGTGAATGCAAGCAGGGGCCTGTTGCAAAAAAGCAGAATTAAGACATCCGGGATAAGTTACTGAGCTGCGCTCAATGAATCCAAAACACGAGCGTACAGGCTTAATTGGTTGCACAACGAGCAAGCAATGATGAGCAGACACGGATTCATCAAGCCAGGTGAAACCTATCCTGGATAAGTGCGCGCTCACGGCTCCCTCAAATAGACCCCGCCACCGATCACAGATTCACTGATTCACCATGGCAACTAGACATAACTAAAGCGGCTTCATTGCTTCTTCCACGGTGAGAAGTAGGAAGCGATAGCCTTTTCACAACAGCAGCAAACAGCAACACCTCTGTTTAGGAGAATATTGCAACTAGTGCCGCGAAATGGTTAGGCACTCCCGTGACGTCACATTGTTGCATGACAGGTCGGAAATGGCGATATGTAAAAGTTAATTAATGATCACAAACGTTTAAATAATGACAGTGGGTCTAGTTATATGTGATAACAATGTGTAGTGGGCAGTGGAATAACTATTGGTTTCCGTTTGTGATGACTGCTGACTGAGATAAGGGATGAGATTAAATAGATCCTGGAACTTAGCCTGGTCTGGAGCAGGCTAGCTCCACAGAATAAATCACCATGGTAACTTATACCATAACATTTCCTGCTGCCCCCTATACCGCTTTTGTGCAACTGGATCACGGATAAATTGAGCCAGGATAACCAAGATATCCCGGCTTAATCCCTTATCCTAGTTTTGTGCAATAGGCCCCAGGCCAATACTGAATGTACACAAACACACACACACACACACGCACACACACACACCTGGGTAGTCAAGGTATCAAGGTAGTAAAGTAGACGATAAATCACGGAGGTGTCAATGAGTGTCTGTCAGGTGTGTTAAGTAAGAAGATCATGAGTAAACAGATTTCTGTTGTGCACTACCCCTTCCTTCCCTCACTGCTCATCAAAGGTGCTTGGTCCTGGATCCACAGGAGTTTGAAAGTCAGATGTTTTAACGACTGGACATACTGTATCCACCATTCATTTAGCAGACACTTAAAGTGATTTACATATGTAAATTATATTACAAGAGATTACATTGTCCCTGGGGCAAATTGGGGTTAAGGGCCTGGGCTCAAGGGCACAACTATGGAAGGCAGAAATTGAACCCCACAACATTTCAGGCTACTGCATGCTAGCCCAGCTCCTTAACCACTATGCTGCCACCACCACAGTGATGACCCCATGCTCCAGGTAATCTCAGGTGGTTTTGGCCTACCATCAGTGACCCCTGCACTGACGTGCATTTTATTTATTTATTTATTTATTATACTTTATTGTGTTCATTCATTAAATTTTTTTTTTTTTTTTTTTTAAGTATATTTTTTGGGCTTTTTATGCCTTTAATTATAGGACAGTGGAGAGTGACAAGAAGTGAATGGGAGAGAGAGCAGGGGTGGGATCCAGAAAGGACCACGGGGCGGGAATCGAACCCGGGTCACCGGCGTACGGAGCAGGTGCCCCAGCCAGTTGCGCCACAGCTGGGGCCCGTTCATTCAAATTTTAGTAAGTTATGACAATCATAGTTTGTTATTTCCATTTCATCATTAAATAAAAAGGAAAATAAATAAATGAATAAATAAATAACTAATAAATAATTTGCATTGTCCTTCTTAAACAACTTTCAATAGTGAGACTGAGGTGCATTTTAAATGTCGAGTCATTTAGAATGGGACTTCTTCAGCTGGCGTCCTGTAAGCGGGGACCGACTGAGGGAAGTGTACTCATGTCAGCGTCAGCTGTGACATGGACTCTGCTAGGACAGACTGAAACAGACTGTACCAGCAATGAGAACTTTACTAGCAAAAGAAGGTTTGTGGTAAATAAATAAATAAATAAACAGGCAGGAAGCCAATACACAGGAAGCAGGCTCTGAGAGAGAGTCCAGTGCACAGGCAGGGATCAAAAAACGCAGTCAGGAACAAAGAAACGAGCAGACAAAAATCAAAGTGCTTGCAAACTGTGCAAATGCAAACAGGAAAACATACTGACCTGATAGGGCAATAATTAAAATACAGGACTAAAATAGACCAATTAACCCGGCAGACAGATGATAAGAGGAGACAGGAGATAGATCAGGTAATCAGTGAACAGGTGATGGGCGGGGACCGGAACACAAAGCACCAAACCCAAGCACCTGGCAAACAAAACATAAACAAAAGGACATGGCAAAACATAAACACAAACACATGGTGTCCAGCAGGGGCCTATTGCACAAAACTAGGATAAGGGATTAAGCCGGGATATCTTGGTTATCCTGGCTCAATTTATCCGTGATCCAGTTGCACAAAAGCGGGATAGGGGGCAGCAGGATATGTTATGGTATAAGTTGACATGGCGATTTATTCTGTGGAGCTAGCCTGCTCCAGACCAGGCTAAGTTCCAGGATCTATTTAATCTCATCCCTTATCTCAGTCAGCAGTCACCACAAACGGAAACCAATAGTTATTCCACTGCCCACTACACATTGTTATCACATATACCTAGACCCACTGTCATTATTTAAACGTTTGTGATCATTAATTAGCTCTTACATACTCGCCATTCCCGAGCTGTCATGCGACGTCACGGGAGTGCCTAACTGTTTTGCGCGTGGTGGTCGCGGCACTAGCTGCAATATTCTCCTAAACAGAGGTGTTGCTGTTGTGAAAAGGCTATCGCTACCTACTTCACACCGTAGAAGAAGCAATGAAGCCATGGTGAATCCATAGACAGTAAAAGAAATTGTGAATCAGTGAATCTGTGATCAGTGGTGGGGTCTATTTGAGGGAGCCGTGAGCGCGCACTTATCCAGGATAGGTTTCACCTGGCTTTATGAATCCGTGTCTGCTCATCCTGGCTTGGTCTCTGTGCAACCAATTAAGCCTGTACGCTCTTGTTTTGGATTCATTGAGCGCAGCTCAGTAACTTATCCCGGATGTCTTAATTCTGCTTTTGTGCAATAGGCCCCAGGTCATCCAAAAGTCTGAGTTCCATCCAATATGACAGCTGTATTTGAGAACGCATGAAAAGGCCAAAAAGATTGCCCGAGGTTTAATTTACTGTCCACCATTAAAAAACATGCAAACCATTACCAAACAGACAAAGTGGGCACATATAAATGGTCTTGTTCCACCGGCATGGACATATAAACTCTCTCCAAACGTTATGAATCCCACGTGCCTCAGTCTGGACATAGTTTTCACAGCAGGTCACCTGGGCACTACGTAGCTACTGCAGACATGACTACAGTGGGACGACGTAGCTGACAGCTGCTCAAGTCTGTGATGAAGCCTCTCGGGCTCGTGTGCGGTGCACCTGGCAGCAGAAGAAGGGCATGAGAGGGCGGGATGGTGAGATGAGATCATAGGGAGCCGCGCCAGTAAGACTAAAACCAGGTCCGACCTTTGAAACGTCACCCTGTGAAACTTCGGGAAGGCGAAGTCAGCTGAAGGTTTCAGAGGGTAGAAATGGGTCCAGATGAGTAAGGGTCATCTGGTGAATGTCACTAACTCCCTTTGAAATCACACTTTAAATGGAAATTGCAGCAATTACCCTCGGCAAAACCGTAATAGGTCCGACTGCGGCTGTATAAGAGAGCCTGCTCCTCCTCTCATCTCCTCTCCTCTGCGATGCCAGTCAAAGAAATGTCCTAATCCTAATGCCTCTTAATGCTCTCTGATGATGACCTGTAGTTGACCGTTTGAACCCAGGCACTGGGGTCAGAGGAGAGGCCAAGGCGGAGGGGTCACTGCGTGGTCACCTCGCTCGCCGTGCCGTATCCGGGTGAATGCAGTAGCACTTTATTACTCTGATTTATGCCATTAGCAGCAGCTCAAGAGGGGCCAGGGAAGGTGGAGAGAGAGAGAGAGACAGTAGTGTGTGTGTGTGTGTGTGTGTGTGTGTGTGTGTGTGTGTGTGTGTGTGTGTATGTGTTTGTGATAAAGAGACAGATAAAGATTGTAGAGGGCTGTGTGTTTGTTTGTTTGTGTGTGCATGCATGTGAATGCATGTGTGGTTGTGTGTGTGTGTGTGTGTGTGTGTGTGTGTGTGTGTGTGTGTGTGTGTGTGTGTGTGTGTGTGTGTGTGTCTGAAAGAGAAACAAGAGAAAAGACGAGACAGGTTCTGTCCTCCCTCTACTCTGCCACCCAGCCCTCCTCTCTTCCTCTTTCCTCTCCTCTCCTCTCCTCTCCTCCTCTCCCCCCACTCTCCCCCTGTGGGTATAAATTGTGGCCTGGCCACCCCTCTGCTCCCTGGGGCTCCAGAGGGGAGTCATTTAAGGCCCCATTCCCACACTCCACCGCAGCCAATACATGACCCACTAGCGCCGCCGCGCTTAAACAATACGCCGGGCTGCCATACCAAATGCTCCTCTTTCTTAACACGGAGGGGGAAAAAAGAAGAAGAAAAGCTATCTGATTAACTGACAAAGCCGTCCGAAACAGTGAGCTATGAATTACTTTAATGACACCCTGCTCTGACAAAGCCCAGCCATTAAATCATGGCAGTGACTGTGGGCATTGTTGAGACCCGTTTGGGTCTTTTTCCTCCCTGTGCGTTTAGTAGGAGGCATCCGTATGTTCTTATATGGATGAGTTAGAGAGCTCACGTGGTTCTGGGACTCCAGACTTGCCCTGAATGATAATGTTAAGGGTAGAACAGGTCATAGCAATGTACTTATAGCCATGATAACGGAGAGGAGCGGGTGTTGTGGGTTTCGCTCAAACACGTTTAAGCCCTGTTTATCTGACAGACCGCTGTAAAGCCATAAGATTTGAGGATGATGCACTGTGTCGCTATCTTCAAATTTCATCATTTTCGTTCTACGCACTGATGCTTGAGAGAGAGTAGGGTTGAGTGCGAAGACAGGTTAGGAATAATGTTTAATCCAAAATTTCCGGCAAAATCTACCTAAAAAAATGTTTTAGATAATTTGTAATTACTGCTGCACAAAAAAAATGAAAAGAGAAAATGAGACTTAAGTTTGAATCAATATAACACAATTACACTCGCATGTGCAGCAAGAACACGCAAACATAATAACACTGAAAAAGAAAAAAACTTGATCTGTTCAGTGCCACCATTCTCAACCACTTTGTGGCTGAGGCTTAAGGCTTTATATGTGCACAGCGTACACTTTCAATTCCTTTCCGTCCGACCTCCTGCCAGGCTGGGAGGCCTCCATAGCTGGGCATTACTGTGCCACCTGCCCGCCTGGCCAGAGGGTCAACTAGCTAAACCCGTCTAATCTCCAAGGGCTCTCCATGCCCTCTGTGGAGAGCCTCTCCTTATTACCTTGCAAATAATCCAATAAAACCCCCCTCCTTTCCTCACACACACACACAAACACACACACACATGGTTGCATACTGCCATACATGTCAATCATCCGCAAAGCCCTAGTCTCACTAACAAGCAACAGGGCATTCTTGAAACCTCAGATTCCACCTTTGTTTTTGTTACAGCTGGGGGGCTTTGCGGGGCTCACGTTATTTGTGTTATTTCAAGTGTAGGCCCTACACACTGACATATTGCCAATTGAGCACTTATGCGGACGTCGAGTAATCTGGCACACATGTTTACCCGGGAATGAGTTTCAGTGGCCCTACTGTTCAATAAATTCCGAAGTTTGTCGGAACAGCACGTACGCCCTTATCAGAGTTCTTGACATTGATGTTTAATGGGCTATGTTTCTGCGAGCAAAGATAAAGTAACTCCGAGCAGGACTGTGGGAAGTTTGATGCACGGGGTAATTAGGGCGAGTGACCATCGGGGCAGATATCGGAGCAGGATTGATAAAGGGGGGGGGGAGGGGGTAGTTTGAGGGGGGTATTTCCAGGCCTTTTGCCCCCTGCTGCCCTTGAGCCAGAGGAGGTAAAGCAACACCACCGGGGTGAAATGAAGCACATAATTGAAAAATCCAGAGTGCAATCCAACTCTAAGTGGCCTCTTCACTCCCCCTGCCCCAAGCCCCCCCCCCCTCCAACACACACACACACACACACACACACCCTTCCATCCTTCACCCCCCACGAAACAATACCATCATGTGAACAAATTTAATATATAACTCCTGGGCAGGCCTCACAAAGCCGCCCAGTGTGTGTGTGTGTGTGTGTGCGTGTGTGTGGTGTGGGCCCGGAGGTGACACGGAGTGTGTTGTCAAGCGTAAATTCCCCCTGGTGCGGCAGAGCTGCCGCGAGATGGGTGTCCGTATATCAAAGCAGGCCACTGGGGCTGGCCCTGCCATTTGATCTGGGGGCAGGAAATTCGGGATTCCAGCTCGATGGGGGGTGGCGTGGGTGGAGGGCTGGCGGAGGGGGTGGCGTGGGGCAGAGAGGGCCTCTCTGGAGTGATTAGGGGCAGCTGTTTGCCTCCTCGCTCAAACCACGGCTGCAGGACTTGAACTCCGCAACCTGCTGCATTCCTCGTGCCCAAGGGGCACTGGGGTGGACAACAGCAGCAAGGGGTGGTGATATTAGTGGTGATTTAAGTGGTATGTGTGTGTGCGTGTCCGTGTGTATGTGTGTGTGTGTGTGTGTGTGTGTGTGCGTGTCCGTGTGTATGTGTGTGTGTGTGCGTGTCCGTGTGTATGTGTGTGTGTGTGTGTGTGTGTGTGTGTGCGTGTCCGTGTGTGTTTGTGTGTGTGTGTGTAAGCTGAAGCCCCCCGTTGATGTTTTTTTCTAAACAGGTAATGGTCTTAAGGAAAGGTACACAGGCTCTGCCACGCTTGAAGCCGCCCCAAAACTCCAAATGGTTTCCTCCAGCTGACCTTCAGGTCCAGTAATGGCAAATGATGAAGCCAGCCAGGGTTGTGCACAATTCAAATTGCAATTCTGCTTCCTGTTTGCTACCTCGATTGAAATGCAAGTGAAATTCAAGAATTGAATTGGAATTCAAGAGCCAGTTTCAATTCAATTCTGGAATGTTGCACAAGCCTGGAAGCCACAGACGAGGAGGAAAAAAATGGGGATAAATCCGACCGGAGCTCTCCCCCAGCAATCCACTTTTCACCAGCTCCCAGAACAGGACCTTTTCACCAGCTCCCCCAGAACTGGACCTCTCAGTCATTCCAAACTACTGCTCAGGCACCATGGCCAAGAGCTCCAGTGAGAGTTAAAATGAACAGAGAGAAGTAAAGAACTGCAGGTGCCTTTCTGTCATTATCTTTTCAACAGCAAGCAATGTAGAAAGCAGATATACTGTCTCTTTAGTGCTGTATGATGTTTCAGTGACCACTGAATTCTGAAAATTAAATTCAAAGCTTTTTAGAGAGATTGTGAAGATAGTACTCTCAGGAAGTCCAGAGTAAATCTGACTATAATGAGTGTACAATGAGATTCAGTTCTGATCACTAATTTTTAGGTAATGTGCTAGCTTAGCTAACATAGCATATCTTATCATTTATCTAAGTTTTCATCAAATGAGTCCATAGACTCTAACACGATTATGAAACTGTTACTGTAATGACCAGGGGCGCCTGCAGGAATTAATGCTATGGTACGCACACCTATCACCCCCCCCCCCCCCCTCCCCAAAAAAAAAAAAAAAAATTCACACGTTGTTCAATAATATTTGTCTGTTTCCCGGTTTTAGCCCCGTGCATTGGTCAGCAAAAAAGTAGACTACATAGCATAACAACATCCACATGCAATAATACAACAACAACGTCTACAATGACCTATTCATTTGGACAACTTCATACAGCCCAATACAGGCTAAAGTTACCTTGTTTTGTTCTAGCGTATACCGTCCGTGACGTCTGGCTTTAAACAGCTGTAATGCAGTCTAACGTTCTGACAAGCACACCAATTACCTACCTTGTTCTTGCCCATCTGGAATAACTCCTCTAGCTTTGCTGCCTCCATACTTTCTGTTTTCGTTGTTTAAACTTGTGATATCCATAATGAGTATTGAGTTAGCTCAACATTGTGTGCTGATAACCATATAGATAGCCGAGTAAAAAAAAAACAAGTAGCCTAGTTGCGTGCCTGCTTGCGTATTCTGTCTCCTGCTCAAACAAAATGTGTGTGTGTTAACTTTGATAACGTGTTCACTAAGTTACGTAATAGAAAATTGTAAATAGCCTGATGGCATGCAGCTAATGGGATACTGTGCATAGTTGGGAAGGTATGGTGGGCCAATTTGATGTGAATACACATTACACACACACAAGGGAAATTGTCTCTCATTGTTGAGTAGCCTGATGCGTACGGACGTACACCTGCAGGCGCGCCTGGTAATGACTAACAGGAGAAATCTACTGAGTATTCTTGATTGGGTTGTCCACATCAAAGCTATCTCAGTGAGATAGAAAAGATGATGCTAAAATGCAAACTGATGCTAATGACTCGTTTGTTTATGAAAAGCACTGCTAGTTTTTTTTTTTTTTTTTTTAATAGCTTTGTTCTGTCACACAATCTTTGATGGGGTCAATGGGGTCTGCTTGCACACCACTGCATTACAGCACACGGTCGCCTTGGCTCTGTTGACAGTTCTGACTCCATATGGTGAGGAAGACAATAATAACAGTGTTTGTGCTTGCCACAATTGTCTAAACCAGAACTCGTAGAGGACCACCATATGCTCTGCATTTAAACACAGTGACAGCCTCCCTGTTTCATGCGCTTCATCCGTCTTGCCTTTCACACTCCGGAGCCTGGGCAGGGAAGGGACGAGTGGAGAGCCGCAGTGAATCACTGTGAATCATGACGAGTCATTAACTCCAGTGGGTTTGTGCCTCCGCCTCCTCCTCCTCCTGCTCTCCAGCCTGAGCTAAGCTTGCTTTGGCGCGCGGCCGCTGTTTATGGGGCATTTCACAGGGCAGTGCCACAAAACGGGGCGGGCAGCTCTTGTTCAAAGGGTGCCGCTGTGAACTGCAGCTGGGGACCCCAGATGCCCACGTGGCAAGTGCACCTCTGCAGATGGAGGCCCACCAGAGCTACTCTGTCATGAGTAAATGAACAAAGCTGGGGCCATTAGAGGCTGGTGCTTCTGGCTGTTTAACAGGAATAGCATGCTATAATACACTATATAGGCCTCTGTATTTGTATACCACACACAAACACTCACGTACTGTATAGACACACATACTGTATAGATACTCACGATAAAAGTGTGTGTGCATGTGTGTGTGTGCGTGTGTGTGTGTCTGTGCCCGTATGTGTGTGTGTGCTTCTGCAGTGTTGGGAGGGTTACTTTCAAAACGTATTCCGTTACAGAATACAGAATACATGCCCAAAAATGTAATCTGTAACGTATTCCGTTACGTTACTCAATCTGAGTAACGTATTCTGAATACTTAGATTACTTCTGCATTGAATTGCATTTTATAAGTGTAGGAATGCGGCCATCCAATCCTGCTTAGGCCTACTACTAAACAGGCCTATTCTGGTGTGTTCTTCTGTTCCAAATGGCTGAAGTGTTAGGCCCACATAGGAGAATGTAAAGTCAACTAAGCTACCTGATACAACTTTAAAATAGCAAGTTGACCATTAAAACTACAGCAGGCGACTAGGCTAATTAAAATAAACAAATAAATAGGCTACTTTAAGGGCGTAGCCAGAAATTATCGATCCAATGTGTGTCTCAATTGTCCCCCGCTGACCACCTCACACATTTCTCTAGATTTTGCAACGACCTTACATGACACAATGCAATAAAATATGCCAGTTTTTAGGACACATAATAATGTTTGTAATGATACCAGTTACGTTTAACAGTAACATAAGTGTAATGAGCTATTCATTGTCGAAGGTGCATGGTGAAGTGAAATTCTTACTTTGGAAAAAAAAACATTTGCCGATATCCTTGGATGGGAGATACTTGTGTCGTTCAAATTGGCACTAATACGCATGTGCATAGCAAAAATCACAACTTGGGCTTGCTGTGCAAGCAAGATATTTAAGGTGTCTCAACTGTACACATGTCTCAATTGTACTCAGTCTACCCTAATTAAGGTGTGCCTGTGAGATTTTTCGGTGGCATCAACCCAGTAGGCAACAAGTGAGGGGCGCATATGACAGGTGGAATGCAAATGACCTGTAAATGTAAACACTATGGGCTAGGCTACTGTATATCAGTGCTCTCAAAATGAACGTGATCGTGTAATGACAATCAAAAACCGCACGTTAAAATATGCTAGGCCTACTCGCAAGAATAATTCTTCAGAGGCTGTACCATATAATTCATTTTAAAACGTAAATGTAGATCTAGAAAAATCATAATCTATAAAGCTATTTTAAGTTAGAATAAAAAACTTAGAATGCAGTGCCTATTTTAGAGATTGGTTTTATTGTAGCCTCTAAATCAACACGTGAACTAGGCTTTGCTTATTGCTTAGCAAACTGTGTAACTGATTGGCCGAAGTAGCTGAGCTATTAATACTTGGGAAAATATCCTTTGAACAGACATCAGGAACCATGATCAGTGAGGAACAGGAGTTACCTCCACTTACTTTACTCAATTTGCTGTGCAAACAGTCATTTCAGGGTCTCCGATGACGCTTCCATAATGCGCGCTGGCTGCGTTTTGAGGCTAGTGCAAGACGGCAGGGCTTGGATTTAAACATGTAAAAAATGTCATCATAGCTTTCAGGAGCTTCTGGGAAATGGAGTTGCCTTAATTAATTTAGAGAGTGAACAAACTTATGAAACAGATAAGTATCGTCATGTAATCCATTGATTTCAACAATGTAACTGTATTCTAAATACCAACTATTTAACTTGTAACTGTATCGGGATACAGTTACTCATAATTTGTATTCTGAATACGTAATGCCGGTACATGTATTCCGTTACTCCCCAACACTGTGCTTCTGTGTGTGTGTATGTGTGTGTGTCTATGCACGTGTGTCTGTGCATGTATATGTGTGTGTGCGTCTATGTGTGTATGTATGTGTCTGTGCACGTGTATCTGTGCATGTATATGTGTGTGTGTGTCTCTGCACGTATATGTGTGTGTGTGTGTGTGCATGTGTATCTGTGCATATATATATATATGTGTGTGTGTGTGTGTGTGTGTGTGCACATGTGTCTGTGCACTTATATATGTGTGTGTGTGTGTGTCTGCCTCAGTGAAGGGGAAATGAGAAATGTTTTTTTGTCTCCTGCAGGTAGAAGCCTCCCGCAGCGCTGACACATAATACAGTGGAGGGGTGGAGGTCAGGGCCGAGCGTTTGGAGGCATCCGTAGGGAGCGCCCCCCCCCCCCCCCCCCTCCCCCCCGAGAGAAACACGCCGAGGCTCTCTTCAAACAGCAGCCTGGACTGGCCCAACTCCATTTCAGCCGCTCGAGTCGAGTCAAACGCAACACCCAGCGCTGTCAATCACCCAGCGATGTCAATCAGCACTTTCAAAGAGCAACAGCTAGCACCTGCTTTTGTGCCTGCATGCATAAACAGGGCCAGTTTAATTTCTCCAAGTGTGCTGACTACAGGCAGCCTGCTGATCGTGTCAGCGTGTGTGTGTGTGTGTTCTCCCTGGTCTGATGAAAGAGTCCAAGGCCTTACAGCCCTCTAATATATGGGTTTATATTGTAATTACGCCAAATACGAACTGGCATGTGTAATTTCACGGTTATAACCAGGTGAAGAGGTGTGACCTTGATGACAGAGGGGAGAGAGGGAGGGAGAGGGAGTGAGGGAGAGAGTGAGAGAGAGAGAGTGTATAGTCCCTAAAGACCTGTATATGGGTGTGCATGCAGCATGCCAGTATTGTATTTTTTAAAAGAATATATAAGTATTTTGTCTTTTTATGAGCAGCTAGAGAAACGCTGACCATACACTAAGGTCTACATCTGGTCTAAGGTCACCTCTTCATTGTGAAATTATTGATTGGCATTATATCCTCAATATTGATGGCAGGTCCCATTGTAGCCACTACAGCCACCTCTTGACCTATGGCTGTGAAATCATACTCGCTCAGCCCTCTGCTACACAATGGTTTGACACTTGACATTTGGGAAACTGAAAATAACCTAAGCGCCGGGATGGGGACATTAGCACCCTCCCCCCCTCGTACTCCGTGTGGAATTTGGACCTTAACGGCATTAACCCAAGACCCTGGGAGCAGGACCTGGAACCCCACCCCACCCCACCCCCAGTTCATTCCAATAGGCATGAACCAGCTGCCACACACCCACATGAGTAGAGATAATGAGAGGTGTGATTGGACCCCCAAGTGAACTGGGTGATTTGCCCAAGTTATAAAACTGTCAAAGGCTAAGTGGCGTCCAGCACAACGTTTCAAACAGAAGGAACGCTTGATTCACCCTGCCTACACTTTGGGACAAACGGAGTTATTGCTGTAGTACATTTGTTTTTTTTTACCCTCATGGAGCATATCTTTAGCTGTTTTTGGCTGTTTATATATTGGTTACTTTTACGTCACCAACATTAGCCATCTCCTTTACACAGTAAAGCTTTAGCTAGTGGTGTTATGGTCCATGTTAAGGACTGATTATGGTCCATGGGCCATGTCCGGTCTTTGGGAGAAAGTCTAAAGCCTCTTCTCTACCCGTGGGATAGAGGCGGTTGACGGCAATCCCGTGAATCTCCTTCCAGGGAAACTTCATTTAAAACGGATCCGCCTCGGTCCACAGGTCTGGTCCTCATGCTCTGCTTTGACGTCCTGTAAAAACCTTGGGGGGAGAGGAGAGGTCTTCCTTAAGCCAGGAGCTCTGCCTTGCAGCTTTATTGGGTTAGGCCCAATTATTTTTAATGTGCTCCGTTGTAAACTATTATTTCAGGAAGAGCCTGTACTAATCATCCATCGTGTTGTTTATATAAACGGGTAAATTGGTTAACGACGCTTTGCGCCGGGGCCCCTGTGTTTCGTTTTGGGAGTGGGGCTGTTTGGGAGGAGGGCTTGTGAGTGTGTGTGTGTGTGTGTGTAGAGCGGGGGGTGTAGAGCGGGGGGGCAGCAGTCCTGTGAAAGAGTGCTTGTGCTGTTGCAGATGGGGTAGTAAATTGAGCAGTGCTGCGAAAGCTACAACGAAGACGTCGCCATTTGTTTCCAATTTGAGCCCACGTGAGCTTTTGACCTCCACCCCTCTCTCCTTCTCTCTCTCTCTCTCTCTCTCTCTCTCTCTCTATCTCTCGCCTGTCAGCTCACACACAAGCACAGCCACCAGCTCCACACACACAGCCGAGACTCCAAAACTTCTAACCCAAAGAATCTACATCTCGGAGAATCATCAGTATTCACCACAGTCTAACCAGACTGTCTCACAGAGGTTTGGTGGAGACGACGAGTGGCCTTTGAAATAAGGTGTCTGATTTCCCCCCCGTACACTGAGACAATACGGTGTCCCCAGTGACTCTGAAACTGGGGGTGGGGTGGGGGGGTTGAGAAAACAATAACAACAACAGAAATGAAAACGATTGTCGTAATTGTGACCACCAGGGGTTCTCATCTCACGACTCTTCTCCCTAGATCCCCAAAGACAGGAATTACTGTCTAATTCTGCCCGCCCCTGCAATGGGAGTGGGGGCGGAGGGATCGGTGGGGGGGGGGGGGGGTTCTAAAGCCCATGTCAATTGCCAGTCTCCCAGTGGGAGCACAGACAGAAAGAGAGCAGGAGTGAGAAAGAGAGAGTGTGTGTGTGTGTGTGTGTGTGTCAGGAAAGAGTGTGTGTGTGTATTGTGAAAGAGTGTGTGCGTATCGAGAAATAGTGTGTGTGTGTGTGTCGAGCGCCCCCACCCTCACTGCACTGGGCCTGTAATCTGTGATTAGAGGGCGGATCAAAGTTGGGATTTAATTTGGGCCACTGGGCAAGGGCGGATGTGATGGCACGGTGGCATAGGAGGGCTTTATTTGGGTTATCTTTGCTTCTGTATCCACCTCTGCCTCTCTCTCTCTCTCTCTCTCTCTCTCTCTCTCTCTCTCTTTCAGTCTCTTCATTGCCTTACACACACAGACACACATACACACACACACACATTGTCAAGCAGACTGAATTTAGATGCATTGTGTCGTGCTATAGGTCTGACTCTAAGTTAACGAGTCAGAGTGTGTGAAAAAAGGGGGGCAAAGAGTAGGAAGTAAGAGTGCGGGAGAAGGCGCCGATGCCGTGCATGGCAGAAGAAAGGCTTTGCTGCCACAGCCCCTCGAGGCCAGGATTATGCCACTTTTATGGGGCAAAGAAAAGGCCAAAAAAAAAGAAGAAGGAAAGAGAAGGGGGGAAAAAAGCCGCTCCTGGAACCTCCAGCATCTCCACCCACCTTCCCTCCGGAGTGGCAGCTCTTGCCGTGCCCCTTGCCAGGTGGGGAGGGGAGCCCCGGCGTTCTAACGCGCAGCACGGGCGCTGCCGCCGCTCAACTCGACTCACCCGCCCCACCCAAACCCGCCACCCCGCCTGCCCGCCCGCCCGCCCGCCCGCCACCGCCGAAGTTGTGGCGTGAAGTTTAACCGGCGTGTAATCCCCTGCCTCTGCACTGGCTGTGCCCACAGTGCGGCACCATTAGAAACAATTAGCCCACCGTAAACTCCCTCCGCCCAGAACTCCCCTCAATGGCTTTCAGCCGCGATTTGGGCAAATACACTGTGTCGAACCTGCTAATCTCGTTTTTTTTTTTTTTTTTTTTTTCCACCAAGGTGCAACCAATTAACTTAACGGTAATGCTTCCAAAACGTTTCATTCTTATTTTGAATGCTTTTAAAACATTTTGCATTGTTAACGTTAACTATTCATAACGGTTGCGTATATGTTTGAAATAAATACAAAAAATGTGGTACACACACACACACACACACACACAAATATGTAGAGGGGATTCTCAAGGTGTCTTGGGAGGTAGCAGGATATATGGAGTGTGTATAAGCTCCTGGTCGTAGACTGGGGAGAGATAAAGTGTGACTGTGGGCGCATGAAGGAGGATAAGGCCCCACAATCCAGTTTGCCCCCACTGCTGTTTCTGATAAGGCTACCGCCCCGTGGCAAGACAAAACGCTGGGCTTTGTTCACGAAAAAAGTTTCAGTTGCATTTGTACCAAGAGCAAAAGTGATACAGAGAAATCGACTCTGTGCCTTGATAATTATGACATGGATTCTAGTGTGAAAGATTCTTTCATTAATGCAGCATAATGTACTTTTTTTTACTTTACAGTCTAATGTCCATTTTGGTACATAATGTGTAATAGAGAGGGATGTCTCTGTTATGGCCACTGCAGAATGTCTGGCATTAATTACATGATGGGTCTGGAGTAGTCCACACACTGACCCCTTGAACTGATCGCCACTTTTTGGCGTACACTACTT
>NW_027468640.1:24978331-24993331 GCF_046254945.1 Alosa pseudoharengus
AGTCAACACACAGTTAAGAGCGTGTGGCGCAAGCCGTTGTCACCCTCCCTCCCCGCTCCCCACAAAACCAGCCACGGATAAATAGAGCTGACAGTCTATTCCTGTTTCAAGGGGGGGGGGGGGCACTGAGGGGGAGGCTGAGTGGGAGGTTTGATTTTTTACATTTCTGGCATGTGCTTGGCAGCGACGACTGCTTGTTTTTTTTTCCCCTTCCCTGCCAAGTTCAAACTGACACCATCTCTAAATTGTGATAGACATCTGGCACAACACAGCAGTGACACTCTTTATTTTGGAACATGCAAATTACACTTTTTTTCCCTCTCCTCTCCTCTCCTCTCCTCTCCTCTCCTCTCCTTGGCTCGGCTCGACAGAGAAGGTGAGACGTGTGTGTGTGGCTTCTATCTTCAAATAATCATCCCTTTTTGCATTTTGAAAAACTCTGAAACTAAAAAACCACATCAAATTGTTTGGCAACCTGATCAAGTGAACTCATAAGTGCAACACATCACCCGATGCCCAGGTAAACAGATCTGTTCATTTACCAGCTTGTCACCCTGCTGATTGAGGGGATCTGGAGCTCCGAACAACGGTAGCCATTTTTGGCTTGAAAAGGGATCCTTTGACAAGACATCAGACAGCAGCAGAGTTGGAGCAGAGAGCTGCCCGTTTTTGGGCTTGTTTGTTTGTTTGTTTGTTTTGTTTTGTTTTGTTTTGATTTGTTTGGCGGGCACAGAGGCTCTGTATTATGATATTCCCCTCTGCCTCCCTCCCTCCCTCCCTCCCTTCTATCCTTCTATCCCCCTCTCTCTCTATCCCCCTCTCCGCAGGTCGGCCTTCTGACGGAGAAGTGAGTGAGTTAGCGAGCGAGTGAGCGAGCGAAAGAGCAGATTATTTAAAGACTGATTGAGATGCAAACGTCAAGCAGATTGAGAGCGCGGAGGCAATCAGGCGGGCTGATAAGGGGGCCGCGTTACCTGCTCACACACACACACACACACACACACACACACACACACACACACACACACACATACACACACATACACACACACACACACAACGCTCACCGAGCTGCCTCGTCAGTGAATCTGGGCTGCGGTGGAAGATAACACCCACACTTTTAATGACCACTGAAAGCTGACAGAAGATGGACACTAAACAGATCAACGTCACTCACACACACACACACACCTCTACACATACACACACACAAACACACATACAAACGAACACACATACTCACACACACACACCTCTAGACAAACACACATACACACGCACACACACACACACACACAAACACACACACACACAAACACACGCACACATAAACACATCCCCTAACTCCTTCAAAAACGGCACGCCCAGCATAACAGCACACCTGCGACCTACGCTAGCGTTGCACACTGAATGCAGCTCCAACAGCAAGATGCACACAAACAAAAATGCTTTCAGACACATGCTATAGCTGCAGGCAATGAATTCTACTTTCGAGCTCTCTACTCTCTCTTCCACATTCTCACACACACAGGTGTGTGTGTGTGTGTGTGTGTGTGTGTGTGTGTGTGTGTGTGTGTGTGTGTATGTGTTTGTGTACTAACAGCTACACAAGCAAGTCACCATGCATGTAAAGTGGCTATTATTAATAAAATATAGATAACATGAGATAACATGTCCTTTGTTATTGCAAACACTATCGCACAAATGCTGGCACACATGCTCTCTCTCTCTACCCCCCCCTCTCTCTGTCACACACACACACACACACACACACACACACAAACACCCTCGTCCCCATCACATATAGGCACATCTCAAGCCTGCTCCTCGTTGGCAGATCACAATTAGCTGGAGCATCTCCTCGGGGGCAGAAATGTGCGACTGTCAGATACGCTGATCCATGCTGCTCTAATGTAATTATGGCTTCCTTTGCCCTCATCAGCAGCAGATTAAGAGCCCACCTCTTGCCCACCAGATGCTCTCACCTTTGGCATTCCGGCTCCTTCCCTCTCTCTTTCTCTCTCTCTCTCTCTCTCTCTCGCTTGCTCTTTCCTTCTCTGCCTCTTGTATACTCATTCCCCAAGCTTACACTCTGCTCTGGATGGCTTTCTTCGCCCCTTCTCTCCCCTCCTCTCCAACCCCGACCCCCACCCCACCCCCCACCCCTCTGCAATGGATGGCAGCATTTGACTGATTGTTTAATCAAAATGTGGCCAATTGATGACCCATCATACAACCCATCTCTGACGATGCCATCGGGGGTGCCCGGCTGGTGACCCACCCCCCCTCATCCTCTGCCTGCTAACCACAGTGGCACGCATGTGAGAGAGCAGCAGCTGTGGTGCCAGTTTCGCAAGGGCATCCTCTGGTGCCATGGCTGCCAAGCATGGGTTAGGGAGCGGGGGCGGGACATGTGATCTTGCCGCGTGTGCGTGAGATTATATATCTGGGCCCCCCGCCACTGCCAAGTGGGAATCCATCACACAATCCCGACACCTTCTCCATCTTTTCTCTCTTTCTATTCTTTCCGTTTCTTTTCAGTCGTTCCATTTTTACGTTCAGTCTCTTTTCCTGCCCCCATCTCTTGCCTTTTTGTGTGCGTGTGTGTGTGTGTGTGCACAACGTAGCTCTTTGACATCAAAGTGCCATGGAATATTAATCCTGGCTGAACTATCTGCTTAAAACGTGCAGGGATCAAGGCAGGGCTAAAGTCATCCTTTGTTCCTCCTCAAGGAAAAAGGAAGAGAAGTATGACGAGGAAGAGAAAGCATGATGGAGTGAGAGTGAGAGAGAGAGGGAGTGAGAGAGAGAGAGAGCCCCCAGGAGTGTATCGGAGTGATGGTATATCAGTGAAACAGAATGATACTGGTTGGAATGAACAATGGAAGCTTCCTCGGATCATACTTTACAAATGCACAATGAATATTGGCTCTGTGAAGGCAAGCCTGGTGGCCTTAAAGGAGTATAGGCCAGGGGACACACAATGGCAGGATCACATTTAAACCCCTCCATCGCTCCGAGCCCTCAACTCGTGACATATTTAGCAGACGTCTGTATAGAGGCATTATAGATTTGTAAAAACTCATTACTGTTTCAGTTATTCTAGCATCAGCATATGTGCAGCGCTGAATTTTATTTGATACAAAATAAGCACATTAAGTCAGCAAGCACTTCTGCTGTGCATACACATACTATAGCTGTGAAAGTAGTGTTTCATACAACCATGACCATTAAAGCTGCTCTTGATCCACTGATTATTTCATATTTCTATATATTGCTATTGCACATAATAATCATTGCCTTATTCCCACTGTGCTCTATTTCTGCTCTTGGGGCCTCCTGCACTATATTTCCATCCTTCCCGGCTCTCTGTGTTGATTTGAACTTGTCTGTGAACCCTTGATTAGCTCAACACACCTGATTTAACCAATCAAAAGCTTTTTTTTAAAATCAGGTTGTGAGATACCCAGCATACAGGGAGCAGCAGGGTTAAGTACTCCAGCATTAGAGCACTTCTGTCAAGGTTTCCCAAGTGTATGTTTCTACCTCTAAATGTCATAGGTTATGACTACAGGCTAAAGGTTATGATTTAACTAATCACAGGTGATTGTATGTGGTTAAACAGATGATATTACAGAGTTATTCAGGTGCATTGCTACCGACAGGCAGGTAAAACAAATAAGTAAAAGCAGCAAGTCCTGGTCTCTTTTGGAGATCTCCAACAACTCTTTTACACATCACATTACACTCTGCAGTGTGGAGTGGAATGAACCTGAACCAAGAACAAGTAATGTCTTATGCTAACTGCATGCGAGCCAGCGTCAGACTGTGGTGCAGCATTGAGTGCGCTCTGTCAACACTGAATCCATTAAACATGATGGTCTATTGCATCATATTTAGAAACGAGCTGTCCGACAAAGGTTCTGCCTAAAATGCTGCTCTGCGTCGAGCTGTGCAGCACTGTGTCACGTCGGGTCCAGTTAGGACATTCCGACTGAAAACAATGTCATAAAACTGATTTGTCGCAAACACACCGCATGCAGTTAGGGGTGCATTCATGAAAATGAAAATAGAATAGAATAACGCTCTGAAGTTTGAAAAAGACAAGCGTTCTAACTCCCCGTGAATTTACGAATTTACGGTTATTTGGGGTTAGGCTACAGGGTTTATGTGTCATTCCACTAATGCAAGAGCTTCTTGACAGTGATGATGTGGAACACTGTGTGAGCAATTATTTTAAACTACTAAATAATCTTTTTAAAAAGTTAGCTTGTAATGTCAACTCAACTAGCACTAGCCTGCTAAAATGTAACAATCTATTCTTATTAGCAGAGGCGAACAGAGTACACAGTTTCATTACTTGAGTAAAAGTACAGATACCCTTTGCTAAATTTTACTCTAGTACAAGTAAAAGTACAACAGCCAGATATGTCTACTTAAGTAAAAGTACTGAAGTACTTGTTTTTAAAAGTACCTGAGTATCAAGAGTACAAGTGGAAGTAAAATCAAGTCATTTTCATCTTTTTACCATGTTGCCAGGGATGGGCAGTATTTCTAATACATATATTTAAAATACATATTTCAAATACAAAATCCTATTTTGTAATTGAAACACTTCGAAAACTATCATTAGCCCTGAAGTGAAAACTATCATTAACTTGTTCAGAAAATTTAAATAGTCTGGCGAGGTGGGGCCATAGCCATTCCCGGGATGGACCTGCTGCGTCTTCATCCATTGTTTCGTCCATGGTTTCGTCTCTTATCTAAATCTGACCATGGAGTTGACTTTGGTGGAAAGCTGGTGATTGCTGATAGGCTGTCCCAATCAGTGGCACCTGCACAATCCAATCACGTTTGAGAGGGAAACAACAAATTGAGGGTTTCCAAGATTTTTCTTTTTTCCTTTTTTTTTTAGAAGTAGTAACGGATACACACGGTTATGGATAGAAATGTAGTGGAGTAAAGAGTACAATATTTGCCTCTCAAATGCACTTGAGTAAAGTCATGAGTACTCCCCAAAAATGATACTCGAGTAAAGTACAGATCCCTCAAAATTGTACTCAAGTACTGTACTCAAGTAAATGTACTGTACTCCGTTACTGTCTGGCTCTGATCATTAGTAAAACACTCTCTCAACCTACTGTGTGACGACAATCTCTGGAGTTAGAACTGTCGTTCTTGGATTTGGTGTTTCTAAAAAGAGTAGTTCCAACACTGAATCGCAAACATGGGCGGAAAGTTTGGTGGTTGGAACTTGGAACAACAGGTCAAGAGTAGTCGTTGCAGCGTCGTTCATGGATATTTTGCGGCTGTCAATGGTTTAATTGCATTAGTTTGTCACCATTCAACAGAGTAATTCACTTATAACGTAAATTTACTTTTATTCATCTGCGAGTGCAGGGGTGGAATGACAGAGTTGAGTTGACACTGTACTATACTGTACATCCTATGGAGTCAATGTTTAGAAACTTTCTGATTGGTAATTCTTGATCTTCAACACTTGGAGCAATCCAATTAGTCTATTGCTTAATTAAAATTCACAAAAGTATTCAATCTGCACACCATCCAGTCCACAAACACAAACATGCAAACAGGCCCAGTTACAGTTACAGGACCAGTGATGTTTCACTGCAAATCAGAGACAAGACGCTGGGTCGCCTTTGAGACAGAGAGAGAGAGAGATAGAGAGTCCTCCTGCTTGGCTCCCCCTACAATAACATTAGTCAGCGATGCAGTTTACTGAGGCAGTTTATGAAGAATTTCATCGTGGGACCTGTGCAGCGAGAGAGGGGACGAACGTATGGAGCGTCCTCTAATGTGTCTGTCCGTAGTAAATTTTATCCACCAGAGGAGTTATGGACTGGACTCAAGAGTGCATGGTTAATAGGGGTGTATCAAATGCATGGGAATACACTCCTACTGAGAAATGGGACACAACAGGAAATAGCTTAGTGTGTTTTTTTTTCTTCTCTCCGGTCGAGAGGGGCCCATAACTGTCACTTTGGTTTAGACAGCCAGTGCGCTGGACCCCTGCACGTCTGCTCAACAGTTTGGGACGGAGCCCTCGCAATTAAACGCTCTCCCGCTCGGCCAATTCACTTCCCAGATCCTCAAAGCCTGGCATGTCGCAAAACTATGCTGGGTCCATAGGAACACCTGTGTGTGTGTGTGTGTGTGTGTGTGTGTGTGTCTCTGTGTCTGTGTGTGTGTGTGTCGGTCTGAGCATATGGAAGCATATGTATGTGTGTGTGTGTGTGTGTGTGTAGGCGCGCGCTGCGAGTCTGTTCTCAATCTCTGCGGTCTGTCTGAAGGAACATGACATTTACTAGCCTGTCTTCACTGGTGCAGTGCATCCTAAACTCCTAAGCTGGCAACTCAAACCCCCCCACCCCTTCCCCCACCCCACCCCACCCCCCTCTCTCTTTCCTTCTCAGCCTCTCCGACATTCCATGTGCTTGCAACCCATTTTCCGTCTCATCTTCAGACCCATCCAAAATGTGTGGAACAGGAAAGAGCAAGAGAGAGAGACAAAGACAGAGAGAGAGATAGAGAAAGAAATAGAGACAGAAAAAAAGAGAGAGAGAGAGAGAGAGAGAGAGAGAGAGAGAGAGAGAGAGGGAGGGAGAGAGAGGAAAAAATGAAAAGACGACTGAAAAAAGCGACTGAAAGAAAAACAAAGAGGGATGAGAAAGCAGAGTGCGCTCATAAAAGCTGGGCTCCCTCATGGCTGCTCTCCCAGACTCACATCAGACGGAGGAGCCGTTAAAGTTCAAGAGGAAGGTGTCCCTCATTATCCAGAGAAAATAAACCAACATGCCGAAGCGCTTCGCTGTGTGGACAGCAGCCCACGAGGCGTCACCTCTGACCTTTCCTGCGTCTGCCAGGGCAAGCCGGACGTCTACTGTAGGGCTGCGTGTGTGTGTGTGTGTGTGTATGTGTACAGTATGGAGTTTGTGCTGAACATACACACTCTCCCTGACTCATGGTGTGAGTGTGTTTTATACTGTGTGTTTTGGCTTTTCTGGGAGCAAAATACTGTGAAGCGTTAATACAAAAGTTACTCTACGGTGGCGGACAGTTTTTTTTATACAGTAGATCTTGGAGAGGGAAGAGGAGAGAGAGACTGTGTATGTGTCTGTGTTAATGTGTGTAGGTGTGTGTGTGCGTGTGTGTGTATGTGTGTGTTAATGTGTGTGTGTGTGTGTGCGTGTGTGTGTAGGTGTGTGTGTGCGTGTGTGTGTATGTGTGTGTTAATGTGTGTGTGTGTGTGTGCGTGTGTGTGTATGTGTGTGTTAATGTGTGTGTGTGTGTTAATGTGTGTGTGTGTGTGTGCGTGTGTGCATGTTTGTGTGTGTGTGTGTGTGTGTGTGTTAATGTGTGTGTGTGTGCATGTGCATGCGCGTGCGCGTGTGTGTGTGTTAATGTGTGTGTGTGTGTGTGTGTGTGTGTGTTAATGTGTGTGCGTGTGCATGTGCGCGCGTGCGTGTGTGTGTGTGTTGTGCTCCAGTGTGCCTGCATGCGTGGAGGAGGCTGCTGTGGAGGTCAGATGTGCAGGACGCTCCCAGGACGCTCCCTCGTCCATGTCCCACAGATGACTGCGGCAAGAGCTTAACCAGACGTGCAGACAGACAGACGCACCGTCCTGCGAGGAGAGAACGAACGAGGGATGGGGCGCCCCTCTCCTCAGCCGTGCGTGGGCAGGCAGGAGGGGGAGCGAAGACCACCTACGGCCAGGCGAGGGGCTGCGGTGTTGGGCCACGATCTCAGCGGAGGCCCCCTTGGCTGCATAAATAACCCGGACGGCCACCGTTCATCATTGCTCAGCGCTGTATGTACATGCTAGAGTTTTGCTGGAACATGATTGGTCGGGGCATTCATCAATCTGATAGGGATCGGTCTCATATAAGAGGAAATAAATCATTAGTCTGGCTAGGGGGGAAGCATGTCCTGCTAAAGATAGTGGTTATTGATGGCCTACTCCTGCACAAGCATCTTTGCATTCTGCACAACAGCCCAACTATAACCAACTATTATTTCTACTAAATATTGCAATTAGAATTAAGCTTTGTCTAGAGATTATTCTGTGCTGAGAGAAGACAGACTAATTGTGGACAACATTGTTATGTATTGACTCCCCCCCTCCCCCTTTAAAAACACCCCAAATAGACGTTTAGTCTGAACTTTAATAGTAAGAGAGATGTAACGCTAAAGCAGCCGGAATTCACACAGGTCATATTTGTCATCCTTGGAATTCATAAATATAAACAGGAAATGATTCCGGGAGTGGGGCGGAAGGGGGTTCCAGCCTGTCAGGAGGGTCTCTCAGAGGTTCTCTCTCTCACACACTCACACAGCTCTCTCGGCAGTCCATAACTTTCCACAGCTATTCCTTCCTAATAATTTTCTCAGGCTTTTGACTGCATGGCCTCTCTCTCTTTTTTTTCTCTCTCTTTTTTCTCTCTCCTCTTTTCTCGTGCTTCACATCATTGCTGTGTGTTTTTATTTCTCCTATTTTCTGTCGTTTTTTTTTCTTCGTCGGAGTGAGGTTTTGCAGGATGCTTTCAAAGCCCCTGAGGCTAAATAATGGTCTAAAAGTAAACAGAGCAGGGCTGACCTTGCCAGAGAGTATGGCTGACAGCAAAGCTGCCTCAAGACGAGAAGCAGTAAGGAACAGGGTTACAAACATGCTCTACTCAATAATAATAATAATAATAATAATAATAATAATAATAATAATAATAATGATAAAATAAATAATATTGTAATAACCATCATCATTATTTTGCAATCATCACATTACCCATTATGCGGATTATAAAACTCATAACATGAAAAGAGGACTGCAGTGAGTACCATACTTTCCAATATGACACAGTATCACATTCCATACCAGCAATGGGAGCATTTGACAATGTAGCTGGAAAAAAGAAAGAAAGAAACCGGTTGGAAATGTGCTGCTAAATCCCCACTGGTGGTGCTTAGCAACCCCTGAAGCGGTTTCCTCAGCAGCAGCGCAGCCTCCTGAGAGACCTGGGCTCTGAGAAATAGATGTGCTGTTTCCCAGCCTGGCCCCGAAAAGTTCCGCGGAGCTCCGGCGGGGGTGCCCAGGGACACGGCCGCCTAACCAGCGCCAGTGATAGAACACCTCCCTAGTTCACCACTTAACTAGCGAGCATCCCTTTTTTTATATACATGACATTGCGCTCACATGATGGCCTAATGCAAAAAATAAATACAAATCTTTTCATATATCATAAGCCTGGTGCATAAGGAAACACATACCCCTCTGGAGTTTTATAATTAGACTCACTGAAGCCATAGACTAAGAGAAAGGGAAGAATGAGGATGTAGTTTTTGCAGAGGCGTGTGTTCCCCCCATGTTCTGTACTCCACGGGGTTGGGCAGCCCTGTCCCCTGGGCATTGGGGTGTGATCTGTGTGCACGCTGGACGGGCACTCGGGTCCATTTGTTGGCCCAAGCCCGGCGCAGGGGCAGGTGGAGCGCATCTTCTCCAGGGTGGTGTTTGTCACGTCTGGGAATCTTGTTATATACTCAATGTTACTCGCAGGGACAATAAGTCATCGTTATGGCTCGGCTACCTGGCAAGGCAGTGATAAGGGAACCATGTTCAATCACACCACCAGCTAATATTTCAAATTCCATATTGCACACCTCCCTACACACACACACACACACACACACACACACACACACAGAGGAGTGGTTGAGGCAATGGTATTAGGGGTGGTAATTTGTGTGTGTGTGTGTGTGTGTGTGTGTGTGTGTGTGTGTGTGTGTGTGTGTGTGTGTGTGTGTGTGTGTGTGTGCGTGTGTGTCTGTGTGTGTATGTGTGTGTGTGTCTGTCTGTCTATGTGTGTGTGTGTGTGTGTGTGTGTGTGTGTGTGTGTGTGTGTGTGTGTGTATGTCTGTCGGGGGATCAGACTGTCTGGCTAAGTGTTCGTGGGGGTTAGATTCAACATTAACTATCCACAGCGGTCACGCAAGGAAAGGGGGGTGGGGGGAGGGCTGTGGCGGGATGGGAGATGGGCCCCGCCACTGCTGCATTCTGGGAAAGGCAATCGCTTAAGAAAATGAGTGGTGTCAGACTCTGTCCTCTCC
Source organism: Alosa pseudoharengus (assembly GCF_046254945.1). Classification (NCBI taxonomy): domain Eukaryota; kingdom Metazoa; phylum Chordata; class Actinopteri; order Clupeiformes; family Clupeidae; genus Alosa; species Alosa pseudoharengus. The sequence goes on from NW_027468640.1 coordinate 24,988,451, forward strand.
AGTCCTGGCAAACTGTGTCTACACCCTCTGCCAGTAAACAGCCCTCCGAACACGTCCCGATTTGTCCAAACATCTTGTTACGTGTTTATTCTTAAGCCTGTGCCGTACTGTAAAACACTCAAAGACTACTGATATATGAAGCCGAGCCAACTCCTTCCATTTTTTTACTTTGTGGAAATTTGATTCAGCACCAACCTCTTTTCCAAACCGCAAAAAAAAAAACCCTTCTGCTCTTTCCCAGCGTTTACCGGGATGCCCAGATGGAGGGAGGAAAGACAAAATGGGAGAGGAGGGAGGGTGCGGCGATCTCAGTCTGGGGTCCCGGCGTCCAGCAGGGACGTCCAGCACCATCTCCCCCTCTCTCTCTCTCTGTCTCTCTCTCTGTCTTTCTCTGTCTCTCTCTCTCTCTCCCTCTCTCTCTGTCTCTCTCTCTCCCTCTCTCTCTCTGTCTCTCTCCCTCTCTCTCTCTCTCTCTCTCTCTCTGTCTCTCTCTCTCCCTCTCTCTCTCTCTCTGTCTCTCTCTGTCTTTCTCTCTCTCTCTGTCTCTCTCTGTCTCTCTCTCTCTCTCTGCTGTCCTCCCTTCTTTAACGAACAAGTGCTCATCTTCGTGGTCGTTGTGCACACACACACACACACACACATGCGATGTGTGTAATGAGATGCAGCCCACGGAGAGAGAGTGTGTGTGTGTGTGTGTGTGGTGGGCTCCACTCGGGCTGTGTACACAGCTTTGGGGAGAAGGCAAGTTTAGCAGGTGTGTGGTGCTGTAAGGACAACTGAAATCCACCACTAAGAGGATTAACACAGGGATGATATCTCTCCAGTAAATAACATTTCATGAGGCAGGGAGAGTAGAAAGGGAGGGAGAGTGATCGAGAGAGAGAGAGAGAGAGAGAAGAGGGAGTGTCAAAGTGAGAAAGAGAGAGAGAGAGATAGAAAGAAAGTGAGAGAGAGAGAAAGAGAAAGCTTTGCGCACTGAGGCATCATCCCTTCCTCTTTAAAAGACGAAAAGTTGAAATAAGTTGGGGGTGAAAAAATAAGACACAGGTGTTAAGCATCATGCTCCTTAGCGCTTCTTTATAATTCTGTTTGGAATGACACGTTCAAGATGCTAAGTACTACCGACTTCTCTCCCCTCTCCCCCTCTACCCAAGGTTAGCATCAAACGCTCACAAAATTACTATTTGCGTTTATTTTATTTTTTTTTAAACCTTCTGATCATAACACAACTGCTCTCCCTCTTGACAAATGGAGTGGTGGGATGGGTTGTTTTGTCTGCTGGAGGACAGGGGGTGTGTCCAGAGGAATGCAGGCCTGGGTCGGTGCTCGTGTTCCGTGTGTGTGTCGGTGCTCGTGTTCCGTGTGTGTGTCGGTGCTCGTGTTCCGTGTGTGTGTGTCGGTGCTCGTGTTCCGTGTGTGTGTCGGTGCTCGTGTTCCGTGTGTGTGTCGGTGCTCGTGTTCCGTGTGTGTGTCGGTGCTCGTGTTTCGCTGGCTCTGACCGGCTGAAAGCCTCTGCTGGTGTCACCGCTGCGCGTTTGGCTGTGCAGGCAGACAAGCGGGTGGCCAGGCAGGCATGTGCACACAATGAAAGCCGAGGCCACTTGTTTTATTACAATGATTCCTTGAGCATGAAGGAGTGGAGGAGAGAGAGGGGGGGGGGGGGTCAGAAGTGGAAGAGAAAAGGCTCAGTAGTCTCCACAGCCCTCCTCTGAATAGGAAAGGTTATCTCTCTCGCTGGAGCATGTCAGGCGCTGTAATAAAAACACCCATGAACACCTGGACCGTCCCCCCTGTCTCGGGCAGCGGCCAACGCGACTGCCGCGGCTCCTCTCTCTCCCCCTCTTTGCCCCTTCTTTCATTTTTTTCTCCCTCCTTTTTCTTTGTCTTCATTCTACCCCCCCCCCCCCGCCCCCCACACACACACTCCTTAATTTCTCAATTCCTATGAGGCACTCTCCATGACTACCTGGGGTCTTGGCTGCTCATTCGAGTGGAGAGAAGTAAGTGGGTGTTTACACCTGCTAGGGCCCCTATTCAACTCTTCCTCCCCCCACATACACACACACACACACGATGGGTCTAATGGGCGGGGGCCTCCCCACTCACTCCACCCATACCCTCCCCTCTCAGTGGGGGGCAATGGGGCCACAGTCAGGCTCTCGGTTGGGGGTCGGTGGTGATGGGGTTGTTGGAGGTGGTGGTGGTAGGGTTGGTAGAGTTGGTGGGGGTGGGTGGTGGGGGTGGTGGTGGGTGGTAGGGAATCAATGGCCCTCCCAGCTGGGGATCCGCGGCTCATTGAGTGGAGAGGTGCTTGTGGCCCGAGTGTTGTGACGAGGGCTGTTGAGGCCGGCTGGAGAACACACTCCAGGACCCGCGGGGGCATTGAGCGAGTGCCACCTCACAGCGCATAATGAGCCCAACACTGGCCCCAGCGTCGTGGATGGAGGGGGGGGGGGGGAGGGGGGTTAGGGGTGTCAGGGGGTAATAAAGAAGACAGAATACCAGAGTGGGAAAAAGGTAGACAGAGTGAAGTCCCAGACGTGGCAACTGCTGCAAGCTGTTGAACACCCTTTTCTCCCCCTTTTATTTCCACTTTCCTCCATGTTGATGTTTTTCTAGAGAGAGCATAAGCACGAGTGCTTAAAAAAAAACGCGTTTCACACAGATGCACACGTTTGCAGATGTCATGCCGACATGTTGTGCCTTAGGGCGAAAAAAGGCAAAAAAAAAACAAAAAAACGTTCATTGTGTCATATGGGAATAGCTGTTTCTCGCTCTGCAAGAGCTCAGTGGTTAGCTTGGGTGTCGTTCATCTCAATCACTTCTCAGCATCGGCCATAATCTATGTAAAGTATCTGTGACTTCATCACAAGGCCGTAACTTTGGGTTAAACATTGAGCGGGGTTGGGAGCACTTCTTCATGTTCTATAACCGATAATATGTAAGATTATTGGGGGGTTGTATTGGCTGGTTTTGATTACGGGGGGGGGGGGTATGAATTACACCCCTGCTCCATCACAAGGAAAGCAGAAGATGATCATAGCAGTTGGTGATAGCAGATGATGGTGATGAGTATTACGATCATACTTGCAGTAATTGTCATTCCGGTCGTTAAGAAGATGGAGACTGCAGATGTGTAGGTATTGGGTTTACAGTCCAGAGGACTTACTCAGGAGGAGTCGTGATGATGACTTCACTAATCTACGAAAACTACGTTTTCTCTTCTTTTCTGTCTTTTTTTTTTCTCTCTTTCTCTTCCTTTTTTCTCGACCGCACCGCCGTCTACAGGATTCGCCTCTCCGCTCACCTCCGCTTTATCTGACTGACTGTCATGACTCCTCGCGCCTTTAATCCAGGGGGTTTTCAAAGTTTCCCTCCGCCATGAATACAAAACACACAGGTTCCTGAACTTTTTGATCATGGTTGGAAAAAAAGGAGGGAGGTTAAAAAAGAAGAAGAAGAAAAAGAGGAAGAAGAGAGTAAAAAAAACTGAAGCGCTTCTGGCGGGTTCAAGAACAGTTCACTCAAGGCTTTCATGCCTTTTTATGCATTCAGAGGGCATGCTGTCATTCTCCCTGACAAGGATGTGCGCTGACAACAGGTGAAACAAAGACAAACACTCTCTATAGGACTGCTTATAATATACCCCTCTCATACACACTCTATAGGACTGCTCATCCATATTAAGAGTCAAGCTGCTAGCCCTGCATGCTATGAGTGATGCTGTGCTCTTTGTAAATCTTCACGTCCATAGCCATTTTTAAACCAGTGATCAATCACAGTTGCTTGTCTTTGTATTATAAAACAAACAGTTGTTTTGGTCCGTATGCTAATTGTTGTGTTTACTGACTGCTCCAAGGGGATGCTATTTAATTGGGCCTATTAAGGAAGCGTACTGTAGGCATGTGCCATGTTTGTCAATAGCAGACGCTTCCCCATACACACACACACACACTGTAGGGCTGTCTCTGTTGAACATGCTGTTAAACACATTGGTCTCTCCATGGGAAAACAGCTGCAATGATGATGGAGACCAACTCATTTTCTTTTTTTCATCCCCCCTTCTCTCTCTCTCTCTCTCAGTCAGTCTCTCTCTCACTCTCTTCTGTCCGGGAACTTGTTTATTTTTTCTTCCTGTCAACCACTTAGGTCAATCTCTCCCACTGGATGCGATGTAATTTCTTGCTTTCAGTCTGTCATTCCCCCCCCCTCTCATACTAATACCCTCTCTCTCTCTCTCTATCTCTCTCTCTCTCTCTCTCTCTCACTCTTCTTTTCTCACTCCCCAGCTCCGGGTTCCGTGAGAATATTTGGGAGATGATAAACTGGTGATGTGGACAGGAATGTGGCTGGGGAGTGAAGGGCTTTTGCGGTGGGTCACCCTTCGGGTGGGGGAGTTGTGAAAAAGTGGCTGGGAGATGTTGCTTGGGCTAAATTAATCCTGGGGATGCTGCTGCTGCCACTGCAGCACACAGACCCTCATGGTGAGTACAGCACTTGTACAGTACATACACACACGCACACTCATACACACACACACACACACACGCACACGCAGACGCATACACACACACACACACACACACACACACAGGTCTTAGCAGGTTGGGATGTACCAACATTATGTCACTCTGACTATTCTGCATGCAGCCGTGTTATCCATGCAATGCTTTAGCAATATAACAGCTGAACTGTGACCAATCAAAATTCAGGTTAGGAGAAAAAAACCTTCTGACCTGTAAACAATAATCATTATCATGATCAAGACTAGAAATTGATGTTGAGAAATATCAAATTAAACTTGTTTCTATGTTTCACAGAAAAATATAACATGCTCGAAATATAATCTGTTTAAATACAAAATGTTACCATGAAGCACAT
>NW_027468640.1:24998331-25055831 GCF_046254945.1 Alosa pseudoharengus
GAGAGAGAGAGAGAGAGATAGTGTGTGTGTGAGACAGAGCGAGAGAGAGATAGAGATAGAGAGAGAGAGAGAGAGAGAGCAGAATTTCAGCTGTTGATTCTCTCTCTTATTGAAATTGTGTGTTTTTTGAAGGGTGTGAAACCCACATTCAAGTCTGAATTAAAAATCTGCAAACAGCTCTCTTTCCAACACGGGATGAAAGCAGCCAGTGATGACCTTGGGTCAACCCTCCAAAACATAAATCTATGGATTAGTTACACATGCTCACTGCGAATGATGCACAGTCAAAATTCCTCAAAGATATGACTGAAGGCAGGCCTTTCATTTATGGAAAAACCATCAGTCGGGATGCGGGCCTCCTCCCCATACTGTCAGGTCGGTGTGTTTACAACCGAAATAAATGACATCAAAACACGCTGGTGCGCACCCTCACTGGCATGTGTGATCTGCCCGTGTACTCCCTCGACAGAGCCTCTCGCTCCGCTAAGTAGCTCTGTCACATGACCTGACAATCAGCGCTGCGCTAACCTTGTAATTAAGGGTGGGCCACGAGCAATCCAATTCCTTAATCTCACATTTCCAGGATTAGCTGTTCCCTGCCTGGTGTGTTTGTATTTACATCGGACAAATTGCCGGCACAACGTGGCCAAGACAAACTAGCCTGCCTGCGTTTTTAACCCGCCACCCTGCGCCCCCCCCCCCCACACCACCACCACCACCACCACACAAAAAAAACACTGTTTACTGTCCTCCAGCTGGTTGTCCTAGAGTAGCTCCGGTTCATTTGAGGGGAGACGCGGAGTGAACCATTCCTGCCGGGGGACGAGATTGGACTCAGATGTGTGGCCGGCTCTTCCCAGGGATGACATGGGGTTCCTATTTATTTGTTTTCGAGTTGGACGCGGTACCTTGAGGGCCGATGACTCTGCTCTTGATTTGCCTGTGTCTGTGCGAGCGAGGGACTGAGGGGAAAGGCAGAGGGTTCATAAAAGCAGAGACGCAGAGAGAGGGAGAGGGAGTGAGAGAGAAAGAGAAAGAGGGAGAGAGTAGAGAAATATGGAGGGATGAGAGGGAGAGAGCGAGAGAGAGAGAGACCACATGCAGGCAACCTTCCAGCCCGCAGGAAGTTGGAGGTCTGGAAATAAGCTGGTTGGGTCTGCCAGGGACACAAACTGGAGGTGCCCTCTGGAAAACAGCAGAAAGAGAGAGAGAGGGAGAGAGAGACAGAGACAGAGAGAGAGGAAGAGAGGGGGGGTTATTCAGAGCAGAGGGGGGCATCGATCAAACTTGCATCTGTGCACCCTTACACAACACATAACGCAGTTCCACTGCGCAAGCTGACAGCAATATGGAGCCTTTGCACCTCTGCCATTCATCAGTCTACAGACAATCTCTGAGTGACTATGGATTCACTCAGCCACAGTCAATCCCACAAGCCATCAGCTGCACTAGATAATGCAGCGCGCCCCACGATACACTTGTTAGAGTTTGCTCTACATGCTAGAGGTCTGCTATCGGAGGGCGTCCTGACAGAAATCCTTGAGATGTGCTGTTGATGTGTTATGACCCCCCCTACCCACTCCTCCCCATCCCTCTCTCTCAGAGAGACAGAGGGAGAGAGAGAGAAAAAATGAAAACATGATGAATTGATATGGGAGTCGGTGGATGTGTACAGCAGCATGAATGCCCTCTATCTGAGCCAAACAACGCTGATGAAAATAGCTTAGGAGAGAGAGCAGGAGAGATGGAGCGAAAGAGTGCAGTAGGGAGAGAGAGAGAGAGAGAGAGAGAGAGAGAGAGAGAGAGAGAGAGAGAGATTACATCTGCAGAATTGTTAACAGACATATTTCATGAATTGATCTGGCCCTGCACTACAAAGCCGAGGTGCAGACACGTACCCTGACCTTGACCATCTCTTAAGCACACCAGCCATAAATAAATGAAGCGCTGCGGCCGTGACAGCCCCCGGGCCCTTAAGCCCCTGACCGCTATCTATCTATCTCCAAGCCCGCCCGCTAGATCGCCCGCATGGCCCTCTCTTGTTTGGAATATTCTCCTGATTGGCCCCATTACTTGTCATTGAGTACAGCGATACCATGGCTCTCCACTGAGGCAGTCCCAGCTCATCCTGTGCACTGTGTCCAGGTTGAGCCCTTCCTGAGGGGGAACAACCGTCTGTACAGAAGCAGAGACCTGTGTCCATCTGTTATTTTGGGTAGTTAAGTGGTGACTAGTAAAGCTCTTTCCATCTGTTGTTGTGGTGAAGAGTGTCGTGGTTCTGGCCTGTTTTTTGGAACAGAAAGCCAAGGTCTGCGAGGACAATCTAGTGGGGGCAACTGCAGGGCAAGGGTACAGTCTCTCCACTGAAAACGACCAGACACTTTTAATAGAGGCTATGCAGTAAAGAAACTGGGGCATTTTTAACCTTCTCTCATGGAGGGGGCTGAGGGGGTGGGGGTGGGAGCCCAACAGCAAGGTGCTGAGGTCAGTCTTTTAAACAGAGGGGAAGAAATCTATCCTGCCGTCTGGTCGCACGGTAGACACTCGCCCCCTCCTACCACCTCAACGCACCCCCCCCCCTCTCATTTTCTCGGCGGCGCGTTCATTTGGTGCCTGGCGGATCCTGCCGTTGTCAGCAGGCCTGTGAATGGGCAAATGTCACCGCCGCACAATAGTGCGAGGACTTGTCAGGCACCTTGTATCGCACATGGCAGCTGCAGAGGAAGATAATAGATTAATTTCATGAGTGTCACAGCCCTACAGGACAATATTGCTTCTCTCTCTCTTTTTTTCTCTCTCTCTCTCTTTCTCTCTCTCCTCCTCCTCTTTTTACCTCATTTCAAACATGAGCATGTTTGTGTGGGTGATAGTGGGAGTGAGTGGCTGTATCTGAGTGTGTGATTGAGCTTGTACATTTGTGTGTTTGTGTGCGTATGTGTGTGTGTGTCTGTACGTGTGTATGTGTATGTGCGTGTGTGTGTGTGTGCATAAGTGTGTGTATGTGTGTACTGTATGTCTGTATGTGTGCGTGTGTGTGGCTGTGTGTGTGGGGGTGTGTGTGTGTGTGTGAATGTGTGTATGTGGGTGTGTATGTGTGTGTGTGTGTGTGCACTCTACCCATGATGCTGCAGGACACCGAGCCGGCTGGCCATTCTGACCTGATTGCCTTCATCATTCTCTCCTCTCTGTGTCAGGTCAGACAGTTCTCTCGGAGCGCCATGTAAAAATACTGCGCATCAAAGAGACACGCGTTTCTAGTTCAACGTGCCCTTTCACTCTGGCCCGTCTGTAGGTCAGAAAGCACATCAGCACTGCAAACCAGACCACAACCTTCACATAACACACGCACATCACATACAACACGACCACAGAGGCATGGCTGTCATATTCCCACTAACAAAGAATAGGACTGTGTAATATGACACGAAAGTATTTCTAACGAGCAAATATGAGAAATAAGGGGCTGCAGATCAGTCCGAAATGCCAAAGATGTTGTCAGTTTGACACTAATGATTTCAGAATGAATGCAAGGACTTCAGCGCTGTGGTCACCAACTCCTGGCATCTCGCGAGGCATGTGTCTCATTGACGTGTTACTCCGAGGACCCCTGAGATTCCTGGACTGCGCATGTTTTCTGACCACGGGCAGTCGTGAGACACGCAGCCGCACTCTCGACTTCAATGGGACCTTTTCATGCCATTATGAGAGCGCTGGAATTTGAACGCCGCTGACTTTTCACACACACACACACACACACACACACACACACACGCACACACACAGATATGCATGCACGCACACACACACTCACGAAAAGAAAGGAGAGAGAGGGAACAAAGGAGCCATTGGATTGTTTTCGACTGATTGAGACATACACAAAAACACTGTTATTATCTCCCGTCGCGGGCTATCTTGGCTCTGGCCGAATTACTCACATAGTTAGCATCGCTGGTGCTGCCGCGCGCCACCAACTGCATGCCTGGCATTCCCCACCTCCTACTGCGTGCCACAGCCCAGCGTTCGAGCGCCCGTGCTTTCCTGACCACCAGTGACATCACCACCGCCGTGTCGGAAGGCACTGGGCCTGCCCCACGGCTAGTCAGCCTACCAATACGCTCATCACGTCAACGTCAACACGCAAAATGTTCAGAGAGTGTGCAACTGAGCGAATGAAAAAAAAAAAGAGAAGTAGTCAGGAGATAAAGTTTAAGTTGAGAGGAAGAGAGTGCCAAGGGTCGGGTGGAGGGGAGGAGGGTGGTCGAGCCTTCCTGCAGTCCCCTCTTTAAGCAGGATTTTTTGGGGAGGCTTGCAGGGGCTCTGTGTCCCCAGCCCTCTTTTTCCCATGTTGGCCCCTGAATGCTAACTAGCCGCTCGGCCTCTGTGTGTGGAGAGCGCGGGCAGATCGAGGGGCACCCTGCAATTGACACAGTCAGGAGGGAGAAGAAAGAGCAAAACAAAGGTCTATTCACGGCTTAGTCCTCTTATGGTCTCGCCCCCATCCCCCCCCCCCTTTTTAAAACAAGAAAAAAAGGAGGGAATGAAAGAAAGAAAGAAAGAAAGAAAGAAAGAAAGAAAAAAAGAAAGAAAGAAAGGAGGGACTTGTATAAAAGGTCAGAGTGAATGCCTAACACCCGTGAAGGGAGAGACACTGAATGACAGCTGACTATCATTAGTGTTATGTCCCCTTTCATCTGTTGTCTTCAGGTGTTTTACTCTCAGTTCCATTTTCGCCTGATAAGAATCAACACTCGATTGAGGAGGTCTCTGGGAGGTCCAGAGTGCTCCCTACTTGATGCTGTTGTGCGATCCGTGATTCTAATGGCGAAGAAGGACCAGGAATCCGGGTATAATTCAATTCGGCTAAAGAAGCTTTTATTTATGGGAGATGAGCCAGTGGCAGTGATAGCATCCAGGTCCGCTGACTCCTTCCAGGGAGAGCAGGGGGCTTGAGGCTGCCCAGAGCAGGCTGAGGGCCTGGTCCATAACTACAGCCCTGCTGACAGCCGCTTGAGCTGATGGTTCCCAAACACCAACCTCCTACCAGGGAGAAGAGCTTTAGTTGGGGGGAATTCCGAGATGCTGCTGGAGTTCTCTCTCTCTCTCTCTCTCTCTCTCTCTCTCTCTCTCTCTCACACACACACTCAAGTTGAGAGCCATAAGCTTTAACATGCTTTACATCTCTATTTTATCTCATAGCTCTCTTATATGTTCAAAACAACCCCAGCATGATGTCAACCAGGGGTTAGTCCAAAAATATCAAGGTGGTCTGCTAACAACCGATGTTCATTATTCATGGACATTAAGATTTTATAGAGCGGTTTATGCTAGATTGGGAAACGCACATAGTTAATATTCATACACCTCCAACTGATTTCCTTTTCTCTCGGCGCTGACTTAAGAATTCATACGTCTCCTGTCCCCGCCTCGCTGCCGTCACCTGAAGATGAGATGAGCGCGGGGCGAATGCCATCCCCTTTCCTCCGCAGCGGCGGCGGTGGCGGCAGCCATTGTTCTTTAATAGCCTATAAATCTGTGCGGTGCTGTTTGCTCAAAAGAGGAATCTGGGTCGGAGGTCACGCGGAGCTCTCCTTTTGGCCTCCCACGCCAGATGGCACCTCTCCCTTTTCCCAGGCTGTCAGGGGTGCCGGCAGTGGCCCACCTCTGTGGGGGCCAGGCCTATAGCCCCCCCCACTCTCCAGAATTACCCCCAACCCCCGTGGCAGCAGCATAAACTCAAACTCCTCTCCCTCTCAAACTCCTCTCAGACTCCTCTCCCTCTCAGACTCCTCTCCCTCTCAAAGTCCTCTCCCTCTCAAACTCCTCTCCCTCGTAGACTCCTCTCCCTCTCTGACTCCTCTCCCTCTCAGACTCCTCTCCCTCTCAGACTCCTCTCAAACTCCTCTCCCTCTCAAACTCCTCTCCCTCTCAAACTCCTCTTCCTCTCAGACTCCTCTCCCTCTCAAACTCCTCTCCGTCTCAAACTCCTCTCCCTCTCAGACCCCTCACAAACTCCTCTCCCTCTCAAACTCCTCTCCCTCTCAGACTCCTCTCAGACTCCTCTCCCTCTCTGACCCGAGCGGGACCCCAGCGCTGGGTAAACAGGAAGAGGAATCGGACATCTGATCTGGACTGAGAAGCGGAAATAAGAACGAGTCGAGTCACACAATTTGGACCAGCAGTGTCCACTCACACACACAATGTCCACACACACACACAGTGTCCATACACACACACACAGTGTCCACACCCCCACACACACAGTGTCCACACACACACACACACAGTGTCCACTCACACACACAGTGTCCACACCCCCACACACACAGTGTCCACCCACACCCACACACACACACACACAGTGTCCACACACACAGTGCCCACTCACACACACAGTGTCCACACACACACACACACACACAGTATACACACACACACACACACACACACACACACACACACAGTGTCCACTCACATGCACAGTGTCCACACACACACACAGTGTCCACACACACACAGTATCCACACACACACACACAGTGTCCACACACACACACACACATAGTGTCCACACACACACTCACACAAAGTGTCCACACACACACACGCACAGTATCCACACACACATGTCGTGGCCTTTATTGAAATATATCCTTTAGTTTATATATCTTTTATGTAGTATCTTTATTCTGTGTAATATCATTGTTTTGTGAAACTGAAGTCTGTAGTATGTTCAGTGTGGGAAAGGAAGACTGGTTTAAGTGAAAGAGCAGGCCTGGCAGAAAATGGCATAGATAAGGTTTGGTGACAGGAAATGTATACAAAACCCAAAGAATGTATGAATGACAGGATGAGAGGGCAAAGGTGAAGTACCATACGTTACTTGGTCAGTTATCTGTAAACAAAGTGGGTGCTGTCTGGGATGACTTGAAGGGGTATAAAGGCTGGACAACAGCCAGAGGATGTTAGCTCACTGCTCACTTTGCTCACTTTGCTCACTGCTCACTGCTTACTTTGCTTTCACTTAATTGCTTCACCAATGCTCCGGAGTGCATTAAAGCCATCATCTGCAGTATACATCCACGGTGTGCGGACTTCTTTTGAGTTGTATTATTTAATGTGGATTTTGACACCACATAATTGGCGAGCCAGCCAGGAGTTGGAAAGGACAATATTTAAGTATCATCTCAGGGTCCGGGGTTTGGTCAGGGGAGAAGCTGATGCGCAACTTAAAATAAGGTGAGCAACTTTGCTTAATAGCAGCTAGTCTCCTCTGATCAGGCTGTACACTGAGTTATGAATACTTGTCTAAAACGTCCTCCAGTCAAAGAATCTTGCTAAAACAAAGACCAAGGGATTAATACTGCAGATTATGGTAAGCATTTGTGTGTACACTAATGTAAACAAAAGTTCTGCATGTGGAGAACTAGGCAAATTCCTGCATGTGGAGGAATACTATAGCCATATCAAAGAAGTTTTGCATGAGGAAAACTTAAAGTTCTGCATGAGGAGAACTGACTCAATTCCTGCATGAGAAGGAATGAGAGAGATAAAAGTAACAGTTTTGCATGTGAAAAACTGAAAGGTCTGCATGTGAAGACCAGGTCTGCATGTGAAGACCTCATTTCCTGCATGTGGAGGAAATAATATACTAACAAGTTGAGTACAGCTGATATCTGATATCAGGTCTGAATAAGTTGAAGTTGAAACACTCCAAGAGTGAGTGGATATGTGGTGTAAAAGTTGTGGATGTAAAGCTAAAAGAGAATACAAAGAAGTGTTGAATGGAAGTATAATAGATTTTTAGTATATGTTGCTGGTAGAATTAGAAGTCCATGGCAGAGCATTGGTAAAAGACGTCATATATTTGTATAACTTGTGATTAAGGAGAAGAGGCTGTGTGTGTGTGTGTGTGTGATACCAGGCAGAGGAGCTGCTGGTTGAAATAGGAAAAGGTGGGGGCTTGTGTAAACAGAGCAAATGCTGGGGACAAAGGATGTAGGTCTGAGATGGTTAAAGAATGTTGAACTGGGAAATATTGGAAAATATTTCACTTTGAAAGATGTTTGGGGAATGTTTAATACTGCAAAGTGTTGGGTTGAATGTTTTGGTCTTCCATGATCAAGATATTAGAAATGGTTGATAATGAGAATGTGGTAGTGGGAAAATGGTTTTGAAAGGTTGGTAACGCCAGAGCAGAATGGTTCTGAATTGTAGTGGGCAGTTGTCTGCAGAAGTGGAGTGCTGCTTGCTGAGAATATAATATTGCCATAATAGATGGTCAAGGCAAAAGAGGAATAGTTTCATTGCTTGACACTGGGGCTGTCATAGTCACTTTGACCTTTTAAAAATTTAATTTGCAATAATGAGAGATACAGATACAGTTCTGTTAGTTTTTGATTTTCTTTAAAAGACTCTACAGTTCTATGTTAAAAGATTTTCATGATACTGGATAAAGGCAAATGATATAAGTGTTTACATACTTTAGTCATACAGTATAGCTTACGTGCATAAATAATTCACTAATCCAATAGTCAAATAATGTATAGTGTATAGTTTGGTTAAGCTAGTCTCTTTAGGTTTCTGTTATGTTTAAAAGGTCATTTCAAGTTAGCATTGTTTATAATAAGATTATTATTACAAGTTAAAGAGAGTTTGTGGGAAAAAATCACATCTGTGCTATGCTGTGGATGAGTAGGCCTACGGACAGATAAGTAGGCCTAGCATGGTTAAATATGGAGTTTTAAGATCCAGGATTTGGGGTGAACGCTGATGGTGGTTCCAGGTGTTGGAAAAGTGTTGTTGTGTCAAGTGTTGATTAAAAGACTAGGATATATTGTGTATAAGTAGTAGTAGTATGTTGGCAATTGATAGGTTATATTAGTGGTAGCCTACTAATGACATATATTAGCTTATCAGTAGGTGGTAGGTTCAACTGTTAAATTAGCATTGTTAAGGATATGATAATCATGATAGTAGTATTAACAATAGGTCTAATTAAATAGCTTAGCTATAGCATGACTAGACTAGGCTAGGTTTGCATAGTATTATTAGGCTCAGATAGCGGTTGGCATTATTAGGCTAAAGCTGGGTCAGCAACTGGCATTACTACACTGGATAGCAGTATTGAAGTTAATTTGGTTCATGGTAACATTGTTGAAGCTTAGGTATGCTTTAGAAAGATTTTGTGATGGATTATAGTTCATGGAGCACCACAGTGTTATTGGGGGAAAATAATTGAATTTAAGATTCCTTTGGATAATGTTCTAGACATATATAGGAACTCAATAAGGTTTATCAATAACTCATATTACAGTTATATGTTTGGTGTATTGTGGTATGTGTGTTATGAGTAACATCCTACCTTGTGGTGTTATGGGTGTTAATATACAATAAGATCAGGTATTGTTTCCATGTACATTTCCAGTTTAAGGTACAGGTGACTGTTTAGCTCTGAAGAGGTGGTTTGGGCAAGGTCATTTGGTTATAAAGCTGTCCTGCTATGTGGAAAATGTTTATGGCTATAGGCTATGGTTATAGCCTTCCCACATAGTCCTTTTTTTTGTTAAAAGTTGGAAAAGGGGTTTTGTATTGTTCACATCACGGGTTGCATAAGCCAAGATTAACTGACATATGATAATAATCAAAAAATGGTTAATATTTGAAATAAGGTGACACTGAAAAAGACTGACTCTGACTGACTTAAAACGTTTTGGATTACTACTTTATATTTAACAATCTAGATGATGGGGATATTGATGTTTACAGAAGATCTCTGGGGATATTTAGTTTCTACCTGTCAAATGGTTTGAAGAATCATATGGTATAAGGCAGCAATTGTTGTTAGCACTGGGGGTTATTTGATGGAAACTGGTGCTAAGTTGATTGGCCCTATAGAGTATAATTTGTTATTTACATAGCTATATTATAATTTAGATAATACTGTTATAATTAAGTGGTTATAGGGTTATATGGGGTGTTAGTTAATTTGCTGTTGGGGGTTTCATGGGGGCTCAGTACAGAGGGAACTGAGTAGTGACTCCCTTAGCAAAATTAGTTTGTGAAATGTACTGTGGGTCTAGTTATTTCTAACTAAGCATATGCATAGCTTAAACTTTTTGTGTAAAAATCATAGAAATGGGAAATTGATTTGTACTTGGTATACATAAAGGGTTTTAAGTATATCTAGCCTATACTTATGCTTAGATTTATACTTAGAGACTGTATATGTAGTATAGTATATTTATACTTAAGGAAAGGTTTACTTATTTACCTATAGCTAGAGGTTGGATAGATAGATGGATGCTTTATTGATCGCCAAGGGGAAATTTAAGAATGAATGTTGAATGTTGAGAGGAGGTATGATAAGGTATGATAAAGTTAATTTCATAAAATGCATTTAGTAAATGTTAATATTACACTTTTGATAAAGTTACAGTGCTAAAGGATATAAAAATACATGGAGACAACTGGGGAATTATACTTCAATGGCTTAATTGATAAATTAACTGGAAGTATGTTTTGGTAGTGAGGAATGGCATAATATATTAGACCATTCATTGTGGAATGCAGCATATGGACAGTAAGAGCCTCAAAGGTATAGAATTATATAAGATAATTACTCTAGTAATGTTTAGAGAAACTGGGTAAGCTGACTAATGGTAAAGGGAATGCCATGGTCAACCAAGTAAGTATGGAAAGTTGATAGTCACCTATAAGGTAATAAGTAGTGTTACAGAAACCCCAGGCTAAAGTAAAATGACTTAGTGTAAAGACTAAGTGTTCCACTTAGTGGAATCCCCATTCTGATAGTTTAAGAGACCAAAAGGGATGAGTGGGTAAACAGAACAATGAAAAAGTGTTGCAGGAAAGTGGTTGAGAGAATGAGGAAATATACAGATTTATGGCCTATACAAGAATTAATGGATTTAGCACTGTTACAAAGATCAGGGATTACATGAAAATTGACAATAGTAGAGCTATAAGAAGAATAGGTCAGTCCTAGTGGAAATAGTAGGAGAAAGAGGTATTTAAAATGCTCAAAAAAAAAAATATTTTGACATCTTGATAGATTAATACAATAGGAGATAAGAGGCAGAAGTAAGGAGATGACTTGGGAGTGAGTGACCATAAATGTAGGAATAATAATAGATGCAGATGTTATAGGAACATATAAGGGATAAAATGTACAGTTAATGGTAAATTACAAAAGGGCAAGGTAGATGATAGATAGAGAGTAATTTAATAAATACTACAATCTGCCTGCAGCGTGAGTTCCTCATCCCCTCCAGCTAAACAGTAAATGTAATGCTGCCTCTTATATCTAAGGGGGGAAAGGCTCATTACCAGCCGTGTGAGGACATGCTGATGTGCAGGGGTTAATCCAAGTACTCCCTGTCCTGACTGAGTTCGGAGCAAGTTCAGCACAACAGTGCTGAGCATGGACAAACTGAAAAGAGATAAGGACTCTGAGGCCTTTGTTAAGGCAACAGTGGCAAGCTGGAGAGCAAGGAGGGAACTTGGAAGTGCAATGGAAGCGCTTGCAGCATCAAAAAGACAATACAGGCACCTACAGTAGGGTGGCCTAAGGCTTCAAGTCTGGGGAAACCAGTAGCAGCACCATCCTCAACACTATGGCAGTAGGAGCAACCATCACAGGTGTTCCCAAACCTGTCAGTTTACTGGCCTATGGATACCTATTATAGTGGGCACAGTCCAGCCCATGGCAGCCACAATCTCCATGTCAGTGGGGGTGGAGATTCAGACAAGATGGGAATAACTAAGGCAGAGTGAGAGGCAATTACAGAGGAGGCATCATGTGAGAATGGACATCTGAAGCAAGACAATCATCAGTTTGTTTTGACTGTCAAAGAAGTGGACAAAAGAAACAGGACAGGGAGAGGGAGGAGACACCCAGGCACTGAAGGATGAGCCCAACGAGCATGCCTTCCTCTTCCCTTGTGAAATAGTATAGTTTTAAGGAGGCCTAGTGAATTCTACAAGAGAAGGTTTATACCAGTACTATCAAAGGGAGTTGATGAGGACACCATGCTGAGGGACTATTTTATGGGTGAGCCCACCTGATACCTAGCGATGCCCTGACTAGGTACAGAGAAGGTAGTTAAGAGATCTCAGGGTAAGTAGGTAAATACTTTGTTAAGCAAATTTAAAGTATGATTTACTCTTATTCTTACCTTTATTATATTTTGATTGTTATTTTGAATAGAAGTGACTACTGTTTAATTAATTGTAAATGCAAATGTTTTAATCAAATTAAGTGACAAAGTGATAGTACTGCTATTTTTAATGTCAAATGACACTCCATTAATTTTTCAGGATAGGGGGTGGTGTAAGTAGGTAAGACTAACTTGATTATGTCATAGGGACTGTTACATATTAAAATATTACCTCTAGATCATGGGAGTTCCCTAGTGGTCACTCACACTCAACAAGTCTAAGGAATAGAATGATTTAGCTTTAAATGGGAAAATAAAGTCTGTAGAAATATTGAAATGATGTAATATCTGCTTTACATGTAACTAATGTGAAGCCAAAAGATCTTACGTACTATACTATGACATTTGATAAAGAAAGCAATAGATAAAACAAAGAAAGCAGAGAAATAGGATTGATAGAATAAGAAAATAGAACTAGGATTTACTAATAGTTTAGATAGCCTAGATAAAGTAGTATAGGGCTAGAAGAGGTAAGTGTAGTTTTTGAAGAATAAAACATTATAAAAGTCTATGACATGCAAATAAATTTGGAGTAAGGTATGTTGAAGAAATTATGAGATTACTGTATGTCCTAGAACAGCGAATTAATATAGCTTACATAATAACCAGTCTTCAAGTAGTATTCCAAATTGACAATAAATAAAATAACAATGCTTATAGGGAAATTTGTTTAGTCTTTATGCAAAAAGAGAATAGATGGAATTAGGATCATCATAAATCATTGTCAGAAGATTAAAATGTTTTATTATTTCAGAAATAGAAAAGCAGGTGGAAAGCTGTTGGTCTTCATGGAAGGAATGAAGGTCCACCAACTCTATTCTGTTAATCACAGTAACAAAGGGGGGCGAACCCCTGGTATAATGTTAAATTGTATGATTTGTTACATTTGTTACCTTGGGTTAAAGATTTTTTATAATTTTCACTTTCATTATTTGATTAATGTTTTATTTGAACGTCCCTTTGGGAAAAAAGACTCTGCTAAATTCCATAACTGTAACTCTAATGGTTAGTGGCATTTATATGATAATAACTAGATACTTTCCCAACAGATACTTGATATGGTGCTTTCCTTTGCGCATATTTGGATCTATGCGCAAGGGGGGAGTAGGAAAGAGGAATATTTTTATTGAAGGATTTTTATAGTTACAGGAAGTTATTGATGATAGTCTAACAAATGTCATGTGTATAGTCATAATATCAGGAAAAGTGATAGTGTTGTCTAAACCATTAGGACACATATCGGTCCCAGAAAGATCATAAAAACACTTAGTTATTGATTACATTGATATGATAAAAATAAGAAACTTTGGTAGTGGTTTGTAGGGGTTTTCAGATAGATAATAAGGGCAAATTACATGTTAAAAGGGAGAATTGCTAAAATATGTGCCTCAACAGATTTAAACTGGTTTGATGCCTTACGCATTGCTTCGATGCAAATAAGGTCACAATAAAACCAGAGTAATTACTTTTTGCATTAAAGATAAAAACTAAGAGGTCCACCAGAGACCCACCTTTGGATCAGCTCCGAGGACAAATTAGACATTATATGGAATAATTGTCATTAATTCACAGAACAATTTATAAGCAGGAAAAGGACTTTCGGAAGGACCTACAGGAAAAGAGTTAACAACCTACAGTATACTGCCTGGGGACAGAAATGGTCCTGGCAGTGGTGGGTATAGTGTTTTTGGCATCTATGCTCCTGTTCCCCTGTTGATTGTAGACTTCCAGGCAAGGACTCCAGTGAGGAAGGGGGGACATTGTCCCAGCAACATCTGCCCTGATAACAAACAGGGAATGGACAGAAAACTGCAGAGATCCCAGTCCATGACATACCACCAAACCACCAGGAAATGAGCTATGCAACTGTTTTTTTCACAAGTGAGGCCGACAAAGAAGAGTCAGGTAACACAGAGATTATTGACTGACCAAATCTTATCAGCCACCAGGAATCTGGAATATTGGTGAATCTTCCAATATGAACGCAGTCTGTTATGTGCTTGGAGCACTAAGGGTAGTTATGCACCACTGGATGATGTTGGATCAGATATTAGCCAAAGAAAGTGGAGTGTGTGTCAACATAGGAGTATATTGCAGTATTGTTATTCCCATAACATAGCTATGGCAAAACTAATAATGATAGAAAGATAGTTTAAGGGGGTATTAGGAGGATTAGAAATATGGCTAGCACAAATAGGAATAGTTGTAGGAATAGGTTTGCTTGTATTTGTGCTTGTTTTCTCTTTGTTTCTTCCTTGTTTGAGATCCATAGTGCTTAAAACAGTGGCTGGGAGAAATGGATCATAAATGCCACTGCTGTTGATGAATGAAGCCAATGGCAACCCTTGTGGAAGGAGATACTAGTGCCAGGACAGATGACAAGGAAATGGAAACATGACAGTGATGCCAGTGATGCCAGAACTGATGCTCCTCATAGAGGATTGGAGAAAGGAGGAACATTGGGATACAGTATGCTGGTTGGAAGCAAAACCAGCTCTTTCATTGATGAAGTGGGATTGGGTGTGGACTCCACTCCATCCAACAGCCAAGCCACCAATGTTCTCAAAGCATATGAGATGGAGTGCGGAACTAAGACAATGGCTTTTGTTTTTGTGAATAGCAACATTCGTAACATACTTCACACTTGAAGCGCAGCATCCAACATTTGCTAATACATCTGCGATTGCATTTACACTCTGCCATCTCCAAGGAACAAAGAATGGACTAAAAACTGTGTGTAATGAGAATTAATTATTAATAGTTTGGTGTTACTTTGTTTTCACAGAAGAGGGTCATTATAGCATGTAACCTATCTTCATGTAGAAGCTTAGAATATTATAGGGCTAGCCTATCTAAAAACACCCATCAGGAATTCTTATGTGATCTGTTTGCTCATTTGATGAATTTATGGGGATGGAAAAGCATATGTGTAGTTGAAGGAAAGTTTCTCCTCTCGCTTGTTGTAAACAAGTGTTGCTGTACAAACAGGACAGTAGAAGAGTTTCCCTTATGAAGGTTTTTTTCCTCTAAAAACAATGAAAAAAGAGGTTTTCCCTTAAGGGTTTTCGCTTCCACCGAGAGGATTTGAAACTTGCCATTCTATTTGATAATAACACTACACTATTGGATTTGATTTAAGTGAGGGTTGGTTCAAGGGTGTAATAACAGTACTAATATAAGAGTTTGATGTTTATCAGTGGTATTGGGGACAATTGCTTAATCTTATAGTTGCTGCTGTGGTAACTGGTTTACCTAGTTGACTGTTTGTAGTGTGACTCAGCTTAGCAGCTGTATTCTCTTGATAGTAGGGGATGTGTTAAAATACTGATAAATGTTTGATCTTGCTGCATAAGTGAGCACTTCATGCTCAAAGGGGGGAATGTCGTGGCCTTTATTGAAATATATCCTTTAGTTTATATATCTTTTATGTAGTATCTTTATTCTGTGTAATATCATTGTTTTGTGAAACTGAAGTCTGTAGTATGTTCAGTGTGGGAAAGGAAGACTGGTTTAAGTGAAAGAGCAGGCCTGGCAGAAAATGGCATAGATAAGGTTTGGTGACAGGAAATGTATACAAAACCCAAAGAATGTATGAATGACAGGATGAGAGGGCAAAGGTGAAGTACCATACGTTACTTGGTCAGTTATCTGTAAACAAAGTGGGTGCTGTCTGGGATGACTTGAAGGGGTATAAAGGCTGGACAACAGCCAGAGGATGTTAGCTCACTGCTCACTTTGCTCACTTTGCTCACTGCTCACTGCTTACTTTGCTTTCACTTAATTGCTTCACCAATGCTCCGGAGTGCATTAAAGCCATCATCTGCAGTATACATCCACGGTGTGCGGACTTCTTTTGAGTTGTATTATTTAATGTGGATTTTGACACCACACACACACACACGCACAGTATCCACACACACACACACATGCAGTGTCCACACACGTGCATAGTGCATTGATGTTGCATATAATTCATAGCACTCTGAGGAATAAGCACTGGATGTTTCAAACTGACAGAAATGAAACCTTAGATTTTCTTAAGCATTATTAACCTCAACAATGTTTCCAAGGGAATGCTGTGAAGAATGGGGGAATTCGCCTATTCAAACACTGTCATGATAATTGGCTTGCAGGTGTCTTAATGACACGGGCACCCATTACAAAAGAATGACCGTTAATCTGCTTTTAGTGTGATTTTTTTCCCCTTTTCCTCATTTGAAGTAATTTTTTTACACATAACAGCATTTTCTCCACCAGCAGCCAGCATATCCCCCTGGACATTCAAAACACCCGTGCAGATTTGCGGGAGACAGTGAGAGGATGAGAGGTGTGCTTACGACAACACAAACACAGTTTAGAAAGGGCCACAGACACAACACAGACGTTTATAAACATCCCTCGGCAGGCAGGCAGAGCGGGAGGACTGAGTTGAATGAGTATCTTAAGCTGAGCCACTGTAGGGGGAAAAAAAGGGGTGGCTACAGCAACGCATTTTTTTTTTCTGCTTTTGATTAACTCTCCTTGGAAAGCAGCTTTTCCCTTTTCTAATACCAAGACAGACTGTTCTACATTTCTCATTTGTCATTTGCGAGTAGTAGCCTGAATTGCCTACTTTAGGTTAAGCTCCTTATGCACACTTATGCATTTTTACGGATTTTGACTGAACGCGAACATCACAGGTAAAGACAGGCACACCCCCCTCGGAAAGAAGACACGGATGTAAACAAAGGCCACCAAAAAAAAAAGCTGCGGAGAGCTCAGGCTTGGTAACAGGTAACAGCTTCGGTCCAAACCCACACCGGTGGACAGTACATACATAACCTTCACCCATTCAGGTGATCAGGTTACACCCCAATCTCTGATAGGTTGGGCTGGGAGGGTTAGTGGTGGTGGTGGTGTGTGTGTGTGTGGGGGGGAGGTGGGGGGTCACTGCTGCTGCATCAAGGCTGAGACCAGATTTACATTGAACAGAAAGAGAGAGAGAGAGAGAGAGAGAGAGAGAGAGGGAGAGGAGAAAGGGGGGGTGAGAGGGAGAGGAGAGAGAGAGGGTGAGAGAGAGAGGGAGGCAAGAAAGAGAGAGGGAAGAGAGTGAGAGAGAGAGAGAGAGAGAGGGAGGCGAGCAGGCTGTAAGTGTGTCAGGCCTGGTGCGGTGTGGCACGGTGTGGTGTGGTGCGGTGCAGGCCGGGGCGGACCGGCTCAGCGGGACAGCCCACTCGGCGGCCCCTGCCAGAGCACAGCGCTCCCGTAAGCAGGGCAAGCCCCTGGTGAACACCAGAAAAAGCACCGCGCAGTGGAAAATTAGAGAGGAGATGCCACAACGTGGATGGAGAGAGGGGAAAAAAGAAATATATATATATATATAAAAAATAATCAAATCAAATAAACCATCAAGAGAGAAGGGTTACACCCCAAAATATAGCCCTGTTTCACATGTGACTGCTCCATTAACTGAAACGAGGGCTTTCAGTTAATGGAGATTGTCAGTCATTTTCAGTTTGTTGAATGCGACTTTCAGGTTAGTGCAATTGACATGCCTGTGCATCATATGTTTGTCATCTATTGATACTGTATATTATATACAAGTTACAAAGTACACAACACATATAAGTACTGTATGTGTGGCATCGACTATGTGCAGTGTGCAGGGCAGTCTGTATGGATTACATTCCCCTCTTGACTACAGTGATGCACAAGGGAACTTATCACTGGTGTAGGGGATGGATGTTGCACAAGCCTGTTGGCACATCTGGACCCTGCAGTGGAACTATGACCAGTACAAGTTATCTGTGTAGAATCATTTCAAAATACTTAAAATTGAACATAGCAGAAAAGGGTCTTGCAGACTAAATCTGTTTATTGAAATCAAATTTGACAAATAAATATATGAAGTCTCCATGACTGAACTGCTTGAACTGGAACTCCCTAACATTCACTTAGTAGTCCCTCAATAAATAATGCTGATACAATCTTTCTTTAGAAACCTTGAAAGCTCATATTGAACACATACTGCATGCGCAAAGTTCTATCAGATGCTGTAGTTTGGGGGCCTGTGAGGGATTTTCAGTGTGCAGTGGGGCTTGGCATTTGTACACTCTGTATTCCTGACAGGCTGCACCACTGAGAGATTAGGCCTCCCCTAAATTTAATCAATATGTTGGCTGTGCGGCTCAGACCTGCTGCCAAAGCTGCTGGCACATGCAATGTGTTTGTGTCAGGCCACCACTGGAGGAAGCCATCAGTCTCCTGGGTGATGGGGGGACAGTGTGTGTGTGTGTGTGTGTGGGGGGGGGGGGGGGGGGGGGGTGACCCGGGGAAAGGCCTCTATAGCCCCACTACTGCTGTCCCCCCAGCTCACGTCTCCAATGACTGACCTATATGTATCAACTGCCAGAAGCTGTTCCATCTCATCTGATGATGAAGAGGCCTTCTTTGCTGCTAGTTACACAACTGCTATAAAAGTCATAGAGGTGTGCACTAAAATGATTTTGCCTTGAAATGCTTAGCTGAAGACGGAGGAGAAGGGTATACTGTTGAAAGTAGGCCGAATTGCATTTGAACACTGCGTACGCTGTACATTGTGGGATGTATAGACAAAAGGTGGGAAATGGGGAGAGAGGTGGGAGGCTGCTTCGGCCATTGTCACCAGTGCTCGCGTGAAGAGGTTTCAGCCTTTGGGCTCTCTATGCATTTTAACACACCATAAATCACACTTGCCAGGCTCTCGCAGCCTCAGTGCCGACCACGTGAATGATATATTTTATTTACGCTACAGAAGAAAACACACATGGTCCTTATTAATCATCGCCCACCTTTAATAATGATTCAACTTCTGCTCATTCATCACGCCAGTTCTCCAGCCTCGCTTTAGCACGAGTTGAGAGGAAAAGAGAGAGGAGGAGCTGGAGAGGGAAAGATAGAGAAAGAGGTGGAGAAGGAAAGAGAGGAAAAGAGAGAGAAGGTGAAGAGGGAAAGAGAGGGAAAGAGAGAGAAGGAGGTGGAGAAAAAGAAAGAAAAGAGAGAAGGAGGTGGAGAGGGAAAGAGAGAGGAGCTAGAGAGGAAATGAAAGGGAAAGAGAGAGAAGTAGGTGGAGAGGAAAAGAGAGAAAGAGAGAGAAGGAGAGAAAGGGCTGGGAGGAGAAGAACATGAAAGAAAACAAGCATGGCTGCTAAAAATGCATAATAGTGGATTTAACATGGTTGGACCTTAAAGCCATTATTTATTAATTGAGTAGACTATAGTGTATGACTGCTCTCTGTAGTTTCTGTTTGCAGCAGATAAACTGTCATTCTGAACTGTCTGCGATTCTTTAAAGATGGGGGGGGGAGACCTTTTTGGCGTGTAGGCTATTACCACTCATGTTCACACTGTCATAAAATATGGCACATTAATCTCTTTCTGTCAACATTCTTTTAAAAGAGCATCCCACTCATGGTGGAGACATAACCACACATATCCATTTCACCCAAATGATACCACTGTCATACAAATCTACTGGGTTTCAGCACGTCGTCGCATTTATGTCAGAATCCATCAGGTCTACAGCAGATGGCTATCTACCAGCGCACCCCACCCCCCACCCCCGACGCCCCCAGCCACACAGACAGACAGCGACCCTGCCGAACATGATCTATGTGAGAGTGCCTCTTCAGTCCTGTCAAAAGCCCTCCGCTCGCCGCGGTGGTAGGTGTCTAGTCCGTCCGAGGTGGAAACCGGACTCTTGGTGTGGCGGTCAGAGACGTATAGTAACGTATACGTGTCACAATGCACACACGCTATCAGTTCTGCTTTACTGTGCCGCGGCGGCATACTTGGACTGTCTCCAAACATGTCAAGGCAGAAAAGTGCTTCCCTTGATAAGAGCTTTATGTTAAGGTGGGCGGGGGGGGGGGGGGGGGGAGTGAACCAGACACAGAAAATGAATGAGAAGAGGACCACGCTATCAGGTGACTCACACGTATGGGGAGGTCAGTAGGGGGTACGTGAAGGCCTGCAGGCTGGTTAGTGGGCGTACAGTGCTGTATGTGTGGGGGACTAAAGAGATGCTGCTCGGCTCGCCAGTCGCAGCTCATTACCAATTTATCTGTTCATTTCTTTAATCCAGCTCATCTCTTTTTAGCTCCCTAGTCCTGCAGATTGCTTTGTAAGGTGTCTGAATAAAGTCTGAGACACTATAATAGAATTAAAATGTCTGCGCTTTTGTATTGTATTGCACTGTACTGTGTTGTATAGTATTGTATTTACAAAAGAGCAGCTTATGGAAAATCTACCACATTCCAATGAACCAGAAAATATTATGTGATGTACACAATGCTGATAAACAAGATGACACTGTATCACAAAGAGTACGACAAAATGACTATTTGGGAATATTGTGGGGGAAAAGTGAGTGTTTGTGCGTATGTTCTGTGTCATGTTGCTAAGCACAGGCTGACTCAAACGGTAATGTATGTGTGTTTAATGAACCAGGAAATGCCTTGCGTGGAACAGTAATATCCCTTTCCTTTTAGGGGCAGAGGAAGGTAGCAGGGCATTAATGTTGTCATAAAGCATGCTAAATGTAATGGGAACATGATTTAAAGTGATTCTAATCTGCACTGAGGAGCTTCTCCCGTGTTAGCTGTAAAGGAGGTGGCATCTATCATGACCCCATTGACTGGAATAAGTCTTCCGTCTCCTGATAATCAGAAAACAACATTATATTAGCAGCACACCCACTCAATGCTTTACAATCCGTTGTCCATAAGGTTTCCATATGAACAAGGATGGAAAAAAAGAAACATCCGAAATGTATCTATCTATGGATACAATAGGCTACAGCAAGCCAATAAGGATGATCAAGAGCCCAATCTGAGGTGTGTGTGTGTGTGCGCGCGCACGTGTGTGTGTGCGTACATGCGTGTGTGTTTGGTTGAGTGACAGTTCACATGAGTGTGTTTATAGAGGTGTTCCATCACATTAGAGGGGTACAGTTACTGTGTAGCTGAACCCTGTTACTCTCATTACAGAGCTATGTGGCCAGTACACATTTGAAAAGATCTTATTACCAGTGTATCTTCACTTTAGTGCCGTTCTCCATGACTGCCAGACGAGACACAGACACAGACATCCTCTCCTCTTTCAAGTTTCTTCAGACGAAACCACGAGGTTCACCAGTTCAGTGAGGCTGCCTTTAGGTGGTGTTCATCTCTCTCCACTTGTTTTCCTTCTCCACACACAGACCCCCACACAAACACTTCCTGTATGCTGCTAAGGGCTAATGGTATGCTGAACATTTGGAATGTCAAATGAACATACACAAATATCTCACTCCGTAAAATACAACAAATATCAAAGGATTTTGTGACGCGATGTACTCGCTGATATCGATGTAACATCTGCACACACCTTTTGGGTACTTTTTAAAAAAGTCATTTTTAATAAGTGATCCACGTGTTCCTTTCTGGAAGTTCTCTAACTATCGTCCTTACACTCCTTCCTTCGCTCCTGCAAGGCATGAGGCTCTGCTCACTGTTCAGAAATGGCTCCACATTCTCTAGCAGTGCTGATAAATAACTATTAACATCTCCCTCTCCCTTCTCCCTTCCTCTTTTGTCTTCTTAGATTTCACCCTCCCTTCCTTGTACAGATGATCTATTGAAATCTGTGAGCCGATAATCCTATTAATACTGCTCTTGTCCGCGTTACATTTATTTTCTTTCTAATCTCCCCCTCTAACTTTCCCCCCTTTCTCTCTCTCTCTTTCTCCCTCTCTATCTCTCTCTCCTTTGTCCCTTGGCTGACCCTAGTCCACATTTTCTTCTGGCAAGGCTGAGAGAAATTCAGATTGATTCCAAATATAATGGCCAGTGTAGGTCTCATAACAAGCTGGCTGATGGTGTGATCAAGGCTGGTTGAGCCTGACTGACCTCCACAGACATCCGCTGCAGCGGGGGCCATGGCCCAATCTCCCTATAGGCCCCCCGCCAGCGCTTCAGCAGCCCTCCAGACAGACAGCCCCTGCTCACCGAGCTCCCCCCCCCCCCTCCGAGGACGTTGTTGTGTTTGTGACACATAATTGGAACGGAAGTTTGCGGAAAGAAGGGGGCCCTGGGTCAAGAAAGTTGGCGTAGGAGTGCGGGAAGGAGTCGTCGGTTTCGACAGGTGAACCTCACTTCCAATTACAAACACAAACAGACACACATAAACACACACATACACATATACAGGCCTACAAACAAACAACCAGAATGGTGGACACAAATAAATGAGGTGTATGTCTAAACCACAACTCATTTTTAAGTCTGATGTGTTGAGTGTCGAACTGCTAAGGGAAGGTACCGGCAGGTGAAAGAAAAAATAACTTTGGGAGACAGCTGGTGATGTCTGTCTGGAGCCCTGAGCTCTATCTCCAGGCAGAGCAGACAGACAAGGGGATGACTGCTCCACACATGCATAATCCTGATAGAAAGCCTTGTCATACATGCTCCAGTAATGGTCCATGGTCCCAGCCATAAGCAACCATTCTTATGGCTGCTCCAATCCAGACACACACACACACACACACACACACACACACACACACACACAGACACACACACACACACACACACTCAAGCTCTCCCACCAAAAAAAAAATGATAATAACGTAAGCCCATCAGTTCCACGGTCAAATCCAAATGAATCAATCTCCAAAGCCCTGGAGCCACCTGGGCTTCCGCACCATTCCTCCCCCATCTGTTAGGTTCTCAGAGGCGGAGAGAAAGGCAGGGCTGGCCTGGTGCTGGAGAATCTGCCTCCGTCTGGCTAGGAGGTGCAGCAGTGGTGGCACACTAGAGATAGCACTGGCGAGAGGAGTGGAGGTGTAAGGCTATAGCTAGCTCTCCTGCACGGGACCTCCAATCGGCTTTGCACGCGGCGGGATTGAGTGGGGACTGGTTCCGCTAAGCCCTCTGTGGATGGAAAGGGATTCGACGGCAGACGAGAGACGAGACGAGAGGAGAGACGAGGGAGGGTGGCGAGAGGGGCGGGCGGAGGGAAAACGGTAAACACGCCGGAGCATCGCCGGCATCAGACGTCACGCAACTTACAGTGAAGTCCGATACTGGCACTTATGGCTGACGATGGGACAGTTTTAATTTCGCGAAGATTATGAGGTTTGCATGCACATACAGAATTGACTTTCGAGCAGTTATGATTTTGGACATTTTAGAAATGGAATATTTATTTTGTAAAAAAATAAATCTAAAAATGAAAGGCTAAACTTGAAAAAATAAGCTGTTGAAAAACATCTATTTACACCCACCCACACATATACTCCTCGACAAACACACACAAAACACACACACACACACATATATATATATATATATATATATATATATACATATATATATATATAAACATATACCATTTTGTCTTTCTATGTTTCCAATTAGGTGTAAATGAAGCTGCTAATCTGCTCACATATAGCATGAGACCAAAGCACTGTGTGTGGGGGGAGGCGGGGATTACACAAATTGAAGGAAACATTTCGACTTGTTAAGTCCTCCACTGAAACAGACCGCCGTGGACATTCGTCAGTGGCGAGGCAAGGACCTGAGACTGCATGTACAAAAAAACACAGGATTGATGGGGGTGGGGGGGTACTGCTTCGTGACCGCTGAAAGATTTCCCATGGTTCACAGGGGCTCTCTATCAGCACTGATGTACAAACCCTGGAGGCAAAGACCTGAGCTTGGCCTTTTAAACCCACGCCTCACATTTTTAATTTGATCCGTGGCGAGAGAAAAGGCATAAAGGGGACAGCATGGGACAAGGAGAACACTTGAGATAGCTGTAAAAAGGTGAATGCAAATGGAATCAATTTCATCATCATCTTGGATGCATTTTTAACTGTTTTGTAGTTTGTTGTTTGTAACTGTGTACATTTTAGATATGTATTTAGGACCTTCCAACTAATTGTGTGTTAAAGACATTATGAGCTATTCCATTTTTTTTCTAATTCCTCACATTATATGAGCATATTAAAATGGAATCTATTTTACAGTCATTAAATATGCATTTTTAAGTAACACCGATACAAATCGAGCAAATGACTTAAAATACATTCCATGTTCTGTTGGCCTATTGGTCTCTTTCTGACTCCATACTCTTATATCAGACACAGGCAGCGCACACTGTACAATGGCACTCACACAGAATGGCGTTACAGTTGCTTCACATGAAAATGTAAAAGACTATTTGCATTTCAATTTGCTCAGTCTCGTTCGAGGGCAGGTCTTAAAGACCAAGAAGGGGTCTTTGGGAACAATGAGAGGAGCCGGGAGAAATAGCAGATTCCCCTCCTGTGACCACCACCCCCCTCAGTCGCTCAGAGTCGATACATGTGGGCCACACCACTACCGCAAGGGCTGTGCTCGTCCAAAGCGAGGACCCAACCAACCTCACCTCACCCCCACCCCACCCCACCCCACCTCACCTCACCCTAGGCCTTCATTAAAATATCTCAAGCAGAAATAAAGCATGAGAAAGAGAGCAGAGCAGACATTCATCGCCCTGCATTACATGAGATGTAAGCTTGAAAAACGTTTTTTCTTTCTTTCTTTCTTTCTTTCTTTCTTTCTTTCTTTCTTTCTTCCTTCACGCAGCAGTTTGGCGGAGAGAGACGCAGTTCTGAGCTCGGGCTCTCAGCTTCAGACGGCCTTCATGAAGGCGTGGGAGAGCGAGGCGGCGGGGAGGCGACTAATGGGCTGGAGAGAGAGGAGGACCACGAGAGGGGGAACGAGCAGGAGGGCGGGCGGGCATGCTGGTCGCCTTCTGAAGATGTGTGGGTCACAGCGACGACCAGAGAGCAAAGAGACAAAAATTTTGATGAGATTGAATCTGCCAGCGGAAAGGAATAAAAGCACATGCTTTCTTATCAGTTTCATTTGCCAGATGCTGCGTTGTATAAAAGACTATAAAGCATTATCTTTTATTAATTTTAGACCATTAAAAAAAACTACGAAAACTTTGCTTACCTCAATAGTGTGTATTGCACTATGCTAAAGCTAATCATTACTGAAAAGGTCAGATGATATAAAAAAAGGACGACTCCGACTAAACATTTCGTTGGGGACCAAACCAACGTATGTCAATTCCGTTTCTGCACTTCAATAGTACTGTTACCACACTGTTGTACATACTGTACATCTCTGTCTACGGTTCAAACTGAATGTCCATAATTACTCTTTTTTTCTTATAATATATTATTGTTAATACACTGCATATATTTATATTATTCTTACTACTCTTATAATGTTACTACTGCTACTACACTGCACATATCTGTACATATTGTTCATATATTGTTCATACTACATAGCCATATCTATTCTGCTCTTATAAGGTTACTGCTAATACACTGCACATATTTATAGTTAATTTATATTACTGTAAACCATTCCACCTTCTTAACATTGTCTACACTGCACTTTATATCTTGTTGTCACTTTATAACTGTTTATGCCCCACCTGTGTATACTTTGTATATCACATTGCACACTGCACGCTTTTTTGTGCTTAAAATCTTTTAAGCCATTAACTAGGCTAAAAATCATTACTACTATGCTACTATGGAGATTGTCTCTGCAGACAAACTGAAGTAATTTTTACCTTCGTAAGTGTAAATAAAAGGATTGTTTGTGCAGTCAGTGCATTACCTTACTAGTTACTATTATTCTGATCGCCATCTTATGAGAAGAGAGTCCACACAACTCGCCTCTTTTTGTGTCAATTGACAGTAGCTTGTACTGCATTCGATAATTGACTTGTATGGACTTTTCCTGACAAGACGGCGGCGATCAGAATAAGAATGCAAGGTAATGCACAAACAGTCATTTTTATACCCTTTCTGTACACTTACAAAGTTACAATTACCTCGGTTTGTCTGGATGGACCCTCTACAGTATCACAAAGGGTGTAATGATATTTTGAGCCTTCAGTGGCTTAAAGTAGCAGTTTACTTTCAAGTAGCGAGCTGACCCCAAAGGCTATCGCTATACTGCCATTTCGTTCCGGTCTTACTCAAAACTACTGTGGTCCCCAACAAAAGTTTGCACTCATTACCATCCAAAAATAGACCATGGGTTGTTCTTAGACTGCAGTGAGTCATTTAAGTCTAATGTAGCAGTTAACTATAAGTGACAGAATCCTGGAATGTCTCAAGTCTCGACTGGACTCTAAACTAAGTGTGGATATGGTGTCAAGAGGCAGAGAAAAATCATTTTGGAATGAGTTCTTCTTAATGTATTCACTGCCTCAGAATGGACCGAGATGAATAGTCAGGAGACGTGTCCGGCCCCCGGCCTGATCCCTCCTAAGGCAGGAGGATCAGACCCTGCAGTGAGTCAGGAAATGAGGGCTAAAACGACATGCTCTCTCACTCTGTGGCCGTCCAAACATTCCTCTCCCCACATCTGGCCTGCTCGTCCTCCTCCATCTCTCTCTTCTCCTTTTTCTCCTCGTTCCTTGAATGGAATTGTTTGTCAAAGCGTTCCTTGGTTTGCCAGCCCAGGATGACAGAAAATCGAGGCTTGTGGTTGGTTGATACGTCTCTCCCGTGCATTGGAGAGCTGCAGAGCCTCCTAAGCAGTCAGGTCAGGTGTCAGTTAGTCCACCATGTGCACCACACTCGTGCAGTCACCAACCGGTCAGGAAAAACTCCCCGGCTTTGTTGCCCTGTCAGTGTCAATCCAATTATTTCACAGGCAAAAAGTGCTGGCAAAACAAGGCCTGCATCGATCCAAACATTCCTCTTGCTTGTGGTTACAATGGAGGAAGGAAGCCAGCAGTACTGAGCTGCCATGTAAGACCGATGCTCACTATGCTGTAACACTTGCTACTCGTGTATGGCTGCAGGGTAAAGCTGGCGTTAATGGTTGTGCATGAAAAATAATTCTTGAAGGTAAAAAGTAGACTAATGGCGTGATCAGACAGGACACTGTTGTTGCAGTACTGCAGCACTAGGGAGAGGAGGATTTTTTTTCTGTTGTTTTAGAATTGGCAGTACATGTAAGTGTTTTGCGTGCTGGTTATAAGCAAACTGGGCATCTCACACTTTATGCGCCTGCTGTGCCTCACAGTTTTGCAGTCGCGCCCTGATTG
This sequence comes from Alosa pseudoharengus, assembly GCF_046254945.1. NCBI lineage: Eukaryota > Metazoa > Chordata > Actinopteri > Clupeiformes > Clupeidae > Alosa > Alosa pseudoharengus. Next base: position 25,025,688 of record NW_027468640.1, read on the forward strand.
CCTCGAATCAGAAAAAGTTGAACTCCAAGCGGAAAAGCCCAACGTCATTCACATTTTTATTAATACGTTTACCTCGCATTGTAGAAGTGGCAGCAAACTGCCCCCGTCTGATCCTGCCCTAAATAAACAGGGGTGGACAACTAGATCAAGCTCACTTACTGTGAATTTTGCAAAAGACAGACGAACAATTAATTCTTGAAAGGTAAAAAGCTTTTTCTCAATATTACTGTTCTACATGACTTTTTGATGGGTGCTTAGACAAATGATTTGTAACAAATACCTTTTATTCTATATAATTGATTTATTATTATTACTCATTTTTTCTTTTGGTGATAATAATTGTTTGTGTTACAATAATTAAAAAGATTTGCTAAAAGCAACTGAGTAAAAACGAATTTCTTGGCACAGCAGGCAACAGTAAATTTCCTTTTGTTAACCATCATCAACCTGTATCTGAAGGCAAATGCAAACAGCTGTCCATGTTTTCTGTGTTATAGGGAGCATTTGGAATTTTACAACACTGCGACAAAGCTTTTACATTTGATTGTTGTTGTACAATTCACCACTGAACCTACAATAATTTCCCCTGTCACAGTTGTGCGCTCTGTAAAGTGTAATTGTTGATTCATGTATGTTGGCGTGCAGTAAAATGCACCCGAGAATATCTGCACATGCTAAGCTAAGTGGAGGATCCCACTCCGGGAAACTACGTAAAGCGGGAAGGATGAGCTGCTCACCCTAACACCATGGGTAAAATGGTGTTCTAATACCCCCAGATTAATCTTCAACACCGTAGACCTGCGCCTCAAAATGGGGAAAGCTACAACGGCTCCATAAAACTCGACTTTACTGCATATGGAATTATACACCTTATGTGCATCATAAAGGGAGAGTAATTCATCTATAGGAGTAATAAAGCACAAAATATGGAGCACATATATCCTGTACAACAATATACTTCAGGGGAAATAAATTAAATATGATGGCATGATTTACAAAGTACACCTATAAATTATGGGAATATTTAATGAGTTAAACACCATGGAGGCAGCAGCCACAGTGGAAGCACAACAGGCAAGCCCCGGCGTAATGAGGGTGTGTGTGTGTGTGTGTGTGTGTGTGTGTGTTCAACAGCGAGAGGACAGGGGCGACCGCACTGCAACACGACGCAGTGTATCACTCCACCTAATAAAGATCCAGGGCAACGACGGCGGCGGCAGCAACTAGGAACATAAGAAAAGTTATGGAAAATATTTCCCCACCCAAGGACATGGCACCAGATGTGTGAAGACTTATGGGAGCAATCATAGGTGGCCAAGGCTCTGCCGTGGGCCTTATTAAGTTAGGCTATGATCCAGCCACATTCAACTTATTAAGCTGTCAAGAGTTGCAATGATTAAAACCAAAGAAAGGTCAGGCGCAGACCTTGGGCTTTGTGCAGGCCCTGGTATTTTCTTTAGAACCCTGAGACCTAATGAAGACATTTTTACTTCAGACATTGCAGGTGGGGATTTTGATGAGATGCGTCTGAGAAGACGAGTCCTTTTCAACTCTCTGACTTTGTGTCTTTTTTTACACCCCCCCCCCCCCCTTTTTTTTTGTCCGGAGTCCCTCGTGAAATAAAAAAGCTTTGTGGAACTCCGTACAAAAATTTCATCTATCTCTTAAACGACAGCGGGGGGGGGGGGGAGAAAGAAAGAAAGAACGAGGGAAATAAAGAAAGAAAGGAGAGTGGCTAAAAAAGAAATCGCAATCACTCCTCCGTGCCGCTCAGCCACTGGTCTCCTCTCTGATGGTTTTTGCATCTCATCATCCTGCGAGATCAAAGTGAGAAGGGAAAGGGGGTAATTACTGGCAAGGTGCAGATCTACCTCCAGCATGCTGGGGTGGGTTCCTCTTAATATCAGCCTGTTTTGCTGACAGCTGGATTTTAGCGTCTGCCAACTCAATACCAGCCGTCTTCCAATGGAGATTAAAAATAGAGTGGGGAGGAGGAGGGTGGAGAAAAATAGTGAGAAACTGTGATAGAGTTTATTGAGAGCTGTCAAGCTAGCCTTCAGAGGTCTGTGAGGGTGCATATTCACCTGCCACGACGGTGAGTTGTGTGTGTGTGTGTGTGTGTGTGTGTGTGTGTGTGTGTGTGTGTTGGGTGCTGTTGGGTATGGTGGAGAGCACAGACTTGGGTTAAGGGATTATTTAGCCCTGGGATGAAGATCCATCACGCTATGAGGAGAGAGCTGACACACACTCTTTCTCTATTAACTTCCTGTTGAAGGTGACGGCGTGTCACCCGTGACATTCCCTTTGTCTCACTCATCGCTCTCACGTGCCCTCGCAGGTGACACCAGCGACACAGATGCAGTGCCAGACACTGATGAGCACTGGCAACCGACAGGGGTATTTTTGTGAAAGAAGAAAAAGAAGAAAAAGAAGTAGAAGAAGAAGAAAAAATTATCAACTGGAGAGTATTTGGCGAAAATGTGCGGTAGCTGTAGATATGGGCAAAGTTAATTGAGTTAAGAGGTATTATTCACATTTAAAAGGTGAGGACTGAGGAGAACAGTGTTCCTGCCTAATTTCTGAGAATGTCCTTGATGGCATGTGGATATCCACAACCCTGCCCGCACACACTTCATCAGTGAGTTCAAGGCAACGCTAGGGCGGCAAATAGTCTATGACAGCAATGCAAAGTGGGGAAGTGGAGGGAGGGTGGATAGTGGTGGTGTTGGGGTGGGGGGGTTCATTTAGAGTTCTTTCACAGACTGGTGCGTGTAGAAGGTGATGAAGTTACTCTTGACACCTGGAGTGTAATTAGGGTGCAGACTGTACTCTACACACTGAATTGACAGGACACACACACACTGGCTTAATACTGCAAATAAAGTCAGGCATTAAACTGACATTCTATAATCGAAAAAAAAAAGTATTTTTTGACAGCATGGATTTCCCGGGTCTATACTGTATTAATACTACTGTGTGGCACATATTATTTGCACATTATATATGTGGGTTATTGCAGTTTCCAGTTACTCAGAAGGGTAAGGGATGCATATCAACAAATAATTCCGAACCAATATTCCAAACAAGCTGTTCAGTAAATTCATATAATTATTCATTAACTTCCAAAAACAATACAGTGATTTTCAAATATGTCCTACATCATGCCTAAGAAGCTATACATACTGTGGTAGCCAGGGTCTGTAGTAAGTTTAAGATATTTTTTCCATTCCTTTTCAATTCAGCAAAGGTTACAGGAACACAACCTTCAACTATGTTAATGTTAATAAACACTATTTATAATGTGGTTATACTGTTAAAAATGTGCCCTCCTCTTATAATGACTATGAACATTTCTGCCACTTTCATTCGGCTCAAGTTCATGGACATTTTGCCTCCTACTTCATGTGTCTATTTTCTTAGTTTGACGTTAAAGGTTGTTTTTGGACTCACATATAGGCCTAAGGCAGACAGCCAGCATGTTGGAGAAAAAGTTCTCCAGAATTGGATCTGATTGCCTACTCCAGTAGAGATCGCAAACTCCCAGAAGTCCGGCTTCAGAAAGTAAAGTCCTGCCACATTTTTGTTCCAACCATTCACTTAATCAACTGATTCTAATTAGCACAACTCTTATGCCAGGAAGATCAGTTAATACCTGAAATCATATTTGTTAAGTGCACAGGTAGATCCAATACATGGCAGGACTTTTACTTTCTGAAGCCGGACTTTTACTGCAAACTCCTCTCAGATCCTTGTTCTCTGAGGAGATGTAGGCTACTGTTTCGGAGTCTTGGAGCAATTGGTGTGGGCAGCTGTGGTATCCTACCATTACCTTGTCCCCGCCTTGACATTCGCTGACCTCAATGGCAATTTCCAATACTTCCTATCTCCAGGTTGGCAAGAAGAATCACCCTGGGTCTGGATCTGAGTCCTGCAGAAAAATCAGTACTTTTGGATATTCCATAGAGCTTGTAACTTGTGTGTTGAAGCACTGATGAAAGGGTAAGTAATCTTTCTGTATACATGCACCATGTTTCAATTGACAGGTTATCTCCAGAAGCACACAAACTGATTGAACATATTTGAGAAGGAAGTTAAAGACACAACACGAGACTATTGTCTGGTATAGGCTACTGGAACCAAAACTATTCATGTTTAAAGTTGAGTTCTAACCATGCTTGCAACTTGTTTGACTACTCTTACTTAAAACATGCACATGTTTAACACATTTATCTGAACAACATCCTGCTGCAACATGGACACTGTTGTTTGTCTTTCAAAGAGAAACAAAAAACACCTACAGGCAAAGAGGAAGCACTGGAGAAACGTGTTTATTCTGCATCAGTTTGACTTACCACATGCTAGGCTAGTGGGAGTAGCAAGTAGATATTATAATATGAATGTACTATCTGTCTAACTTGGCTGTCCTTCTGAAAAGCATGGGAATATATGGAAATTCATGAAAATTACCTTACCGCTGAATTGTGTGAGCAGTGGCTGAATTGTGTGGCCCAACAGTTAGGCACACCAGGGTACCACAATGCTTCGTTTGGCTTGCCATGGGCTAGCCTACTGTAAGAATGACGGGAGGTTGCGGCTCTCACTCTACCACCTGTGTGCAGGCTGCTGTATCTCCTGAAACAGCTTAGAAGATTTCTCATGGCATATCTGAATTCTGCAGGTCCTGTCAAGACAGAAAGAAATATAGAGCCCTGTTCATAGGCAAAAACTGCGTCAACAGAATGGCAAGAAACTAGAGAGACTAAAAACTTCAACTTAAATGTAACCATTTAGCCCACTAAAATAAATAAGCTAACTAGATATGTTTACTACTATGTTTGAGGAGAAGACATGGTGGAAATAAACAAGTCATAATCCTCAAACCTTAACAACATGCTACTGTACTGTCATCATTTGGTACTATGGGCAAATAGCATTGGTCTGCAATAAGATCAAGTTTTGTAAGGCTGGGCTAATATTAAAATAGCAAAGTGAGCTAGTGTTTGAAACTGGACTAGACGGCAGACGCAACAAGTTCCATTCTAAAACTGATAGTTCCGGTCCTTGATTGTGATTGGCTGAATCACGTTCGATGCCGTTGTAAATAAGGGCTGCACGGTCCTGCCCACAGCCAAAATGCAGTTAGGTGCCGGAAATAAGATTCCCATTTATTTGTCCCATTGACGTTTTGGAAAAATCCGTATCTAAAGAGTTTTTTTTCTTAGGCTAACCAGCTACGGCATAACTCATAAGCATACAACATATCATTTCGAGTGAAAAAGCGAAGAGAAAATCCAAAAAAAGTTAGGTACATGACTGTGTACATATTTTCATTTCTGAGCGAAGGAACTACCCTTGGGATATCCCATAAACCACCGCGCCTCACTGAATAATATAAGCAAGGACGAACCGCGCCATTTGACAATTTCCAACCGGCGACAGCACGCGAACCCTTTCCTCCAAACAGTGATTTTTATATAGTGAATGTGCAGTTAATAGCAGTTATTTCAGGAGTAATCGTGTAAATAATAGTGTTTTGTAGGGGTGTAACGGTTCATGTATTCGTATTGAACCGAAACGGTACGGGCGTCACGGTTCGGTGCATGAATTTACACGGAGAATACACGGTATAAAAATACATAAAACTCGTGTGCGCATTAATTAATGTAATGCGCAATTACTGTTAAGTAGCGAGAGTTACGGGAGTTCTTTAGCGACACCTAACGCTAATCTGTAGCCTCGCCTTAGCTCTGAAGCTCTGATTGGCGCCTATGTTTTTTATGTCAGGTCGTCGGTCGAGTCCGTCAGTCATTAGCAGCACTAAGGTTAGACCCACAAGAGTTAGAGGATCCGCTGGTCTCTTTAATATCGCAAGTTTGAGAACTTCAGTTACAGTAACGTTAGTACAGGCGAAAGAGTGGTGGATAAGATGAAACTGTGTGTCGGCGTTGTTCAGCAGTTGTTGGGTATGTGAGTGGAAAAAATGCTACACATATTCGAAGCCATCACCCAGATGATGTAGGCTACCAATCACTGAAACGAGGGGAAAAAACTTCCCCTGCGCTTCAGCAGCCTTTGGATACACATACAAATAGGGCCAAAACCTATGGCTTAAATTAAATGATTTCGTAATGACAGAAAGCTATGTAAATCGCGTGGTAATTACCTTTAAGTTGGGGTAACTTGTAACTTCTCACATGAGGAGCTGGTAGTGTTAAGTGCATAGACAGTAAAATAAAGTGACAACGCTAACCAGGCTAATAAACAAACCATACTACGGTGAGTTAACGTCAAAGGGCAGTCACGTGACTTGTAGTTGTAGTCTTTAAGAAATGAAAGGAGCAATTTAGTTTTTTTTTTAAAAGGCAAAATAGTGTGATATTTTCACAGTTAGTAGGCTAGATTATTACTTTACACACAATAAAAAAAATATTGAGGCAACTTGTAGACCCTTCCATATACAACTAAACACAGATGTTGAAGGTCTTGCTTAAGTGGATTTTAAAAATCATTTTTCTATGTAATTTGCACTTTCAGAAATAAGAGATGCTGTAGGCCTATTTTCAGTTTTATAGCTGATTGTCTTATTTTGTTTACAAGTTACAGATGGAGTCTGGGTACTTATTGTACTGTTTAGCCTACATCTTACACACTTCAGGCTGTTGCAGATAACTCAGGGAAGAGACTGTATGACACTAGGTGGTACAGCCTGAGACATGTACAAAAAAAAATGCTTTCTGCATTTTTGTTTTGCTTTTCCCTCCATTGTACCGAACCGTGATGTCCGAACCGAGGTATGAACCGAACCGTGACTTCTGTGTACCGTTACACCCCTAGTGTTTTGATATTTAATTTTATATTTATCATCATGTATTTTATATTGTGTGTGTGTGAAAGCGGTTAACGTTAACGTTAGCAACATGGTGCAGTGCTTCGTACCTGACTGTCATCCTATGCTGCCATCACTGCTCAGTCCAGCTGATGCATGGACTGGTGCATGGTCTGCTCTTGGACCACCATATTCAGTTTATTTATTTGCCGTGAATTATTACACAAAATGTTCTTTAAATGCATGAAGAAGTATTCCTAGGTTAATGATTGATATGAATCATACAGTATGAAGGCTACAGTAGCCTAGCTAATGTTAACTAGCAGCATTAACGTTACCAACCTCCCTGCTTAACTCACCACAACTTTGTAGGTCTTGTCCCTCATGCTGGCCCTTACAAAACCCACAAGCTGACTCTCGGACACACAACAGTCAATAATGTGACCCGATTTAAAGTGGCTTTGGACACTCACTAAAACATAATATATTTCATACCTGTGTTGCAGCATGTAGGCTAATGTTAGCTGCATTATGTAATGACATACAATGTCGGAAATGCTAAAGGTTAGCCTGTCGGCTACCTGAACATTTACAGTGGTCTATTTGATAGTATATTGGCCCTGACTAAGTTCGTGTGATGTATAAACCACAATCCTTGTTGATACAAGTACCAATATTCGTCAAGAAAGTTTTTAATCACATTAATATTTTCGCCATAGGCAGTAAAAGACTCCGCCATCTTTGTCAATAATTTTCTCTGAGAAAGTTTCAAACTATGACCATAACGGCCTGTCCACCAATCAGAGGCATCACTGTGGGATTGTTCAGGATTGTGGGTAATGAAGTACTTAGAGATTGCGATTAAAAGAAATTTATCTCAAAACAAGGTTAGTGCCCCATGAACTTTTGGCAAATCGCTTAGTACAGCCGTAGCTGGTTTTAAGTGTACCACGTGCAAGTTTTTATGGCTTATACCAGAGAATATAAGGGGAGAACCTTCACTCTCGGACCGCTTCCGGTGTGGTACTGCATCTAGGGTCCAGAATGAATGGAGGTCAATGGAGCTGTACCCCTCAAAATCCACTTTTCTCGGGATATCATTTTTTTTCAAGTAATTTTAATATTGTATTCGAAAGGGGAGGCAAAAACAATACACTTGGTTGAGTATTATATTTTTTAAAGTCACTTAATTGTTCTAAAAAGCCTTTCGTGTCAATGACATCATTCATTAGCATGATTATAGCATAGCATAGCATCAATGCTAGCGTGTTATGGGGAACAACAACCCAACCTGTAAGAAAAACGAAAGGACATGACTCCCGGATTATTTCACTTTTGATTGATAATCCATATCCATTTTGCGAAAAATAAAATAAAATCTGAGGGTTTCAGTTGTTAAATAGGTGAAAACAATAAATGTAGCCATGTAGCTCCATAGGACCCCATGTATTTTGGACTCGCCCGTGATCGCCATCTAGGTGAACTCTGGTGAACTGCAGCCAAATTCACCATAAATTAATAAAGTTGTGTGGTTCTGCAATGTAGGCTATGTTTCCGTTTTTTTGCAGTACCATGTCCCTTACATGACATGGCCCAGCGTCCTTGTGACATGCATGCAGCAAAGCTAGACATGAATGTGATTTCAGCCCGACTTTTCAACATTTCTTTCAACGAAGACACGAAAAACCACAAAGACCAGTAAAGAGGGATCTGGAATGTTGGTTACCTAGCAACCAAGACGCTGTCTATTGACGGCCGAACAACACCCGTGGGAATATCCATGACCAATCCCACTCACTCGTGCTTAATTACTGCGCTACCATAACTTGATACAAAAGTTAAAGTAGCTCCGTCTCGACGTTGCTTGGCAACCATTCAGATAGACGAAATATATTTCTTGGTGTAAAAGTGATTACCTATGAATAAATCGGTTCCATTTCTAGTTGCTGTGCCTTTAATTTATGAAAGGTATTTAGGTATTTATAGTAACAGTTTTAGAAAAGCAATAAGCCACTCGAGTCCATAGGTTGCACTGATTCTACAACAGCTAAGGGGGGGTTTTAGACACTCCGCTAGCATGTTGTGCCTAACAACGCCCCTTAGCTGTTGTAGAATCAGTGTAACCTACGGCCTCGGGGCTTGCCAATAAGATTTCATAAAAACAAACAAAAACGCAAATGGTTCCACTTAAACAGTGTCATACTGTAACATTGTCTCAGTAGAGCATGCTTACTGGCACTTAGGCCTACTGGTAACGCCAACTTTGCCACATTTTATACAGGAAGGAAGAGGAAATATTTAAGAGGGCTTTGATTTTCATAATTCTTTAGATTCATTGTCATAAAACTTACATCTAGTTGAAATATTTTATAACATCGTTAATGCAAGAGTATCTTCTTTAGAAATCAGAAAGTAAATTACTTATGAACATGTTATAAAGTTGTAATGCCATCTTTACGAGGCTGTAATGAAGCATTTTTAAGTGATACACATATTTTTAGCAAACAGAGGCTACTCGAGTTGATGACCGTTTGAGCATTGTTCTTCTCATTCTGAAACAGAGGTGGACTAATCATTCTCACAGTTGCTATTAAGCTGCTATTAAGTGGTGGATTTTTACAACCATGATCTGCATGGCCAACATACATGTCCATTGCATTATCTCCTCAACAACTCATTCTTGCCTTATTCTGTTCTTCAAGGAGAATTTTTTGTCTCGGCCACCCCTTCATCGATGGTCTTTGTTCTTAATCCATTAACGTTTTGTAAAACATGAACCACCCCCACCCAGACCATTCCCTGGATGCCACTTTCTTCAGCTGAAAGCTTCTGTTACCTGAAACAAATTGCCTGCAGAAAACTGAATAGCTTCTCATGTCAAAATGTAAAAGAGGTGCATCACAATGAACAATGAAATGCTATGCTCTTCTGTTTATGTCTTCTGGGGGAAAAAACAGTTGAACTGACAAATAAATAAGGAAACCAACAAGATATGTTTTTTTTTATAAAGTAACTTTGTAGTGGCTGAAAGCAAGCACGTGCTTGGTGCTTAGGGCAAAATGTTAAGAGTTTAGCATCTCCCTGGTACGTGAGCTTAGCAGCTCAGCGGTGCGATAGAGTTTCACAGCAGGCTTCAACTGAATGTAATATGATAAGATGGTACCGACAGGATTTTCATCACAATGGCAAACCAAATTTCTCATTTGGCACTATAAGCAACGAGGGGGTGTAGAGAGTGAGTACCTGCTGTGATGTGCCGTGTGCTTATGTCTGTTTGATTCACGGCGTGGATAGACACATCACATCACATTGAGAGGTACAGGATCAGTCAAACATTTGAAATCAAAATCGCCATGTATGGGAATACACGCGGGCAACTCCTATTCAGGTGAGGAGACAGAAAACAGGAAGCGTTTTTTTTAAAGATAGGACACGGTGTGGGATTTAAGTGTGAGAGCTGCGGGGGGGGGGGGGGGGAACACAACTTTAAACAACAAAAGAGACAGGGAGGATGAGAAATACCCTGGGGAAACCCTCAGGCCAAATTGCTCTCTCAGACACATTAAGTGCTGTAGCATATGATTGTCTATGAGCATATTCCAGGGACAGACTGAAACCTACTCCCTCTCCCTCTCACCCACACACAAACACGCTCTCTCTCTCTCTCTCTCTCTCTCTCTCTCTCTCTCTCTCTCTCTCTCTGTTTGAGAGCTCATTAAAATACATGTAGCCCAGCGGTGGAGAAAGTCGGCAAGCCCACCGCGCTGCAGCTCATCCAGTGGGTAGAGGGGAGAGAGATCCTGACCCTGGCAGTGTTACATTCTCTCAGTGTGTTTCTCTCTCGGATCCTGATGAGCTCTCACAGCTCAAACACCCCCCCCCCCCCAAACACACACACATACACACACCTACCTGTCTCCTTGTAAGCTCTCGTCAGCACTCGCGGCCCTGAGCCACAGACCCCTTGCTGACCCCATGCCCTTGGCTCGGATTCAGACCTCCTTCTGACTCAAAGTGCTGATCCCAGGTCAGACAGCCAGACGTGGTTTCCTCGTATCTACATAGCAGCATCTGTCTCTCGAACACCAACTTGGCTTCAACAACACCAGTAATTTAAACCGGACAGAGCAAGGGGTGATTAACTGTTAGAGAGACCATGCTTTATTTATCCAAATAAAATTGTCGGTTAAGTGAAATGCTATACATGACATTAACCTAATGACATTAACGGTGTCCCATATTATTAGAGTTCCACGTAGTGTTTGAAATTCCAAATAATCTGCTGGAACCATATAATAAGTCATTAGCAACCCAATCACTCCTTACACTCTCATAAAAAAATACAGAGAACAATACAGACTTAAGCCTTAAACAACTGTCTAACAAGGAGAGAAAGAGCTAGATGGAAATAAATAAATAATAATAATAAAAAAAAAACAACTGGGTTCACTGTGAGTTCAACCGAGGAAGGCCGGTAGTAAGACAGGAAGAAGGAAGGGAAAAACCTACTCTCTCTTTCTCACCCCTCACTCTCTCTCTCTCACCCCCTATCTCTCTCTCTCTCACCCCTCACTCTCTCTCTCACTCACTCATCTCTCTATCTCTCTCTCTCACCCCTCACTCTCTCTCTCTCACCCCTTACTCTCTCTCCCCCTCTCTGTTTTTCTCCCTTTCCCTGAAGTGTCTTGCTCCTAGGTGTTGCTAAAATGATTAGCTGCCAGCAATCAAGCCCCTTGCCAAATCAGCTTTGAACTGGTCAGGGCTGAGTTATCACATGACGAGCAGCCCCTGGCCTCGCGATCTGCACGCTGTCAGGTGAGACCTGCATCGCTGCTTGCATAATTCCCCTGATGGGTGCGATGAGTTCACTACCGCACTGGCAGGAACCAAATTGTTGGGGGATTGCTGACACATAATCGTTTTAGGGGGGGAAAAAGAGCCTCGCCTTGAATACCTTGCAATTGTGTGTGTGTGTCAGTGTGTGTGTGTATGTGTGTGTGTTTGTGTGCACTTAGAATTAGAATTAGCACATCTACACATACACACAAAATACCCTAATACACACTAACACAAATATTTGCACAAACAGCACAGCTGTGGTGGACGCCAGGAGGTCACCTGCATGAGAAGCACATTATTTTGCCTCAGCCCAGCATCACTGCAAACAGGTGGTGCTTTGGGAGCAATTTGTGTGTGTGTGTTAGTGGGAATGTGTGTGTGTGTGTATGTGTGTGTGAGTGTGTGTTAGTGGGAATGTGTGTGTGAGTGTTAGTGGGAATGTGAGTACACTCCCTTAGCTGGAATGAGTCATGCCCATCTCCCCTGACTGCAGCCCCAGCTGAAAGCATATGTGTCTATCGACGGGGAGCAGAGTGTGGCTGAGGGAGGTGCGGAGGGCTGTTTCATCACCCCGCTCTTTAGTGTGGTTTAACACGGCGGTGCGCATGGCCCTCACACAACCTGTCCCACAGGGGCCCAGAGGGACCACTGCTGACCCCGCCGTCTGGGCCTAAACTTTCCCTAACCTCACAGTGCTTCTTCACACCTTTATATCTCTCTTTCACACACACACACTCACACACATAGTCTCTTTCTCTCCTCTCCTCTGATGCCCTGTAAAATGCATAGAGAAAACAACACAGATCATGTTTATTTTACCCTGACACAAAATGCATAATAGGAACATAGATCTAAGGGTGTTTAAAATATCTATAATGTACATTCATCAAGCATTGATGAAATATTGTTTCATGTTATCTCGTTAAACCTTCGAGCCGCACTTCACTCTCCGAGTCTCTCTGGTAGAGCTGAATATAACACCTGATTACTTGGTGTTCACAGGTTATTGGTGTACTAGTGACGTTCAAGACTGTAAAAGCAGGCGAAGGCACCCCTCAAGGCCCAGCTCATGATTAAAGGTATAATGTATGAGTTTCTGCTAAATCAAATATAGAGCTCTGGAAAAAATGAAGAGACCCCTGCACATTTTTTATGATGTCATCCTACAGTTGCTGTTGAGTGACATTCGAATGAGCTGACTGTCATATTCAAAATTAAGAGACCATTGCAAATTTGAATATCACCGTCAACTCATTTGAATGTCATTCCGTAACCATAGGAGGACATCAGAAAAATGTGCAGTGGTCTCTTTTTTTCCAGAGCTGTATAAAAGTGGAGACATCATACCAAAATGTAAAATCTGACCATTTTAGCCTGCAATCTGTATTCCCACAAATTTCAAAACAGCAACTTCTTAGTACTTTTATTTATTTTATTTGTCAGTGATAGGCTAGGTAGTAACTGACAATGTAATTCTCCATGGCAAAACAATTGGAAGTTATTTACAAGCCCCAATGCGAAACAGCAGTTTGTTAATAAGTCACACAGTGAAAACAAATCTGATTGTCACACAGGAACTGAACAATCAAACTTAATGTGACCACTGCAAATACAAATTACTGTAAAGTGTAAACACCAATTGGCAAAGTGTCATCCTCACATATTTTCCCAGAAGGCTGACACATTCATCAGTACTAATGTAGTAACAACAAAACAATGCAATGTAAAGAATGTAAAATTACATATAGTTTAAATGGGCATGATATAATTGTCTTAAGGATACAATGTAGTTTAGACTAAAGTTCAATCCTGCCATGATTATTCTATTATCCATAGCTGAGTTGAAGTGCAGGGCTCTCGGCTGAGGCCCTGTCTCTGCAGCACTGTTGTGTCAGCTCTGTAATGGGGCTGCGTGCCTCCCACCTGCGCTCTGATGGCTGCCTGTTTGGCACTTAGTCTCTTTGCATCTCTTGCAGAACTGAGGCAAATACACTAGAACAAGGGCCCAAAGGTTCTTAAGACATCATAAATACACACACGCACACGTGCACACACACACACAAACACACACACGCACACGCACACCACACACGCACACCACACACACATGCACACACACACGCACGCACACACACAAACTAACTCCACTGGTGAGTGTGACCCCCACCGGTGCTCTCTCAATCAGCATGCCAGCAGTGTTCAGCACAGCTCACAGGTCACCAAGAGTGACAGCTGCCACAGTGTTCTGATTGGCTCCTCACAGGAGGGAACTAAAGATAAATAAACTTGTAGCGACACAAGTGTGTGTGTGTGTGTTCGTGCGTGCGTCCGTCTGCGTGTGTGTGTGTGTGTGTGTGAAAAAGTAAATGGTTATTTGCTGAGGGGAAACTCAAGACCTTAATTTCCCTCAAATACATCTGGGTCATTAGTGCTAATTCTTCATCAGCCAATATAAAACAAATGTTACTAATGTTGTCACATTGCATGCACACTGATTAAAGCTTCTTTGTAGAGACAGTCATAATCATCATCATCATCATCATGATCACCATGAACATTACCACTCTGAGAGGGGGGTGCCTCTGTTGGTTTTGGGCCAGAATCTGTAAAGCATATTGAGACCGCAGACATTGGTCACGGCACTGCACGAACATTAATTCAGCTAAAATTTGGAATAACAAATTTCATCTCTGCACTCATCTCCTTTTTTTTTAATTCACCACGGAACTTGTGTCTGTGGCCGAAATGAACTCCATGTGTAGTTTCGCACACAACGGTGCAAACGGTGCCATTGTTGCCCCCGGGGCCTGCTGTTGAGGGGTCGGTTGGTGTTAGCATGGAGCTGAACATACCCCCCCCCCCCCCCTCCCCTCTCCACCCCTCCACAGACCTTTTTTCTCCCCCTCTTTGGGAAGGAGAGGCAGCACTCTGATGGTAATCTGACTGTGAAATGGGCCTGCTGCGAGAAAAGGACATTGGATCTGCATAAGCCCTCTTGAGCCAGGCTTAAGGTCCTGACAGCCCTCGAGAGGGGCCTTCCCCACTCCACTCTCCAGCTCACACACACACACACACACACACACACACACACACACACACACAGCCCCCCAAACTGCATCTTAACATGCAGCAGGACTCTTGACAGAAGGACTGTGAGTTGCTGTGGATGTGTGAGTGTGTATATGTGTGTGTGTGTGTGTGTGTGTCTGTGAGAGAGAGTATGTGTGTGTGTATGTATGTGTGAGAGAGAGAGAGTGTGTGAATATGTGTGTGTGTGTGTGTGTGTGTGCATGCGCGGTGCCGCATGATAAAGCAGGGCCACCAGCTCAAAGTACACTTTGTACATATGCTATAGCAGCAGCTATAGTGTGCGACGCCATATTTGCCGTCTCCCTGGGTTGCCACTAAACAGCCAGAGGGGGGACCGTGGCGCACCCAGAGCTCAGCGCCAGCAGATGGGCACGGAGTGGGCACCACAGCAGACGCCACTCAGCTGTAACTCGGCCTAGTAGAGGGGAACCGCGCCTCAAATCATCAAGAGTATAAGCATATGTTGTGCTTTGCCGGTGCCTTGTTGTTTTGTTTGCTTTGACTTCAACTGGCTTTCAGTGTGTGTGTGTGATTGTGTGTGTGTGTGATTGTGTGTGTGTGTGTGTGTGTGTGTGATTGTTTGTTTGTTTGTTTATTTGTTTGGGAGCTCCTCGGGCGGCGCAGATGTCTCGTAGTGAGACGGGCATCTCTGTCAATGTTTTTGGTGAGAGAGTTGTGGGAAACGCACGTGTGATTTTACCCTTTTCAAAAACAACACTGCACAGTGCTACTACTGTTACAGGACTGCAGCTTTTTTTCCATGCCATGTATAGTAAAGTGAACGAATGCCAAACAGATGCTGGGCACAAGGGTCGCGTGATGCCAAGGAACATATGCACATGCCAATAAACCATGTGTGTGTGTGTGTGTGTCGTTCTAAACACCACCACATGACAATAAGTGAGCGTGTCAAGGGTGAGCATGGAAATCTGAAGATCCAGCTCCACCCACACACACACAAACACACACACACGCTCAGATCAATACTTCTATTACACACGCAGAGACATGTGCTGTGCCACAAGAGCCTGCTAGATTACACAGGAACACACATCATCCTGTTTAGGCTCAACACAGAGAGAGAGAGGGAGAGAGACAGAGAGAGAGAGGGAGAAAGAGAGAGAGAGAGGTGCCAAAGTGTGCAGCAGATTTAAAGGCTGCGGTAATCGCCAGGGCCGGGCAGATCTAAACTGTGTTTTCATAATAAAAAATAGTGTCAGGCTCAATTTCCCCCTCCGAAGCTGTTTAACAATGAGGTGTTTTGATACAGCACAGAAGGAGGCCGCGGAACCCGATCCCCAGAGCATTAGTCATATTTTCAAACATGTGGGAATGCTTCCCTCCCGACATGAAAGCCTATCTATTCCCGGGCAAGAGGCAGAAGCGAGCCTCCACCTCCAAATAATGTTCATTTTGACAACTTTTTTCCTTCTTTTTCCCCCACCTTCTTCTACCATTTTGTCCGGCATTAACCTTGAGACCATGCCGCCACTTTGAAGCTGAGGAAGGAAGCCTGGAGATAGTCACTAGCAACAGCTCACCTGGTTATGCCGCCATTAATGAAAAGTGGCCTGTGCTTTTCAATCTGACCCCCACACTTTGAAGCGGATGCAACGCCTGCACATGTGAGTGGGGATCGATCAATACTCTCTTGTATAAAAATGCCATGAAAAGCTATGTACAGTTTTTTGCAAAACATATACAAGGGTAGCAATTTCAATAAGTGTAGCCTGGTTGATTTAGGCAGTGATCAAGGTCAGAAGGCCACATTGTAAAGGCAAATGGAATTAGATTAAATGAACGTGTCCACAGCAATAACCCAATACTTAAAAGAAATGAGATGTAAACACTGCTAGATATGGCTGTTTTTATTTACCTTTGAATGCACTGTGTATAGTCAGTGCCAAACTAAAAATGAAATTGGGCCAACAAAACTTCTGCAAGTTTATCCTAAAGTTGTCAGAAATATCAGGGGAAAAAAATAACACATCAATAGATTTAGACTTGCTGTTTTAAACAACAGCAAACAATTTAAAGCAGAAAAAGAAAACGCTGTCTCCACAGCATGCCTTGGAGAAGCAAGAAGTGAAAGAATCTGGAAACGCCGCAAAAGTCGATGGGTGTAACGATCAATGAGACACTTGTAATGGATGGCGATGGATGACCGGTTTAATATTATACCAGCGACTGAGGCATTACAATATCTCCACCGAATAAATGTTAACCTATAATCCCTCCTCCAGGAACACGGGCCGTTGTTTGTCCTCTCCCGCTTGGGCTGCCATCATCGATTCCTTTGTTATTGAATGCTCAAACACAGGCCTCCGAGATTGATCACTACTAATTAAATGTGCACCAAACAATTCTGCCTCTGCTTCACCTATTTGCACTCTTAACATTCTTATTATTGAAAACACTCGTAGATGTGGTTGTGGGAATGTATGTTGTTGCGTCAGAAGGTCAAGAGCATTTCAGTTCTATGAAATCATCTATTTTAATGTATGTTTTTGTTGGGGTTTTTTATATTCTTGTCCTCCCCTTCATACAGGGCTTACGGTTTTGCGGTTGGTTTGACCTCTGCTCTCAGCCACCTGACCCCTTCACCCCTAGCTGATCTGACCAGTCACCACTCTTGGGGGAGATGATGCAAATGATTGGAAGCTCCCCGGTCGTTAATTGTGTACAAGGAGGGGCTTTGGGATCCATCGGCTAAGTCATGGCCATTGCTCTTCCTTTGACCACTCTCCATTCCCAGAAGGCATCAGGCCTGTGGCCCCAGCTGTGGTCCTCTCCACACACACACAGACACACACACACACACACACACACACACACACGCACACACTCAACTCCCTCCTTGTGTTTGCCGTGCAATTATTCTGCATCAGCCCTTATTAATCAAGTCGATGGCCCCACGTTTTAAATGGAAATTGCGGGATTAATGCAAGCATTCATTTTGACCAGGGGGAGAAAGAAAAAATCTTGATGGCTTTAGCCCCTGCTAATCGAATCGGAATAAAGAGAGCTGTGTTGGGGCGGAGCAGACTCCCAATCACGGCCCATCTGCCCGCTTAGGGAGCGGAATGACCGCTTGTTCCCAATCGCAGAGAACGCAACACTTGCAGAGCGACATTGACTCTAATTGGGTTGTACAGATCTTTAGCACATAGTCAACACTTCTATGTCATGATCTTCAGCCTTATTTTATTTGTTCTTTTATTTGTGGTTTCAGCTGCAAAGAACACATATCCTGTCAAAACATAGTGTTATACGACCTGTAAATTCCTCAGAGGCATCATCTGATTTCACTTGCAGTGGTGTTTTGTCACTGTCTGTGGTCATGTTGATTGTACTGATTCGTTAATCTGCACCACAAATGGAAAGTAATTAAAGACAGAATTTAAGGGACCATTTATTTTAGAAGTGACTGAGATAAACTAGTACAAGACCACAAGTTCTTTCATTCATTAAATCCATGAGTGGCAATCCTAATTCTGACAAATCTGTACTGATGATTGACTATGCATCGTTCTTTTAGGAGAAATAAGACTAAATGCAGTAGGCTAAATAACGGAACATGTACTGCCCTTTGAAGGTTCCGCTGTTGGGTAATTTCCACCGTTCTCCCCAGTGAAGATTAACAGAATGTTTACTCATCTGGTTTTGTACTTGCAAGGAAATTCTACAGCACCGCTGCACTGTGACCTAAAAGGTAAATATTTTGTTTTTATTCTACTCAGAATATGAGTGACAAAATGGCCTATTCTGCATGGGAATCAGAGAAATAGTGCTCTATCCACTTGCATGACAGCCAGGAAGCAGTAAGTATTAGATTATTTGGCTCTGATCGCACAAGAGGTCTTAGGTATCTGCAGACACACAACACAGAGAAGTGTGTGTACATACACACACAGTCACAGACAAGTACGCCCAGTCCCAGATTGACTGATAGATTAGATTGGACACAGTTGACAGCAGTGAATGCAATCCTATCTAGTATTTGCTAGTGTTGTTTGTTTAAAATGACAAAGACGCAAACCGGCGCGCCGCATGAAGACAACCCCACAACCCACCCCCCCACCCCACCCCAGCGCTGGCAGACACGCCACCGTCGCCACCGGCACAATCTCACACCGAATGATTACAATCAGGGCTGGGCGGGTGCGCTCCCTCCGAAGGCTGTCATTCCCCGTCATCTGTCTGCGAGGTGACGGCAGCGCCTCACCGGCTGTCACAGAGGGGCTGTTTGAGGTCTTCCACTTTACCGCAACACTGTTTGCCTCTGTCTGTGTGTGTGTGTTGTGTGTGTGTGTGTGTGCATTTCTCTCCCTAACAGCCTCCTTCAGGTAGAATTCTCTCTTCCTTGATACAGTCTTGACAGTCTTTGAAAAAGCATGTAGATGTGTTGGGTTCAGTGAACACAGTTCAGAGGAGATTAATACACGTGTACGTATTATTTCCTGCGTTGCCTGGATACATTTGTTTTCTGACACGTTGTGAGATGCCGCGGGGTTGTTCGCTTAGTGTGTGCAGCCACGCTCACTTTTGGAAGGGGGATTGTAACAGCTTAATGAGACAGTTGACAGAGAAGTGTGCTCAAGGTAAATGTTAATTCATCCGTCAACATCATTGTGGTACACTTTTTTTTCCCTTTTCTCGAAACTTGTGTGTAGTTTGGAAATGTATTGTGTTTTTTAAAGGACGGGAGAAGTCTCAGTTCAGTCGGAACTCTTTGAATGGTTCTTAATGAGCGGTTGAAACGGCATAGGAATGTAGGCCTGTTTGGGTTCATGTTTTGACAAATGTGGGAATACTCGGGAGTATGGTGCTAGTGTCCAACTTGTCTTGGGAAAAAATGCACCGCATCCATAAAAAGACTAACAGGAGGCGAATGTGCAAGTGTTTTCCGACCAGCCTAAGTGATCTCCTCATATTTTCCGCCCCTGATAAACAGCTATCTCCAAGTGTCTGACACATCGATCATGACATATTTGTTTAGACGTAAGCCATTTGTGCAGTCATAGGGATGTGCTTTTGTGTACTGCAGAAATAGAGAGAGAGAGTCCAGACTTTGCAAAGTGTTTTCCTTTGTGTCGTATCTGCGATGAGGCGCATGCCTCCCGACTGATATGGCTCCAGCGCTGACGTAAGGTCATGGTCTTGAGGTGTCTACACATCGAGCAAAAGGCATGGAGACATAGTTATGATTGTTTCGAGTGTTAGGAGCTCTTTCCATTCCTATTAACCATGTTATAGAAGCAGATAGAGTACAGTCCCCAGGGTGTAGTCTGTTTTGTTTAGATATATAATAATACAAAAACTGCATAAGACTTTTGAGGTTTTTAAAGTTTTTATTCACACATAAAACATTTTGGGAATTAATTTTTGCCCGAAATCAAAAAGGGTTGTGTTTTATCAACAAATCATTAATGCCATGACATTAAAGGATTTGGAAGAGTCAAAACATGCCTGGCAGTCTCAGCGGTGACTCAAAAGCTAATGATTTGTCGATCTGCTCAGAAGTGTCTGGAGGAATACTTTACCAATTGACTTGTCTCTCGTGAAACGCTTGCCTCTCCTCATTAACGGAGGCCTCTATTCTTCTCAAAGTGCCCTAAGACGAGGCTCATTGTTGCCGCCACTGTATGAAAAACAAACTGGAGAGTTGCAAATGAATTAAAGTGACATTTCATGGCTTTGAAAGCTGCTCCCCAATGTGACCCCTAAATCAGAGATATGCTCTCTCCGCAGAGCCAGATTATTCTAATCAAACATTTATATGAGGAGGCTGGGGTCATTATACATACTGTATTGGGTTTGAGTGGCACAAAAACATGATGGAGAACCCAGGGAGAGGTGGCAGCGGAGTCTGAGATTGCCATCCCTATATGCTGTATCCCAGACTGGGTGTGCTGCTTCACCCACCCCCCACCCCCACGCACGGCATAGGCTGAGAGTTGTGCCGCCTCTGATTGATGTCAAGCTGACACGAGTGGCGAGATGGCGGCAGAAACCTAATCTGGCAAAGAAAAAGTTTTGATTAAACTCAGGGACGTTCTGTGTGGCTCTCAACAACGGGAGGCATTCATCACGCACGCGGGTCCTCCCTCTTCTCCTGTCACATGTGCCCTCCGCAGGTGCTGGTACAAGCATACACACACACACACATACACACACACACACAAGAGACACAAAGTGAGTAAGTCCGCCCTTAGACACTGAGGACAGGTCTAAGAGATACAGATGAGTCAAAATGTTGGATGAGGATTATTCATTAAAACAAAGATCACAATATATTGTATTCATAATGTTGCTTTCAGTTAATCAATAATGGATGAATAATGATTATTGTGTGTATTACGTAAAATAAAAATCTCTATTTGGTATTCATAAGTTTGCTGACATTTGCGACTTGCATGACATTTGCAATCATTTTTTTTAATTATTTACATTTTTATAATTAAAACATGAAGACAAATTACATGCCTTTGAGGAAACAAATGAATAACATAGTTTTCTTTATTTTCCTGATACAGGAAACTTAATTTAATAGTATTGATGGGACATGATTCAAATAAACCAAAATCAATCACATTATTTTCAACATAGAACCTGTTTCTCACCTGTTTGTTTGGGGCATCAATGTTATGTACGCAACTGCATCCCTACAGTAATGTGTTCCTTATATCATTAGGACCCTTTCTAAGGTCATCTACTTCTAACATCAAATGTTTACAGGACAGAACAAACAAAAAACAACTAATATCCTGCACAACACAGACATACACAAATAGATTGAGAGACATGGAAGGGAGAGAGGAAACTCACAAGGAGTTGTTAGCTGCAATAGTTCAACATGACAAGCTCAGTGAGAGCTCTGGGAGAACAATGCCAAGATGGGTGAAATTGAAACTCCGACGTCTACAGAAGCCTAATCCTAGCATCGACTGTTATGACAGGGGATTTGAAGGAGTTTGCGAGTCTGTGTCTATGCCAAAACGTTAAAGCAAATCACTGGGGTTTCAAAGTTTTAACCACTTCTATGAAAGGTGTAACCTACATTAAAAAAGTCCTGGAGGCAATCAAGTAAAGATAGGTTGAATGATATATGAGATGTGGCTGGTATATAAAGTTCTATATTACATTAAATTCCCTGATGCATGAGATGACTATACTATAATTTCCTTAAGTATAGTGAAAGTGCAGAACTATACATACAGATAGTACAGAACTATACATGTGTCTAAGGGAAGTAGTGACTTTGGACAGAGCCTGCTATCTAGAGCCTGGGCTACCTGAATGACTTTTTCTCCATCTCTTCCCAAATAAGAGTCAAGTGGTAGATTACTGTGCTGCACTCGATCCCTCACCTCAGCACCTCTCCTTCTCAAATATTTGGACATGTGCAAGAGGGGAAAATGGCGCAGTTTACAAGTGTGAGTGTGATACCGGGGATGTGTGTGTGTGTGTGTTAGTGCATGAGTGTACTCACATGAGAGAGTGGGGATTGGAGGACTCCATTGTTTTAGTTGCCTGTGTGCTGTGTGCATGCACTCACACACACACATGCACGCACCCACGCACACACACACACACGCACACATACTGTTTGTATCTTGGGCAGTCAGTCAACTTTTGAGTCCTGAGGCATAAATAATAACAGAATGTGCTTCCTCTAAACTCCACTTCAGTTACAGTGTAAATAAATATATTTCATCCACTCATCACATCCCATCATGCCTCATTTAAATGCAGCTGCAAAAACAAATCTCTCAGAGATTCTGAAAATCTTTATTTGAGATCTTGAGATTCTGAAAATTCTGATCTTGATAATATAGTATTGTACTATTGGTGTTTCCAGTTCATGTGAGCAGCGCAAACAAATGCCAATCCATTACTTACTCTTTGCAACACAAAATGTTATTTTACATCAATTCCACCAGCGTTTTATTGTCTTTATATGTCCCAAAGCATCACAGATTTGAGTGAGCCCATAAAAATGTTCTCCAAATATATCATTCAGCAACTCAGTACAGTTGAACTCCCTTGATTTTACCGTAATTGAAGAAAGTGTTTGTGAAAAGACTTTTTGGTACATTAAAGCCTGAATGTACTGTAGAACTACTCTATTTTCTCTCTAAAAAAAGCCCTGCAAGCTTAAGGACAATTTCAGCAGCAATCGACAACCCAAATCACCCTAATGGTCACTGAGGCACCAGGAGACCTCTCCAGATTAAGATCCATCGATAGGACGCCCGTTAGTGGTGAAGTGGCATGTGTTTATCTGTTTCTTTGGTAGTGGCTAATAGCTCAAAACCAAGCAGATCATTGAGTAAATAAGCCTCGTATTATCTATTCCAGGAGTAGTATCAATCAAATCCTAGTATTTACATTATACAAATACATGTGTGTGTGTACAGTGTGTGTGTGTGTGTGTGTTCTGTGTGTCTGTGTGTTTCTCTGTGTATCTGTGTGTCTGTCTATGTTCTGTGTGTTTCTCTGTGTGTATGTGTGTGTGTGTGTGTGTGTGTGTGTGTTTGTGTGTGTGAGAGAGAGAGAGATCTGAAGGAGGGGTAGAATGCAATCCAAATTCTACAAGGGCCCACCTCACCTCCATCCCCACCCCACCCCACCCTATCCTCCTCTCCGAAACCAAATCAGCGCTGTTGAGAATGGAAATCCCCAAATCCACCCTTTCATTTGATGTTCCTAACAGTGTGTTCACATTATCACACTTCTGACATCCTCCCCAACGACTTAAATCAACATCTTACAGACTATTAGCCAAAGCCCTGTTGAACAATAGCGTTCACTGACAGGTTCTGCTCGAGTTTGGCACAGGTGAGAGCCTAGGTGTGTGTGTGTGTGTGTGTGTGTGTGTGTGTGTGTGCGTGTGTGTGTGTGTGTCTGAGTCTCTCGCTGTGTGTGTGTGTGTGTGTGTGTGTGTGTGTGTGTGTGTGTGTGTGTGTGTTTGTGTGTGTGTGTGAGAGAGAGAGAAAGAGAGAGAGAGAGAGAGAGACTCAAAGAGCTCCTAATACAGGTTGTACTATCACTGTTTCCAGAGCTCGATATGATGTACTGCAGGTGGATTATTGTTAAGAGACAGAAAACTGAACAGATGTATCAACATGCACAACTCCAGGGTGAATGCATTTGTGTCATCTGGAGTATGGGCAAGAGACTGAACCTAACACAAGGCAAGAGGAACACTGCAAGGCGATCAGATTTAGCAGACAGTTCATTTTGTGCCATGGAGATCAATCCAAGGTAGCTCAGAACCTAAAAACACTGGGAAGGGATGTGTTTTATATTGACTAAACATTCTGAACGTGTTTTCAAAAATGGAGGCCCCTCTCAAGGATATACAAGATTGAATTATGTTTTTGCCTTGATTTCAGATGAAGGGAGGTCAGAGTAATGTGTAACCCCAAGTCCCTGAGAAGAAAATTGTTCTGTGCTAGCTATTGTGCACACTTTTAAAACCTTGGTAAAAAAAATTGGCCCATATCTCTTTTTAATAGCACCAAACACCAGGTGTTCTTGAACACTTTGAAAGTTTTGAAAATGTAATGATTGACCTCTCCATTCATTTCCCACTGTGAAGATGTCTGAATATGATTATCAAACAGACAAAGGCATATTTGAAATCTTGATGATTCTAGCTTCATAAAAGAGTCCCGTGAATTCTGGTGGGTGCAACAGTGTGTAGTTATCCATTTACCATTAAGTGGTGTGAAGATTGCTTCCACAGAATACAGGATGATCACGAACGTTAAGTAAAAGCTCAAGCCAGTATGGGAAAACGAATTGTTTGTGCCCACTTGCTCATTTGGCTAACCAGAAAGTGCTTTGTTGTCTTCCCAAAAGCATGCAATATCATTTACTTATATATTTATTTATGAAGGGCCCTTCAGTCCTTGCATGTGTAAGAGCTCTTTGGGATCTTGGCTTTATTAACAGTGCCATGGGTAAACCAGCTAAATTAGTGGGTGAGAGGAGGAGGATTCGACATTGAATGAATAAATGTGGTTCACACACAACTGCACCGAACAATGCAGAGCAGAGGCTGTATGGGAGAAGAGCCTAGAAAGGAGATCACAGTTGGAGAAAGGGGGAAAAGAGGGAGAAGAAGAAGCTTCTGTCTTTCTTTTTTGCTTTCTGTGTTCTATCTCTCCACCTCCACAGTGTTGCTCCGCTCCGCTCCACACCCAACCTCTCGCCTCTGCTCTGACAGCCAGCCTCCAGCTCGCTCTCTAATCCACACCGACGGAGAGGTGGTACACACGGCGCACGCTCAAATCACACACACACACACACATACACACACACACACATGCATATGCACACACACACACACACACACACATGCATATGCACACACACACACACACACACACACACACACACACACACACACACACACACACACACACACACACATGCATGCATATGCACACACACACACACACATACACACACAGGGCCCTATTTTAATGGTCTGAAACGGAAGTGTCTTCGCGCAAAAGGCAAGTGACTTTGTGGGCGGCTCTTGGGCGCTGATGCTATTTTACCGGCGGGATATTGACTGTTGCGCCAGACGCAAATCTAAAATGGGGTGGTCTGAAGTAGCTACATTAATCATGGGTGTGGTTTGGGCGTAACGTGCAATAAACCAATCAGAGCGTCATCTCACAATCCCTTTAACAACAGGCACGCTTGTTCCATAGCTGATTGCTATTATGGTGGCGTATTTGCCAGGCGCAGCCAGGACGTTCACAGCGCTATAATCACTGTTCAGTTGGTAACAGTTAGCTATTGATTTTTCATCTTGACAAAATGTAATACAGAATTGTCACAAAGACATACTTTCCGATGTTTTGGGATCATTCTCACTGAATCACGAGGTTATGAATGCATGGTGATATATTTGCAATGTACAATGTAATCTAACATTACCTCTCTATAGACAATGCATATCTTCCGTCAGTTAATCTCTTTTCTCCCGTGCTGCCGCTGGGGCATTTGGGTTAAATGGCATCGGCATGCAGTTCAACATCACGTCTCCTTAAGTCCTCTAACATTTCCTAATTTATGTCATCAACACATCAGTGATTCGTGAAAATGTGTACGCTAGATTTATGCCTATTTTTTCACATGGACACCACACTGATTTCCCTCGAGTGGTAATATTTTTCTTTGAAATTATGTATGGTTTACAGAAATGGGAACTACATTGTATAGATGAGAGGAGCTAAGTGTGCGTTGCGCAGCAAGGGCTTCGTTTAAGTTGACCTAACTTTCAACTCTGCACAGTATCCCATTAACTGCGTGACAGTAGACTATTTACAATATTTTCTGTAAAGCAGAGTTTGTAAACACATTATCATCAACTTAATTCACGCACAACATTTATTTGAGCAGGAGAGAGAATAACAATGAATGGATGCAGCAACTACAGAAATTGTACAGAAATCGTAACCATACTTACTGCTTTCTTGTACTATCTGTTGCTGGTTAACAGCACATGAAAAGCTGATTTAAGCTAATTCACTAACTCAAGACTTCAAGGCCATCATGGATATAAAACGTTTTTTGAAAATAACGAAAGGATGGAGGGAACATAGCAAAGCTTGGAGTTATTTCAGATGGGCTACAACAAGGTAGGCAAAATTATGGTGCTTAAAACCTTACACAGCGGTAAATTGGAACAAAACTAAAAGTAACTTTAGCCTTTATAGGGCTGTAGCCTATAAAGTTGTCCAGATTAATAGGTCATAATTAGGCGTTGTTGTAAAGATATTGCATGTAGATGTTGTACTTTATAGGCTACTAAATATTTAGGTCACCAATGCACGAACAAAACCGGGAAATGGAAAAATATTATCAAGGCTTTGAATGTTTCCGTCTGTGCACGGGGGTGTCTGTAGATTGGTGTACAACGCATTCATTCATGCAGGCCTGTGGTCATGCATGCACCCTTAAAATAGCATCTGCATTTTCGCCACAGACTTTAGACCAGGGAGTTCCTGGTCTGTGGCGGAATTGTTTTCTGAAACTGCAAAATATCAACAGTGAACGTTTGCGCCGGAACACGCTCCGTCTTTTCGCTGAACCGCCCCCGTGGGCGCAATCGAATTCCCTAATTTACAGGCATGTACCTGTGGAGGGAAAATTCCAATATGCGCTGACTGCAAAATAGGAAAGACAAACGCGCGAGTATACAAAGTCAATTGCGCCGGGACGGAAGATAGAGCCCACACACACACATGCATATGCACACATGCATGCACATACACACACACACATGCATATGAACACATGCACGCATGCACACATACGCACACACACACACATGCATATGCACTCATGCATGCACACACACACATGCATACGCACACACACACATGCATATGCACACACGCACGCATGCACACACGCACGCACACACACGCACGCACACACACACACACACACATACACACATACATACACAGAAGCAGTTACATGTCATACAATATGTGCACCATAGCCAGAGTCCATCATCCACTGGGTCATTAGCTCCATGAGTGGACGTGGAGCTTTAGTGCGGCTTGTGTCTCATAGGGCCAAGCCGGCTTATAGAATCCCGGGCAAGTAGCGACAAAACATACAGCCCTGAAAAACATAAATAAATGATATCATTGGTGATGACTGTGGCAGTGTCATTGTTTGCCCT
Source organism: Alosa pseudoharengus (assembly GCF_046254945.1). Classification (NCBI taxonomy): domain Eukaryota; kingdom Metazoa; phylum Chordata; class Actinopteri; order Clupeiformes; family Clupeidae; genus Alosa; species Alosa pseudoharengus. Next base: position 25,053,158 of record NW_027468640.1, read on the forward strand.
GTCCATGCGGTACTTTTTGGAGTCAGTATATTTACCATAATTCTGTGATTGGTGGAGAACGGGCAGGGGTGAGGGTGACAACTTTCTTTAGCGCCGCGGCGTCACACAAACCTCTGCAGAAGGGTGCTGTGCTCAAAGTGGGACACACAAATCACTTGTTGTCTGAGTGTTATTCTGCAAGGATAGAGTGGCAGTCAGTCTGTATTCAGGATGATTGTGATTTATGCCTCGGCCTTCACAGCCACGCTGCTGTTTCAAAGTTCCTGGGCCGGCGGTGACAAATGACATATATTCCTGCCCGGCGAGAGCACTGTACTCAGTGTGACCCCCCGGCAATAGGGACATCACCCTTTCCACACACACACACACACACACACACACGCACACACACACATGCACGCACACACACACACACACACACACACACACACACCCCACCAACAACATCCATACACAAGGCCACAAAGGACAGTGTGACAGAGGAAAGTTAAAAGTGCACAGAGCTCAAACACACACACACACACATATTCTCACACACACTCATACACTCAGGTACACACACACACACACACACGTATGCACACACACTCACACACGCATGCACACACACACACACACACGCACAAACACACACAAACAATGGTGTGCAATTTGTACTTGAAAGCAATCAAAAATCAAAAGGGACAAACAATGGAAAACGAAGATCAGAATGACATTATGAGTTTTCCAGACAATTGTGTGAAAGTATTTGGCATTTATAATTTCTTCATATTTTCAGGTACTTTCATCCAAAGCATCAAGATGTGCAAACGTGTCTTTTTTGGCATGTCTGTTTGTTGTAAACATGTTTGTTTATCATGTCTCCATTCCAGATTGCACTGTTGATACCAGACTGCAGTTTGCCAAAACATGCTCTGAACTGAATGATCTGATCCTGAGAGATGACCTAAATACAAGGTCAAGGTTTTCCTGATTACTTTATAAAAACGTATAAATGCTGTATAAAAACTAACCAAGAGCACTGGTACAATAAATAATGTAATTAAAAAGATGAAATCGGAATTACTTCATCAAGTGAGCGAAAGCACATTACATGCACACAATGTCTCCACACTTACTCACTCTTATTCTTTTTCAACTTTTCAACTCAACGGCGGCGACATTCCAAAACAGAAAACAATCCCTCAAACTCAAAAGCGTCTCAAAAACAGACTTGAAGGAGGAAACAATAATATGAAATGTGAATATTGAGGGCAGCACAAACACACCGCACACACAAGGACCAAAACACACACACACACACACATATACATATTTGCACATCACAGCCACACATACCATATTTGCACACCACAGCCACACACACAAACACACACAGATACACACACACTTACACACACCTCTTTGTAGATCTTTTTGAATACAGAATCAAAACAAGACTTGTCTCTCAGCTGCAGGCTCTCAGTAGATCACAAACAAATGTGACATGACAAAAACCTAAATGAGTTAACACAGTCCAAGGTCGGTTTAACTGACACTCTTCCTCCACCCCCTCCCTCTCTCCCTCCCCACCAGCGCTACCCAAAAATATATATCAAACCAGAAGAGCCGGCGACCTGGCGGTGACCTCCAGAGAGACTGTGTGGAGAGATGGCTTCCTGTAGAAAGTTTATTTCAGGGTGCAAAAGATTAACTGGGATATTTTCGCTGGACTCCAGTCCACTTGCCTCCCTATAGTTCCTGAAGGTGATAACATCACATTGTTTATTGTGCCTTCTCCCCAGGTCATTTGCAATGTTAATTTTACGAGCTCCATGTTGTTGTTGTTTTGTTTTTTGTCTGTTCCACTGAAAGATTGGAGGTTAGGAAGGGAGGAAGAGAGAGAGAGCAAGAGAGAGCGAGAGAGATAGAAGAAAGTTAGAGGAGAAAGGGATTTGAGCCTTTAGTATGGGATTCTTCATATAGTCATTCATGGCGATTATCTCTCCGTGGCCTACAACAGGATATCTTGTTTAAGTTATGCTCTGTGAAATTATACTTTCATTCCCCTACCAAATCAGGGTGTTTCCCTCTATTGATTATTTACTTGTGACAATACAAATTTATAATTATGACTGATCACTTTAGCTTCTTCTTCATTGGGCAAAACTTTGTTCATCTGTCCATAAATAAATAAATGAGCTAGGCAACAACATGACAATTCTATATCTGTTAGCAGAATGGTCAGTAGTATTATGTAGAGCGATTTACAACAGCCCAATGCTTTGAGGAAATAAAAAAAAGTTTAATTGAAAATGTGGCCTTGTGTTTGGGAAAAGGGGAAAATGCTTTCAAAGTGGTTGAAATGACACTCTGTCTGTCTATCTCTCATTCTCTCTATCTATCAATCTCTCTATCTCTCATTCTTTTCTTTCTATCTCTCGATCTCTCTGACGTTCTCACTCTGCACACACACACACACACACACACACACACAGAGGTACCATCATTGCTCATAATCATGATTGTTCTATGGAGGTTTTAAGTGCTCCATCCGATCGATATTGATAAATGTTAAAAGTGTAGCAGGAGAGAGTGGGGCTCGTAAATCCCAGCAAGATAAAGGAGTGCAGATGTGGGGCTCTCTCTTCTCTCTCTTTCTCTCACCTCTCTCTCTCCCTCTCTCCCTCTCTCA
>NW_027468640.1:25058331-25060831 GCF_046254945.1 Alosa pseudoharengus
GAGAGAGCATTATGGGAGAAAAAGAGATGGCTGAGCGTTGGGAGGAGCGAGGGCCTGCTGGGTTAGGTGTGATTAGAGCCCAGTTCCCCTCCGTCCGTCTCAGAGTCCGGTCGTTGCTTTAAATACCACCGCACCACCTCAGCGCGAGTGCTTATTTGCGAATGGTGCCATTCCACAGACAAGGGGACACGTTGTGGAGCGAGCCTATTCTTTGGTTACACATGGCTTTGGGATGATGAATCTTTTTCCAGCAAGAATTTGAGGAAGCCAGACAGAAGCTGTTCAAACCCCACTGAGACACTCTGTGCTAGGTTAGAGAGCAGCATATTTCTTTATTAGACACTATTTTCAGCATAGTGCCCCATGCAATAGTCTGTTTGCAAGAATCATCTTCAAAAAAGAGCGCATCGTCACAAGCTTGGCTCCTAACATGTATTTACAACTACAGATATGCTATACTTGCTTCAGGAGTTATGAGAGGCATGCCTGTTGGAAATACAGTTAAAAGGGGGGAGCGTTCTATCATGCAGTCTTTTTCATAATCCAGGCATTCTATCACCAGATTACTAGGCATAAAACGTTTGTAAAGACACACAGATAGACTAAGAACTCTCAAGGAGACATTATCAATTTCAGTCCAACTGACAGAGCAGATAGGCACTTCACTACTTGTGAGAGAGTATATTAGCAAAAATGATAACTCAGAAGACACGTCCATATAAAAGACAGATAGGCGTATATTGATATCTGGACAAATGTACGTAAATACCAACTATGATAATATAAATATAATGTTGTTATAGTATAACTCATATGTATGATGTATAACATTAGATATTTTTCATTCCCTGACATTCGCAGGACAGAAATTAAAAGCTTATTATGATTCAATATTTTTTTCTCTCTCTCTTTTATTCTCTCTCTCTCTCTCTCTCTCCCTCTCTGTCTCTGTCTCCTCATTCTGCCATTTTCAGGACTAACAGTCTCTCTGTCTCTCTGTCTCTCTCTCTCTGTGTTTTGAGCTTTTTCCTAATGTGTCTGAATATGTGTGTAGGATGACACGTTAGTCACACAGCTTTTCCCATTAGGGGCGTAATGGCAATGCTTCACCTTTTGATTTTCAGCAGGAGTGGAGAATTTGTGTGGTGAAACGGAAGTGAATTCCATCACAATAAATACCACTGGGAAAGGTGGCTCAACCCTTGCAAAAAGCCTGCACGTAGATTACATGCCTCTTGCCTACATAATCCCAGTAATTGATGAACTCAAATGAAGACTGTTGTTGCTGTGTTGCATTTTTTTTTTTTTTTTTTTTTTGTAATTTGTTTATTAATTAAGGTTGCATTTATTTTTAAGATATCAGCCAAGTTAACACGATTAGTCACTCCATAGAGTGGGGAGAAAAAGCATATGATGTGCACTCAATACTGTTGGAGAAGAGGTAATAAATATGTTTATTAGAGCAAAATTGTATTTCACACAAGTGCTACAGTATGTATAGTGAATAAAGGCATACTTGATTAACGTTAATGTGGAATGTGACAGGCTGTATTGAAATGCAGAAATGACTGGAGGAGACCTTTGATGGTGAACTGCAGAGACAGGAATTACTGGTTGATTATGGTGAAGAGAATGTGTCTGACTTCATCTAACATGAACACACACACACACACACACACACACACACACACACACACACACACACACACACACACACACACACACACAGGCAAAATGCATGTTTATCAACTCAAACTCAAAAAACAAAATGGCTGAAATAATTTCTACATATTGAGATATATGAACGTTATATCAAATGATTAAATCACTCAGGCAGCAAATACTTCCTCTACACTCCATTCTCCATTTCTTTTGTCTTCAGTGAGTTGAGCAAGCTGTTACACAATCTATATGGATTTATGATGTATGGCGCATGCATTACAATGCATTACAAATGCACATATTGAGCTCCACAAGTCTAGCCTTTCTTCATAGGACTTTGATGTATCTCTCTCACAATGGGGCTACCATACATAATGTAACTAACTCCTAATTAAATATGTTGCAGTCATAAAGAAATGATGTCTTACTACCCGGAACACTGCTGCCTATATGGGAGCTGTATGGAATCAGTGTAGTTCAATATGTTTGTGCATTTGTCCACTTGCCTGTTACTCAGTGACTGTGTTCAGTAATTGCTTCCACTACAAGATTTCCTGCCAATAAATTCAGAGATATTTTTAGAATGAAGTCACAGAACAGGTCAGAATAATAACCTTTGAGAAGCATTTTAATGTGCTTGTGCAATAATATACCGGTAATTTGTCTTGAAATAATTTAATTTACAATAAATTGTACCTAATGTTGACTGACTTAAATATATGAGTTTTTTCTATTATTTGTATTGTATTGTCTCTGTGAGGCAATCTAGTGCAGCATTTGATTTAGCCAAGTTTTATGACTTGAGCTATTTTTAATGCTCTTAACAGTGATGGTGGTG
>NW_027468640.1:25065831-25115831 GCF_046254945.1 Alosa pseudoharengus
TCCCTTCCCTTCTCTTCTCTACTCTTCTCTTCTCTTCTCTTCTCTTTCTCTTCTCTTCTCTTCTCTTCCCTTCCTTTCTCTTCTCTTCCCTTCCTTTCTCTTCTCTTTCTCTTCTCTTCTCTTCCCTTCCCTTCTCTTCTCTTTGCTCTACCCATGCGGCATATCTTCTCTGCTCTTTTGGCGAGGGGGTTGGGGGTTAGTGGAGGGTGTTTTTTTTATTATTTGGTAGGTGGGCTCAGCCTCCAGTGCCTTTGTGTGGCTCTAATCAGTCAGGAGAGAGAGAAAGAGAGAGAGAGAGAGGGAGAGAGAGAGTGGGGGAAGAGAGAGAGAGAACAGAGCTGTGTGCCACCAGTCCCTCCCCTCCTTTTCTGACTCCCAACTCCCCCACTTTAGCTCCCGCTGCTTCGGCGGAGGACATACTTACCAAACACATGCCAATCAAGACACCAACACCACCCTCTTTCTCCCTCCACGCTGCGGACGGGCTGCAGACAACCGGTTACAGCAGCAGCTCTGGACTAAGCGGATGGGCATGGCTGGAACACATGCCAACTCCTCATTTCAACGCTAACATCCATTAACAGACTAGACAAATGCACTACACAGTGCTTCAGAAAGTACGAGAAGTACAGCACAGACAGAAAAGAGTATTGTTAATTAATTTTAATGAATCCACAATGATCAGAGCACCTATTCAGCTATCAAGCACCCCCTACTGAGATTATATGGAGTTTGAAGTGAACGTTTGACAATGCAGGCGTGTTTGTGTCCAAACACACATATGAACATGAATAAGCAATGTAGGGCATGGCACAGCCCTGAACCTCCCTGGTCATTCATGCAGCTCCACAGAGGGAATGTTTTGTCCTGCAGACCTCCTGCTTTTCAGGGCTGCTTCCCCATTCAGGTCAGGCCAGGAAACCTCCGTGAGCCGCGGGAGAAAACACTGTCGGATTTTGGCCGGGTGAAAAAGTCACCCGCTCGTTCTGATGATCACTAGATAGAGACCTCAAGCACGCCGCTACAAGCTCGCTCTCTTTTTTTCCCGCCACGAGCGTTTCTCCATTCTGATGGATTTTCTCTCTCTCTTTCTCTCCTTGGGGGTGAGCCGTGCTGTAAATAAATAATGAAAAAGAAGTCACAGAGAAATACTATTCAGAGATGTACTTTTTCCACTCTCCCAAATGCCCCTGTACAGTAACCACTGCATATAGAGAAGTGGTCTCTCCACTCACATTAGTAGCCAACATTTCCTGGAATTCAGAATGGACCTAGTTTGACACTACGCAGAGATTTACCACAGGCATGCGTATTACTTCATATAGAGTGAATGCATGCATGCATGGATGCTTACAGCACATCCCTTTATGAAACAAAGGTGAAACTATGCAACATGGCATTACGGGATAATGACCCATCCATCAAAGGCCCGGTGATAATTCCTGCATGCTCGTGCTGTTTGCACTGCTTGCGACCGTGCCGGCGGTAACTTTGCCAGGCATGATACCCTCTGCGCCGCTCCGTGCCAGCGATGACAGCAGCGGGCCACGACCAGTTCAGGTCAGAGACCATGGTCATTTTTTAATTCCCACCAGGGTGACATCAGAGTCGCTTCCTGTGTCCTCGCCCTCTGCCATCGGACTGTCACCAGAGGCACATGCTCTTCACGAGGACACATGGTGGCACGAGAATTGCATCATGGGATGTACTGCACCGTATGTAATATAGTCTCTCTATGACTCTTTCAGTGATGTCTTATAAGTCCATTAAAATTACTAATTTTGAAAATGATTCATCTAGATTAGTGCGAAACAGACAGTGAAGCTCAGTGAAGCATTAGCTGAAAGGACAACTCCGGTCTAAGAACAACCAAGGGTCTACCAGCACAAGGGTCTACCAGCATAAACTTTAGTTGGGTACAAAAACGTCATAATCGGAGTAGTTTTGAGTAAGAACGGAATAACCCTTCACAACAAAATAATCCATTGACAGCAGTTAGCAATTAGTAACTGACTGGTGAGGACTGGTGAGGCAAGATGGCAGTGAACAGGAGAGGAATTTAGGTAATGCACTGACCGCACAAACGTTACAGTCCTTTTTACTGTATATCCTTTCTGTACACTTACAAAGTTAAAATCACTTTGGTTTGTCTGTAGGAACTCTCTCCACAGTATCACAAAAGTGTATCGATATTTGTATCCTTTTCAGTGGCTTAAAACATAGTGAGCTTGACCCCAAGGCTAATTTCATTACAAATGCATATTCCGGTCCTACTCAAACCTTTTCCGATTAGCATCATTTTTCATTCCCAACAAAAGTGTATGCTCGTTATCATCCAAAAATAGGTTGTGCTTAGACCGGAGTTGTCCTTTAACTCCAGCCAAATCTAAAGCTCTAAAGACTGATTGCTCCACTGGTTCATGAGAAACAGATGTTGAAAGAGATTGACTGCCATCACCAGGAATCTAGGGCACTTTGGCTGATGTATAATTTGACCAGAACCCTGAAACCTCTGATATTTAGATGGGTAGACACAGTGCGGTGACCTTTTGGTATGTTTATGACCAGCCCAGCTAGCAATGATACAGAGCCCTCTGTGACAAACCAAAGATCCATGGATGGTGGTCAGTGTCAAAGCCAATGGGCAGTATGACACAACAAATATACCATCACAGAGTGTCTAAACAGAATACACTGTCAACCCTTACTGCCAATCTTGACATGAAAAGAAAAAAATAACATAACATAACCTTTAAAAAAAATCAAGTATGTCATTAGCCTGTAAAGTCACTTCATCTAACAAAAAAAAATGGTTTTAAAAAATAACTCAGTTGTTTTTAGTGTAAATCATGTATTTGAAGGATGATGCAGGCTCCCCGACACAACTTGGATGTAGTCCATGACAATTTGGTGGGGAAATAGTAATGTGTAATGGCATGTTTGACTAATATTGTCTTTAAGAAACATGGTCAATATACAGTACATGAATGTTCTTGAAATGTTGTTCTAAATAGAAATTGCGGTTTGATTTACATGCAAAACTGATAATAGGGGGGAGGCACATAATTATTTCACGAGCCATCCGTCACTTGGAAAGAAAGAGTTTGTGGTAAACACAGAAGCACAGGACAGGAAAAGTGGATTTGATTATGTGTGCATATTCATGTTCTAAAAGTGTTCACATATGCAAAATCAATATTCGTTCCTATAATAGAGGTGTAACAGCCTGTATACCTTCCACAGAGTCACATTATTGGTTTTATATGGGCTAAACTGCTTCTGCTGAAAATCCTGTTTATAGGGCTTTATGTATTTACCCATAGTTGGGTTCTTGCCAGTCAAACTGGGGCAGACCCAATGACACTGCTCTGGGTGATTCTCCATCCTCACTTATTTTATTTTCTTACGATTTATTAAGCAATTAAATTCCCCATATTAGGCACCTTTTATGCTGTCATTTTAACCAGAGAGAAATTACGACACCAAATTGTACAGTAATTATCATAACATGACACTAATTCCCAGAGAAGTATTTAAATTATATGGTTGGTTGATTGCCTGATGAATTAAGGAACCATTTTCAAGGGATATTGCATGAAGGTTCATCCTTTTGGAATTGGAGTCAGCCTTTAAACACAGAGGATCTACCAAGAGGAAATAAGGCTGTTAGGTCAGTAAAAAGATACTGTTGGAAAGTAGGTATTCCCCAGCAGCAATGGCCCATTAGCACATAATGGAGTGAGCCATTACTGTACAAAAATAGTTCTTAAGAATATTCTGTCAGATATATCTCAAGCCTGGTGCATCTTAAAGGAGAACACCGGCCATTTTTCACATAGACCTCTGTTGTGATGATTTTTTAAAGATGCCCCCAGAGTGTAGCACTGTATAGCTGCCTGGCTCTAGCTGTTGGCTGCAGCAACTCGAGCTAGGTAGCACCAATTGCTTCTGGGGATTTTTGTACTGACAGAACAGTGACTTTGAAACAAAGATCTATGAGTTTTCCTTTAAGGAAGTGTGTCCCCTGGTGCAGTAGAACTGACTGTAGATTAGCTGCATATGATTGGGTAGACAGGCGCGCCTGCAGGTGTACAGTACGGCCGTACGCACTGTGCGTACCATCAGGCTACTCAACAACAAGAGAGTGTGAGTGTGTGTGAGTGTATTTACACCAAATTGGTCAATTGACCATAGCATTCATAGCATTCATGCCTGTGTAAAGGGTTGCCTTAGCACACAACACTCTGATCGTACATACATGCACGTCACACAACACAACACAAAGATTCATTAACAGTTAACTAAATTCATTTATTGTCTTAGTATTTACATTTTATAAAATGTTACAAAGTAATAGCAAAGTTGTTTAAAAAGAAACAAATTGTTTTAAAACATTTTACCTTTCATTAGTTCATTTTCTTTCTGTCATTGTGAATACAATAAACCGAGATGTATCCAGACCACTAGAGGGCGCTCCCAGAGTGATGGGATTACGACGTGGGTAATGGCGTGATTGTAGAATAAACAGTCGTGAGAAGCCATTGACACGTGTTTTGTTGTACACTTTTCAATCCCATCACAGGTTGGTAAAAATGCAAGTTTTATGTCAAATAACTTGTAGGTTAAGGTACAAAAGATGTGTTTAGGAGTTTGTTTAAGTATGTGTTAGAAAAGATATGATGTAATGCACTTTCACACGGAGTTTGTTATTAAAGCCTTTACAGTGTCAATGCTAGATACTAGAGAGATGATTAGCTCTATACACGAGTGCACATACTGTAGGCTACAAAAATATGAGATGCATGTTCAGTTGTGTTTATAAAGTGGTGACTGAATTGTAAAATACCTGGTAGTGTTAAAAGATAATGGTCATTAGAAAGTATTTGGTTAAAGTGAATTGGTTTATGTTATGAGATGCATTTAAGAACATTCACTTAGAACAGGTTAAATATAAGTGTATGTAAGCTTCTAAGCTTCATAGTTAATGCTATGTGGATACTTATTCATAACTATGTGGATACTTATTTATAGTTTAATGCTATGTGAATACAAAGCTAATGTATTTTCTTTATTTTTTTACTAAATCTGAAAATGCAGTTCAAGTGTACGTAAAAGTTAATGACCTATGGTGCTATGGTTAATGATTTCATGTAGCTGAATGAATACGTCTGGAACAATGTGTGCATTTGAAAATCCACATGTCATTGTAGAATAAACAGTCGTGAGAAGTAGGGATCGACCGATATGTTTTTTTCAGGGCCGATACCGATATCAATTATTACCAAAACAGGAGGCCGATAACCGATATGTAAAACCGATATGTCAGTTGTCAAAAAGGGGGGTAGATAGTAAAGGATATATGCTGCAAAAATGTTATTCAAAATCATTTAATTATGCAAACTTTTCTTTCTTCTTTTGATACACAATTGTCTATCAACTTGCATCACTTTGCAAGTGTAAATCCTGTGTATCATGTTAATCCAAGAGCTGAGTGATAGCAATTATTTTCATAGAGTAGGCCTGCACAATGAGCTATGTGCTTGTTAAGGGACCTGTCACAAAGAGGATGCTTTGCCATCGTGTGTGTGAGTGCACGAGAGAGAGAGGGAGAGGTGCATGCGTGATGGCAAGTGTTACGGTTGAATAGTTTAACAAAACAGTTTTAAAATAGTTCTTAGGTTATTTTAGCATGCAATTTGTGTCCATGTGTAGGCTATAAGCTACACTTTTGAGAGCCTAAAAGGCACGTTAATAGCCAGCTCAGGATGCGATTTTGTTCAGGTCGGATTAAATTACGGTTGGCCCTGGGTTCATGTAGTCTTTTCTGACAGTCCGTTTCAAAAAGGAGCAATTATACTTTTTGACGTTCGCTATCGCATAATTTAGGACTTGTCTGTACTATGTCCGCCGAGGTGTCCCGTTATTCACAATTAACGAACGAGGCGGAGGCAGAGAACTCCTGACGCGCAGCACCCGAGTTTGTGGGATAACTAGTAAACAGCATCAGTAACGTGCATCAATCGGGCTAAATGAAGGAAGTGGGTGCTTTACTTATTGATCCGGATCAAAGAGACAATAGCTTACAGTGGTGTTTTTGCAACTTCCGTGTAGATGATTGTGATTCACTGCAACTTCAGCAAAGTAGGCTACCTTCCTTACCTTCGAAAAATAGCTCCGTAGGCTACAGCTGAAGCCCTGTCTGCCTCAGTGAGAATCCTAAACTTTCTCTGTGTTCAGTCTTCGATCCTGATTGGCTGCATTCGTGCTAACTAACAAATCAGACGGTGTAGTGGGCGGGACAATGCTCTTGATCACAGAGTAGCAAATGCAGGGAGTGAGAGACGCTTTACAGACAAAGTAGCGCGTTTCATTCTTTATCCATTTCAATATCGGCTTATCGGTGAAAAAAATGACCGATACCAATTATTATAAAAATGCTAAATATCGGCCCTAATAATCGGCCAGGCCGATAATTGGTCGACCCCTAGTGAGAAGCCATTGACACGTGTTTTGTTGTACACTTTTCAATCCCATCACAGATTGGGATAAATGCTACAGAGCCACGCTCGCACCCGGGCGTGGTGGTAACACCTGCAGGCAACCCTATGGGTAGATACACTCATGTGCATAGTGTGCATATTCATCTGCAGCTGTGGACCAATATTGGCCATGCAGAGCCGTCTATATGTTCAATTACGTCTGTTATTGACACCTTGCTTCATATCATAAGAATGTTAGTGCAGTAGGTACAGTAAGACGTATAGGTTGTGATAGCATCATACACGCAATTACATTGAGATGGTACCAAGCGGTGACCCCAAAGAAAGAAATAAAGAAGCTGCTATATAACTAGGTGATGTACGAACTTAGAGTACATACATACATATGCACACAGTGCGTGCTGTACTCTATCAATTCCACATGAATTTGTCATAGTGGATAGACAAATATTTGTCTCCAAAACCAGAATTGAATTAATTGAATTAAATGCGTATGTGGGGTGCAGTGGAGGATAGCCTTCATGTGCTGGTAATCAAAAGGGAAAATCCAGTGATGAAAGGACCATTTTTAAATCTATAAGGTGATTACACATTGCTGAGCTCACCAGAAAATCGTCTGTTAAAATTAGTCAGCTCCTTCAATTGGTTGGGTGTGTTAATTCACTCACACACACACACACACACACGTGCACGCATGCACGCACGCACGCACACACACACACACACACACACACACACACACACACACACCCTCCCCGATTTACTCATGCACACACTCCCACAGAATGTAATGAGAGAAACACAGAGGAAAATGAAGACTTACTGGTAACACTGCTTTATTAAACATGCTCATGGAATGATCGTCATCATTTTGCACTACTTGGGGTAAAAATACGAGCTCTTTCCACTGCCTCTTAGTATAAACCCCATTTATTGCTATGTCTATAGGGACTTGAGATGGGATCAATTGTTTGAAACTATTGTTGAGGCAGTTGCCCGGAGAACAGAGCCTGTGGTTTCATTGACTGGATGGGGAGGAGGGGGTTGAACAATGCACAGTGAGGGTTCATACACACGCACACCCCCTATTGCTGCCTGAGTTTAGGGACGCTTTGATCCCGAAATCTAATTGCTTGGTGTTGCTTCAATCAAATGAGGGCTTGATTGCTTTGCTAAAGATGTGCAGTCAAAAACCATCGGAATGAGGCAAACAATCAGTGACATAAATAAAAAATGTTACCTTCCCCTCAACTGCACCATGGAAAATGTAATTGATTTTGAGGCAAATAAAAATAAACATTTTGTACGCATGTTGTGTTATCTGCCTCAATTTTGGAAAAGAAGGGGAGGAGGATGAGTGAGAAGTGAGGGGATGTCTGAAAATGATTCCACCTAAAAATAAAAGCATATGCCAGATTAACAGTGCCACCCATCAGAGTGGGAAATAATCTGAAATTCTGCCATTTGCTTCCATTAGATCTGGCTTGCCGCATTTTCAGTTACAGATCACACATTTTTGTAAAAAAAAAGAAAGAAAGAAAGAAAGACAAGAAGAAGAAAAAGAAAAGACAGGACTGGTGAGGAGAGAGAGAGAGGGGGGGGCTGTTTATGCATACAAATGCTGCAAACAGCCTGCGGGCCTGCAAGAGGGGGAGAGATGGGAAGGGGGGGGGGGGATTGGTCTGGTCTGCCTGTGGGCTGCGGGCTGGCAGAAGCACATTGTGGGGACATCAGTGAAGGGGGCCTTTCTGCGCCTTTGTCCAATCTGTCAGGCGGAATGAGGGGGAGTGTTTGGAGGTGCAAAGATGTGCCGGCACACCTGCTGGGCTCCGCGGCAGCGCAGCAATCTTCCCCACTATTAATACGTGTTGCGCGGAGGGCCCTTTTTGTTGTCGCCAATCTGTTGGTGGTTCCATGTTTGAAGTGTCACAAGTGTCAGTCTTTATTAGATTCAGTGTGGGTTTGTCAGATGAGGGATAGAGAAAGGAGGAGGAGGGGGGGGGCGAGAGAGAGAGACAAGAAAAAGGAGACAAAAAAATTATAATCATAATAAACAGCTTCGTCCGGCTGCCGTTTGTAATGTACGGCAAATGAAGTTGGGGGGTGCATGGGGGGGGGGGGGGGGGACTTGGCAAGGCTACCTGGAATTGTGACGTTCCAGTGATTTCAGTGTTTGAGTTTGTCACGCTCACTAATACCCTACTTTGAGGCTCAATTGCAGCCCCATTTGTCAGCGATCATTACCGATGGACTAACATAATTCCCTGTGCTGATTAAAACGTCTCATAATTTAACAAAGACAGTGGATGGATTTATCTTGGGCTAACTAAGAGAGACTGCATATTAATGCAAATGACAGAGATACACTGATTTGCCATGCTGTAGGGGTAGTATACAGTCATTTGCTATTCACTGATGAACAAAGCTCATCGGTTTGCTCTAAGGTTATTTGAGTCTGTCTTGCAATGCTTTACATTTTTATTCATGTCAATTCTACATACGTCAGTGTATGCTGCTGACATGCTATATTATGTATTGATATGGCTATATTTGATGTTGTTTTACCACTTGGATTCTGCACACTGCATAGTGGAAGGAAATATACTTCTATACAGCAAATGAGAGATTAAAACACACTCATTTCAACATTCATTCTGGAAAAAACTAACTTCAGACTAACTGAAGAGGCACAATAACTTATAAGTTGAAAAGCAAATATTGGCTGACATTTGTTTCCCTCCTCTGACGAGCAAACCCGTCGACAGAGAATCTCTCTAATTACACTCATCACCACATCATTCCCTTCACTTGCGCATCTGTAGAATTCTTTTTTTTTCAGGGTGGCATCCATTGACCTTTTACTTTATTTAATTGCAGTGCAATAATCCAACTGCGAAATGATCAACGAGGCACATAATTACAGACTTATCAATACATAGATTCATGCTCTATGGCCGCTGTCTTGTAGATGCGGGTGATTGGGAAGCCGGAGCGCTCATCCCACGTGTGTCTGTGTGCTGTGACCGATGCAGGTGGGGGCATGAGAGTCGGATGGGGTGGGGGGGTGGGTAGGGGGTTTGGGGGGGGGGTGAAGGGGTGTCGCAGGGCCCCATATGGTGCTCTCCGTCCGTGTCATTGCCTCGTTACAGTGTCGGGTGCCAACCGGCGAGAGCAGGCATCGTCGATGGCGGGCGCCGCAGCCGGGCCGAGATAGAAGGGAGCGAGAGAGGAGTTGACACCCAAAAGAGGCAGTGCTACAACTGGAATGGTCTAGGGTCAACAGTGCCATAATTACTTTCAAATGTCAGCCTACAATAAAATACAACAGTTCATCTGGCAGAAAGCAAATTAGCTTTGACCATGGCGTAATTACCCTTTCCCAGGGAACCATTAGAGAAGATCAAATCTCCATGCTCACTGTTTGAGGAAAGGCCATCAGAGTACACTCCACCTGACAAGGATGCACATTTGCCATTTTGTGAGGTAATTAATTGTCCTTATAATAGAAATTTTTATATTTGACTCTGAAATTGAAAAAGTGTAATAACCTGCCAGTTTTATCTTAACCATTTAGAGGGAGAGGGCCCTCATACCCTCTGATCCTGTTCCTATTTCAGCTACACAGGCTATGCTTCAACAAATCTCATGGTTTTCTGTACTGATGGATGACACAGACTACAGATAAAGTACTGTCTAAAATAAACTTAGTCTGTGTTTAAAAACTGAACATTTTTCTCAAGTAGGCTATATTTTGTGTTTTCGAAAGAATGTCTTTTACATATTTTTTCTTTTATCCTCGACCAAATGTACCTAATCTTAAGACTAAGACATCCTATATCGTCATGTCAGACCTTGAGACAGATCATATTTTCCCCAAAACACAGTATATTATAAATTATATGAAGATGTAATATTGTTCAATACATTCGGAAAGAACACACAGGAAGTCCAACACGTTTGTTGATGATGCAGCATGTGCTTAAATCATCTCTACGTGTTCTGGACAGACAAGTTAAAAAAAAAAAAACAACGAAAAGGACAAACAATAAGAGCCTTAACAGCGAAAAAATATCTGAATAACTCAATGGAGACTTATCATCTTTGAAAAGCCGCGGCTACGTGTTGGTTTTTCACTCAAAAAACACCGCAGATGCATTCTCCCATCCATTTGATCCCACAAATCGACTTGAGCAGAGATAAACTCTTAATAGCTCGGAGGATATACCTTCATTTAAAAAAGGGAGGGCAGATAGTCTGCGGCATTGTCCTCCCTTCAATTCCTTATGTATTTCCTGAGAGATGCATTAAGGGGGATTTCTTTATAAGGGGTAATTACATTCAGCGCACTCTCCCCTTGGCCGCCACACACAAAGGATGAGAAATGAATAAGGTGTGGAAAACCTGTGTCCTTTGTTCAAACCGTCTTCAAAACTAATTAGAAATACTGGAATCTCCAATTAGCTAATGTGCTTCTGTTGACCCCTGCAACAATGGCCGTCGGTTAAGTGTCAAGATAATTAACATTTCAAAACCTCAATCACTAGCACAGATTTGTTTCACACCTTATAGGGCTCATTGAGGAAAATGGGGGGAAAGGATGATGGAAGGTGGGGTGGGGGTAGGGATGGGGGGTGAGATCATCAGAAATGGACCATGGTCAAGCTCAGAGCTTTAGCAAAAGCAATGCTGTGATTTCTCCAAAATATAATGAGCTAGAAATATAGAGAGCTAGCAGTACAACTTAGCTTAACAGAAAAAAAATGATCAAGAATAGATATTCATGACACTGATTTTAATTATAGGGTTTATGCTCTCCTTTAGAAAGTACACTTAGATGCTCTTGGGGGTTTGAAACTGAGAAACACTGCTGCTTATATACCACCCACTGAACAAAACAACATGGGGAGGGTAAATCAGCCATCAATCATGAGACAGTTAAATATCTAGAGGACACATTTTAAAGTTGTCTGCATAACTTATCACCAAAACATCATCCAAACCCACATAATCCTCTGCTAGCTTCACGCCGTGCTACCTTGTCTCTCAGCTCTGATTGTCAAACGGAGTCGACTGAAACGTGGATGCTACAACGCAACGGGTTAGGGGGAAAAAATAATCACTCTTGACAATATATCACATAGGGACATTCTCCCCAAGATATGCAAATACGCCTCATTGCCACTGTATACAGGATTATAGCCTTATATGGGAGATTAAGATGTGACCTGCTTTTCCACAATACCTGGAATCCAGGCATGAAGCATCAGTTACGGCTGCTGAAAGCCATCGTGATCGATTTTCCGTAAGCTCTCTTGTGCGTTCAGTAACATAGGTGCTGCTCATTCCCTGCCTGATTATTACTGTAAATTCCCCCACCTTTTGTTTATTCATTTTCTTGGCATGGTCGACTTAGCGGGGAAAAAAGCATTGAGAATCGAACAGTGAGAGAGGAGAGCAATTTTTATAAAAAGTGTTGGCCTGGAAGCCAAGCTTTTCTACCGATGAATGAGGGGAGGATTAGAGGGGAGGGGAGGGGGGGAGGGTAGGGGGTGCAGTTGCCCACCGTGGACAGGAGCCCAGAGAGGCAGGAAGGCAGAAGAGGGGGGGGGGGGGGGGGGGGGGTAAGAGTAAGTACATTGCAGGTGAGACCTTGCATTCACTGCGAGGATAAAGAGCACTGAGTCTTCCTCATAATCTCGCTGTGTTGACGTTCTCAGTGAAAGACCCGCACAGAGTATACTGCCAACCATGAGGAGGCATTTCAATTTCACATGAAGCACGCAGAGAACGAGGACAACACCTCGCCAGCCACATGGGTTTCCTCTGTCTGTACAGACACCCTTGGTTGCCCGTCACTCTCCTGTTTGGAGACAAGAAGAGGCCGACACGGTTAAAAAAAAAGGGGGAAGGGGGGGATTATCACGGTGCCTCCACTGCCATCCACAGGCCTGAGATTGTGATTTGCATGCCTGTCTCTGTCAGCTCCCACTATAGCAGTTTTTTCAACGTCACCTAACATTTCCCCATGACATAAAAAACAGAACCTGGTCGCCACCAATAAGCACCGCCACCAGTCCCCAGACCTAGAGGCAGTAGACGTGTTGTTCTGCATCATGTCGAGGGGACCGAGAGAGAGAACAAGAAAGAGAGAGTAAGTAAATACGAAACGTCTTCAGAGCTGAATACAGTGGATGAGGTCTCCTCCAGAGGAAAGATTACATTGGTCTTCATTAATTTTATCTCCGACATAAAGTTTTAATATGCACAGTCGTCCTTTGCATGGTTTTCCAGGGCAGCTGAAAATGACTACAACCTGTAATTACCGTCCCCTGTACTTGAATAGGATAATCTGATGGCAATTATTCAGAGATGTTTAAATTCAAGCCCCAAGCTACATGACAATAATTCAAGTGCAGTCGTCTGGAACATGTTTCTGTCTTGCCTCTAAAACAGTGTATTAATCCACGGTGACTGACAAATTTTCAACAAGAGAAAAGCACTAATTGCAACAGATTCAACTAGTTAAGTTTCTCCCCATACTATGCATGAATCTGTGGACTGCTGGACAGGCAGATAGATATACTGTATGGTTTTCCAAAGCATCTACATTCTTTAAAACAGCTACTTTTAAAATAACGGCTTGTAACTGACTTTGATGATACACTGACGTATAATACGGAAAATGGCATCTCTGACATAATCGATGAGCATCCGGACCACCTAATAATGCACTATGTAACCTTGTTGTACTGTGCAAGAACATGATCGTTTTTGGTTATGACCATTAATTGGTATTATCAAAACCCAGTATGTTGAAATTGAAGACAAGAAGTGTTACTAATTCTTACATCGTTTTGCTTTAAAAAAGATCATTTATGCCATACACGTCTCAGAGCAGTTAGCATTTTTTTAGAAACAGTGGCCCTTAGTGAGGTTTAAACTCCGAAAAACTTTTGACAAGTGGAAGATGAAGTTTTACTGTAACCTATAATCGTGATAATCAGTAGGATTATAATCACTTGATAAAAGTCAGCTGTCACCACTGGACAGAAGCAAGCTTTTTATACTCTCCGCTAATGACTTGATAACAAAGAAGATTAAAAGAACAAATTTAGATCTGAAGATTGGATATGTCCAGCTTCGTGGCTGAAGAGTGGGCTCAGAGATAGTTAGCTCAATTAATTAACGTTTTTACAAGAAACGGGGGGAGGGGAGGGGGATTGACATTCATCCCATGCCCATGGTCAAAATGAAGGACAATCTCAATATAAATACCCATATTTTTTCCCAGACATCTAATTTCCAGGTTCTGGTCCACTTGAGAATATGACTGTGTTTGGTACGTTTGATGTGTGCGTGTGTGTGTGTGTGTGTGCGTGTGTGCGGGGGTGTGTGTGTGTGTCTGCTGACCCGCTGAGAGTGATTAAAGAGGAACAGCTGAGAGTTCTTCTCAGCGGTGGTAGTCTCCATCCATTACCCATTATCCATCCTTCAGCCTCTTTACATTTTTCTCAGCCAGGGCTAATAGGATTCACTTGTCTCCTAACAGCTAAAGCATGGCTACCTTGTGATGGTGGAAACTGGGTGGCATTCAACCCTCTCACACCTGACATTTGAACTAGAGTGTGCACACAGACTGACAAACTTGCATCGGCTGGTCACATTGTGTATTAAAAACAGGGCAGTAATTAATAGTACCAACTAATGTCCCTGTACTGACCTCGTGTCAGTGGACGTTAATGTAGAAGGTCATTCATTTAGAGCACACAGCTATCTATAATAGCCATTTATGGAGTTAATGAGATACACTGAGGTAATTGCACACGGGTATGTGGATATACTGTGTGCTTTCAGGCATCAGAGGGGAATATTTTATTTGATGTCTTACCGATTCTGCTTTGTCTTGTGAAATCCTCAGACGCCGCCCTTGTCCTGTCCCCCGTACCATAAAAACACATGTTTCAAGAATGCACAAAAATGGGGGCCTATCTGGGTAAAAAGTTAGCTTTGTGTCTTTGAGTCCGAACCAGGAGGCGGGGGGGCGGCAGGGAAGAGGGGGTTGCAAATGGATCCTGCAGACTGCTGTTTCATTCATCTTCCCTTTTCCCTCTAAAATTCTGTTTTCTTTTTGCTCTATGACCCCTGCTGACCACCCCCCCCCCCCTCACCCACACACATACGACTATATATTATATTCCTACTCGTTATCCTTTGCAACTCAGCAGGAAATCAAAATAAAAACCTGAAAGCACAGGGTGAATTGGAGACAGTAAAGTGGGTGATAGGTTAGGATTCTGGATGGCCTGTTCCTACCTTCTACTGAAACAGCAACGGCACGACATAAAACTGCAAAGTATATTTACATATACATTTACTCATTTGGCAGACCCTTTTATCCAAGACGACTTACTGCAATAGAGTAAAGTGCTACTTCTGACTCAAGCAACCTCTTGTGATGCTAGTTCTGCATTCTTGTCAATTCGACACAAAAGACTGATTCATAAAACAGAAAGAGATACAGTGAGAGGCATATCTCTGGCATCTGTGTAATTTATCTGTATAAATGACTTCACAAAAGATCAGCATCAGTGAGACTATGAGAGGCTTTTCACTGAAATAAGCGCAAAATTAACCCAAATTTGATATTATGTTAACAATAGGTTGAGATATATGAGATGATGTACTATTGTATAATATCAGATCACAATGCATTAGATGGTGTCTTAAAGGCAAAGGCTTGCATATAAGATTCACTGCTCATCCTTAATCCTTCATTAATACCACATTTACTCATTCATGCTTTACTGTCTACAAAGTGTCTGTAGCACTACAGTCTCCTAATTTATCCCTGATGAGAAACAAAAAAATAAACATTCCATTCATATATGAATACACCATGTTATACCAACCATTGGGCAGCTGTGGCCTACTGGTTAGCGCTTCGGACTTGTAGCCGGAGGGTTGCTGGTTCGAACCCCGACCAGTAGGCCACCGCTGAAGTGCCCTTGAGCAAAGCACCTAACCCATCACTGCTCCCCGAGCGCCGCTGTTGTTGCAGGCAGCTCACTGCGCCGGGATTAGTGTGTGCTTCACCTCACTGTGTGCTGAGTGTGTTTCACTAATTCACAGATTGGGATAAATGCAGAGACCAAAATTTCCTCACGGGATCAAAAGAGTATATATACTTATACTTATACTTATACATTCATATAATGTTGCACATACCCAGTCAACTAAAACTTTTGATACAGCCATTTTTTCTGGTAAAAAAAACACTTGTCTGAATACTTGTAACACATCAAAGATGGCCTCATAAGACAGGCTCAGTGCACATTCCTAAGGCCTCTCTAGTGTTCTGAAGTCACAGACACATGTGATTGACTCAGCTGTATGCTAAGTAGCGCAGCAGGCCTCTCTGTCATGTGCTTGAGCTGAAAGCCTGTAGGGTGCCTGTGATATGTACCATACCTTTAGTAAATCTTGCAAACTGCCTTGACACTGGCAGCCATTCATTTAGCAGTTGTCATCTAAGCCAGTGGCCACTACAAACACGCGTGAGGAGAAGGTGGGGGGGGGGGTAAGTCAGGGAGCAACCACCCATCTGACACACACACACACACTCTCCAAATATGCCGATGTCATCAGAAGGGGAAGGAGTAATTAGGGTCTTAATTAAAGGGCTGTCATGGAGCGTGGACGTTTGACGTTGTTTCATGCATAGGATCTGGGATTCGCTCGGGGAACTCTTGGCTGCTTGTTGGAACAGTGCTCGGCTTGCAGTATCACCGTTCCAGGGATGAGTAATGCAAAGACTGCTGGCTCATCCAAAGGGTCCCTCGGTCAAGTTCAACGACTGGAATTTAAAAATGGGAAGTGAAAGCTTGCTTTATTTTAACTTCACTGATGCCACCACAGCAAGAACTCAGCAATTTCGATAATAGGTGTGTGTGTGTGTGTGTTTGCAGAAAAGTGTTAAAATAGGCAACCAGTGAAGGACCAGTGAACTGTAAGCAACTCCCTTTGAGATAAACAGAGAACCGGAGAAAAATAGCAAAAAAAAAAGGGGGGGGGGGTGTGGAGCTTCGGAATCAAAGCCAGCCATTTCAAGAGCCTGTGCTTGGTCCATAGAAATAGCTGCATAGGGTTCTTATCCACGTTACAAAGCAAGTGAAAGAAAAATACGAAGAGGAGAAAAAAGAAGAGAGGGGAAAGAAGAAAGAGAAGAGAGAGAGAGAGACCAAAGCGAAGCTCACACTCGGTGTAGCGCATAACTGCCCCTTTTCTTTACTTCTGTGGGTGGAGTTTTTGCCACTGCACCACTCAATTGACCTGTTTCCAAATAATCTACAGAGAGAGCGAGAGAGAGAGAGAGAAAGGGAGGGAGGGAGAGAGCGAGAGAGGGAGAAGGAAAAAAATGAAGATTAACTCCCTGAACAAGAGCAGTTTTCACAGTCAGGCACACAAAGGATAGGGACGGGGCTAAAAAGATGAGAGGCTTGGCTGTATTGTGCTGGCCCACTTAAATCTTATTTCCAATTCACTAAATGTGTTATTTGACTTGGCAAGTGCACGGGTATGTGTAGTCGACCAGCGGGAAGTCTAATCACAGGGATGCCAAGTCTGCAGCGGACCCTTGGAGAGGCAGCAGCCGCGGCTTGTGACCTTAAACTAAATGGGTGGTTCGGCCCACAAGGGGGGTGGGAAGGAGAGAGAGAGAGAGAGAGAGAGAGAGAGAGAAAGTGAGAGGAGAGAGGAAGGGAGGGAGAGAGAGAGAGAGAGAGAGAGAGAGAGAAGGCACAGTGAAGAAAAACAGTGAATAGCATTAACCTTTGCGGGAAAATCGGCCTCCTGATTTCACATCTCCTTCTGTGCAAAAATCCAGCATTCAAGGAGAAAATGAAAAATGGGCTCTCTCTGTATGTGTGTGTGTGTGTGTGTTTGTCTCTGTGTGTGTGTGTGTTTGTCTGTGTGTGTGTGTGTGTGTGTGTTGAAGGGGTGGGTGAACAGGACATTTATTGGGAATTCAAAAAACAAATGCTGTAAAGAAAAATGTGATACTATAATATTGGCCTGTTCTGAAATTTATGGAGAATTCTGTTAATTTGGTAACTTGACCACAGAGCTCTACAGTCATTCTGTTTCCAAAGTGTACGATCAGCAGGACTGTGGTCTTAAGGAAACAGTAACCCAGTTTAATGTTAGTTAGGAAACTCACTAAGTAGTTTGCTGTTGAAACCTCAAAGCTGACACTTGATAAATGATGAATAAGAACTATGGAGAGGTTGGTTTTGTGATGATGTTTAAACACACACACACACACACACACCATAGAAGTAAACTGGCCCATCAAATGCATTGCATCCATGAAGGTAAATCTGAAAAAGTTCATTTTCAGTTTAATTTTTGCTTCAAAATAAATCATATCTTAACCTGAGCCCACAATGTGACAACTTCTCCTGTACCTAACTATGTTATGAACAAGACCAGAGGCTCTTGCATTGGCTTGATGGCCAGATTCCATCTACAGTACATTAGATACTAGATAATCTGACATTGCTAGCACTGATCATATTACACAGCTACATACAGTACATAAATATCTCCTTGTAGCCTTGGAGGCATTTGGGAACATCTTAAATAACCCTGATCAACCTACAATACTGAGAGTGGTAGGGGGTTCTCAGTACAGTGTGACCTGCTTTTTGGGTTCCAATCTGGGACATCTGTGGCATAAGCATAGTAAGGCAGAGGACATCATTCTATGGTTTAGCCAAAGAGACTTTAGCAGATTAGCATCATCAATGGACAGCAGCGGTGCCTGTCTCATTCGACACTCATTCTGTTTCAGATGTGTTTTACTGCACCGTGTTTTATACAACACACAGACAAGGACATGGAAAGCCAAGTCACCTAATATCTAGCGTCAAACACAAAGAAAATGTTTGTCTGTCTCTAATAGCAGGGAGGGGCTTCACATGACCAAGTGGGAGGGGCTTCACACGACCAAGCGGGAGGGGCTTCACATGACCAAGTGGGAGGGGCTTCACATGGCCAAGTGGGAGGGGCTTCACATGATCAAGCGGGAGGGGCTTCACATGAACAAGTGGGAGGGGTTTCATATGACCAAGTGGGAGGGGCTTCACATGACCAAGTGGATAAGAATCCTGTTCATGTGTAGGCCTGCATAAACCCGCCCAAACAAACAAACATCTTATATATACATATACAGTACATACATATACACACACACACATACACACACTTACACACACATACAGTATACACACACACACACACATACATATAAACACACACGTACACACACAGATGATTACATGTACATTATATTTCTTACCATACAAAGTGTCAGTAAGATCCGTTGCCACATCAGGGGATGCCAGTGCTCGGCATGATATCAGCGCAAAGAAATGTTGCTGTATATAATTGCATGCCAAGATGAGAACTGAAGTGGCCATTAATTTCATTAAACAGTTGAGGAATTTGGGAAGTGAAAGATAATTCCCACTGGCCGGTGACAGACCAAAAAAAAAAGTGTGGAGAGAAAGACAAAAAAAAGACGTTATCCAGGAAAAGTGCCAGGGCCTAAAGATTCATTCTGTGAGATGGGCTTAGAAAAATGGCGGAGCTGGCAAGTGCCTTTAGGGTCAGGTCTTGTTCAGCTCCGAAAGTCTTACAGCTCTTGGCAGAGACTTGTTCCATGCGGTCTGAAGAGGGATTGTTTTACAAGGTACATCAGCCCGCGGGGAGCAGCCATTTCCTCTTCTCCGCTGTAACACAAGTCCCTACTCACACACACACACACACACACACACACACAAACACACACACATTTTTAACGCAGGTCGAGAAAACTGATTAAGTTAAACATCTAATTTGTTGCTAGGAGTGATTAGCGTCCTGGAGTGATATTAACGTGTGCAGATTAAGGCATATTCATAAACAGTATCTAAATTATTGTTTGCAATCAGTAAGCCATCTGCCAACTAATATTGCTCTTTCTATTCATCACAGCTTTGTGTGTGGGATTGATTTTGGACTCTGCCAAAATAAACACAGCCATAAATTCTGTTTTTTATTGAGCATGGGAAATTAGATAATCATCATATTTCTTGAGAATCGGACTCATCCCTGTGCTCGCATATGCACTCTCCACGCAGTTGGCTCCGTAGAGTGGAAAAGAGGGGGGGGTCAACAGTGTCTGGGACGAACACCAAACAAGGAGCTCACCAATCAGGCCTGTCCTCAAAAGAGAAAGTTGATTTAGACTCGGGAGTCCCCCGACTCGGGACGCGAAAAACCCACGTGACGATCCTTGTTTCCGCCCGCGTCTTATTTTAATTTTACTGCATGGTCTCTGGCAACAGGCAGCGCTGAAAGCCAAACAATCTTATTATGGGCCTTTTGTGGTCTATAACAGTACATTAGTCAAAACAAAAATGTAAATCTGGTTAGAGAAAAAGGGGGAGGACAGAGTGCATGGCGCGATGTGAGTGACGCAAAAGGAATGTTTCCACGACGATTACACGCGCTCTGTGACCCTGTGTGTCAGTTCAACGGAAAAAGAGAGGTCAATATGTGAAAACAACACGCACCTTGTCCGTTTACTTTAAAGACATATACCTTCAACTATGGTCATATTTGAATTCAGTGGAGTGTGCGAGTAAAATTAAGCTTTCATGTCGGACTTAGAGAAGCACATGTTTGATGTGGCTGAAGAGTGCTCTTCTGATAATGCTCATTACACAGTCTACACGACCACGAGAGTGAGCAGGCCTGAAACGGGTGGCAAAAGTTCAAGATGAAACGTTCACAGAGGCGTAACACGGCCCGTGAGTTCATGTGTCTGTGAGGTTTGGGTTTTTCCAGCCCGAGAGTTTCAGATTCTCCGCACACACACACACACACACAGGAGAGATGTTCCAATTGGGTTTGTAGCTCTGCTTTATCTTCTAACATTGCACTTATAGTTTCACTCAACCTCTGACCTCTTGGTCTAGAAACTTTAACTTTTGTTAAAAAGACCTTACGTTAGTCCATCACCACCCATTTACCTAGTGCAATAGTTCATATGATCATAACAAAAGCATGACTGGACTGATATACAGTAGGATGGCCCGCCAGGCTACTGTGGTTATGCATGCGCCCTTAAAATAGCATCTGAATTTGCTCCACAGACTTTAGACCAGGGAGTTCTTGGTCTGTGGCGGAATTGTTTTCTGAAACTGCAAAATATCAACAGTGAACGTTTGCGCCGGAACACGCCCCGTCTTTTCGCTGAACCGCCCCCGTGGGCGCAATCGAATTCCCTAATTTACAGGCATGTACCTGTGGAGGGAAAATTCCAATATGCGCTGACTGCAAAATAGGAAAGACAAAAGCACAAGTATACAAAGTCAATTGCGCTGGGACGCAAGATAGAGCTCTATAATGCCACTAAATGTTTGTTATTACAGTATATCATAAAAAATGTATAGTCTGGAATCGACCCATTCACCTCACTTAATCCAAGGGGCGGGCAGAGAATTGTCTTTCAAACTGCCTAGGCATGCAATAGGCCAGCACTACGATCATATCTGTATCCGGTCGGCAAAACGGCAAATACATCCTTCTTCGAAAGGAATGACTTAAGTGCATTGTGTTGCTCAACTTTCAAAGAAAAGCACAAGTCCAACTCCTCCAAAGTTGACACCAACGCCGATTCAAACAACCGCTCTTCGTTTGCCATAGCCACCTTCCTTGTTGTTCACCGTTGTAGGACTGTCGTCATCCTGTTAAGCCCGCCTTAAGACTCTAACAAAATAGAGTGCTGTGATTGGATGACGTCCACGGCGTCAGCCAATAGAAATTCCTATGGTTTGCTACTAGACGTACAGGCTGAGCAAATTAATTTGCCGCCGCTAGGGTGCGTCTAGATTTCTAGGCTACAACCACAGGCCTGCATGAATGAATGTGTTGCACACCAATCTACAGACACCCTCGTGCACAGACGGAAACATTCAAAGCCTTGATCATATTTTTCCATTTCCCGGTTTTGTTCGTGCATTGGTGACCTAAAAATGTAGTAGCCTATATAGTACAACATCTACATGCAATATCTTTACAACAACAACGCCTAATTACGACCTATTAATTTGGACAACTTTATACAGCCCTATAAAGGCTAAAGTTACCTTTTAGTTTTGTTCCAATTCACCGTTGTGTTTGGCTTTAAACATCGCGTGCGCTTTAACATCAGCCTAAGCATTATTCCAGCTGTACATTATATTTCTTTTTAAGCACTTTTGCCTACCTTGTTGTAGCCCATCTGAAATAACTCCAAGCTTTTCTATTTTCCCTCCATCCTTTCGTTATTTTCAAAAAACGTTTTATATCCATGATGGCCTTGAAGTCTTAGTTAGTGAGTTAGTGAATTAGCTTAAATCAGCTTTTTTTTAACCAGCAACCATAGATAGTACAAGAAAGCAGCAAGTATGGCTACAATTTCTGTAGTTGCTGCTTCCATTCATTGTTATTCTCTCTCCTGCTCAAACAAATGTTATGCGTGCATTAAGTTGATGATGACGTGTTTACAAACTCTACTTTACAGAAAATATTGTAAATAGCCTACTGTCATGCAGTTAATGGGATACTGTGCAGAGTTGAAAATTAGGTCAACTTGGAAACTGTTTCTCGTTGTTGAGTTGCCTGATGGTAAGGAGCCCTTGCTTGGCCGCCTGTGCTGCGCAACGCACACTTCGCTCCTCTCATCTATACAACGTAGTTCCCATTTCTGTAAACCATACATAATTTCAAAGAAAAATATTACCACTCGAGGGAAATCAGTGTGGTGTCCATTAAGATGTGAAAAAATAGGCATAAATCTAGCGTACACATTTTCACGAATCACGGATGTGTTGATGACATAAATTAGGAAATATTAGAGGACTTAAGGAGACGTGATGTTGAATTGCATGCCGATGCCATTTAACCCAAATGCCCCAGCGGCAGCACGGGAGAGAAGAGATTAACTGACAGAAGATATGCATTGTCTATAGAGAGGTAATGTTAGATTACATTGTACATTGCAAAAATATCACCATGCATTCATAACCTCGTGATTCAGTGAGAGTGATCCCAAAACATCGGAAAGTATGTCTTTGTGACAATTCTGCATTACATTTTGTCAAGAGGAAAAATTAATAGCTAACTGTTCCCAACTAAACAGTGATTATAGCGCTGTGAACGCTCCTGCCTGGCAAATACGCCACCATAATATCAATCAGCTATGGAACAAGCGTGCCTGTTGTTAAAGGGAATGTGAGATGAGCTCTGATTGGTTTATTGCACGTTACGCCCAAACCATACCCATGATTAATGTAGCTACTTCAGACCACCCCATTTTAGATTTGCGTCTGGTGCAACAGTCAATTATCCCGCCGGTAAAATAGCATCAGCGCCCAAGATCCGCCCACAAAGTGACTTGCGTTTTGCGCAAAGACACTTCTGTTTTAGACCATTAAAATAGAGCCCATAAACCTTAACTGTTAATATGTGTTCTGATTCGGCGGAGAGTTGGTGTTAGTTTCCGGAAAACTCTCCTCCTTTCCCCAGCTTTGCCTCCTGGCAGCCATGTGCTTCAGCTATTCAGCGGAGGCCTTCTGATTCCCCTGATAGAGCGTGTTTGCCACTCTCTCTCTGCCTGTCACATGAGGCGGAACATCCTCCACCCGCTCGCCATGCTGATGATACGGGGTGAGAAGCGCTGACAACCTGTCTGCCGGAGAAAAAGGATTCCTCCAGTGAATTCAGATGGAGATTTCCGGCGGGAAGGTGAAAAGGTAACCTGGAGAGAGGGAGAGAGGGAGGAGGAGGAGAGAGGGAGAGAGGGAGGAGGAGGAGAGAAACAGCCAGAGTGTCAAAGAGGGAGCGAGTGTGAAAGGGAGGAGAGTGGCTCAGAAAGAAAAGTGCCAGAGAGAGAAAGAGATAGATAGAGAGAGAGAGAGAGAGAGAGAGAGAAATAGAGAGCACTGTGTCTTTTAAAGGGGGAATTTACTTCAGGGACAGGTATGTAAATGACATTTCCATTGACATCCACTGGACGATAACTGACCACTAGATGATGACTAGCCAATAAAGTCTGTTTACAGTGAACTGGTACAACAGCAGTATGAATCAAACAGTCAGGGGAGAAGGGGGAATAATCATTAATGTGAACAAAAATAAAGTGTTCAGGCACTGGGGCAAAGCTTTTAAAACCCCACTGTGCAACAGCCAGTCGACAAACACCATTCATTTTTCAGCACTGTTTACAGATGACTGTGTCTGCGGCCAGACAGAGATGTATGGTGGCGCTGGCAGCGGCGGAAGCAAAGGCCAAGCGAGAGGCCCGCGCCGCGTCCACATGCAGACGTAGTACGAAGAGTGCCCGCTCCTCCCCGCCACGCCCCGCCCCAGCTGAGGCGGCCCGGCGCAGCTGCTGCCAGTCAGCTGCAGACGGGCTTTGTTGGCACTCCGGAGCCCGCCGACAGGACATCCCTCCTGGGATGGCAGGTCCTCCGGCAGCACGGCAACAACCCCCCCACACCCCACCCCTCCACTGCTCCAGCAATCTGTTTTCTATATTACAGAGTGCTATCGCTGTACTATGCGCTATAAAACAGCAATTGAGCAGGAAATGAAGTTAGGGGATGGGTATTTGGCAGGGGAGAACACGTTGTGGTCTTCCCCGCATACAAGGATCATTAAATATCACAGAAGTTTCTGGATAAATTTTCATCCCCTCCTATAACCCACTTTTTTTCCCCCTTTCATTTTTTTTCATTGCATACAATAAAACAAAACATCCTAATGGGTATTTGAACAGCTTGAAATGTTTCAGCATGGGAACTACTTCTCTGAGACAGCAAGCACTTTAAATATGTCATTGGCTAAATATGGAACATTTTTCTCTCTCTTTCTCACACTATCGCTCTCTCTCTCTCTCTCACTCACTCTTTCGTTCACTCTATCAACTCATAATTGTACAGTGGTACACTGGTCTCTATAAAAAAAACGATAGAGCACATTACCCTTTCCTTCACTCCCTCGTTTTTTCTCTATCGGCACTCTCTCATGCACATCCAACAAACTTCCCCACCCCTTCACAGAACGTCACTCTTGTTTTGCAACACTATCACCACCATGTACGTCCTCCTTACGAGCACAGAAGCAAGTGTTTTCGTAAGGCTAATTGCTCATGTTAATTAAGCTAATTAATCCTCTATCTTCCTCCTCCACTTGCACTGATAACTCTGGAGACTTAATTGGGAGGCTGGGCAAAGGCTTTGTGTTTTGGCCTTCACAAAGTAAATCTTCAGACTGACATACTTTACTGTGTCCCATCTCAGTCTCTTGTCTCCGAATTACTGTATGTACATCTAATCTGACGTCTAGGTAGATCAGAAAGAAGAAAAATCCATGTATTACCTTGGTATATTTTTTCAGGACTGCAATAACATAATTTTTTTGTTTCTTTTATTACCTCCTTAATCATGAAGCTAATTATCAAACTAATAATTAAGTTCCCATTCAAATTAATTTTTGGTTCCATACTTCTTCTCCATTACCTCTAATTAGGGAATGCAGGTGCCCAAATGGCCTAGATCTTAACTTGTTAATGAAAAGTATTCATGGAAGACTTTTCAAAGTCTATTGATTCCGGAAAAGTCTCAGTTGACATTTATTTTGAGAGATTTTTTTCTGTCGTAAGGAGGTATTTGGATCTGAAGAACCCATTACATTGTGTGCCAAAAAGCAACCTTTTAAGCTAACTGGTAAAACAGATCAATATTTCCTCTGACGATTAAATAGAAGATGACAGGTGATTACATAATGGTGGCCTTTGGCATGTTCTTACAATCATAAATGCCTGCTGACTTCATCTCCAGTTCCTCTTAACTCTCTTGCTTTTGATATCTGCCGAACTGTATACCACTTATCCATCAGCACATATTATATCT
Source organism: Alosa pseudoharengus (assembly GCF_046254945.1). Taxonomy (NCBI): domain Eukaryota; kingdom Metazoa; phylum Chordata; class Actinopteri; order Clupeiformes; family Clupeidae; genus Alosa; species Alosa pseudoharengus. The sequence goes on from NW_027468640.1 coordinate 25,091,330, forward strand.
GCAACAGACGTGTAAATATCCACCAGGCAAGAGGAAGTGGTGAGAGACTTTGTTAGGCATGTTTCCTTTCCACCACCTGAAACATAATAATCTAGAAGCTCACCGTGCACAGCTATGTATTATCGTGCATTATCCTCCGATCGACGAAAGCTAAAGTCAAACAACAGTGTGTTTGTATAAATTAGCCCTCAGATTATTTACACAGACACACCTGTGTTTCATGGCATCACTGTTGGTGGTGTGTGTGTGAAAGGGAGTCTCAGTTGTTTGTATTGTTAACACCAACTCAACGTCTGTCTGAACGTGTAGTTTAGCGACATTGTTGAAAATGGCTGGTTGGCATAATAGCTTTCCGTTATTCTGTCTCTGAGCAGCGTTATTAACAGCAGCAGGGTGACTCGTAGTAAAGTGCAGGAACTTGGCTTTTTCTCACATCTGTACACTAGAGAGTTGGATGTGATGGACATAGCCAGGGCCATTTGCTTGTAAACTTAGAGCCCTATACCTGGTCAAAGTCATGATTTTAACAGTGAAGTGAAATTACCAAAATGATTGAATTCAAAATAATGCTGACACAGACACAATGAATACCAGGTGATTGTCCAAGCATATGGCACATCTCTCCTCCAGAAAGACACACTCACATCACCATTATCTCCAATATCGCCACCAATATGGTCTCAGTCAGGCCAGTGTTATGTGTTCAGCTAAGCCCAGGATAAGAATGTAACCCTCTGGGTGCAAATCACAGTGGTAGGAGGCTGGGAGTGTGTGCTTGTGACAGACAGGCAGGGACACAGTTAACATTCCACAGACAAAGAGCCTGAAGGAAAGATACCCTGGCATTTATGCTGTGTTCAGAACTAACCCTTCAAGATCTCGCTAAGGCACATTTTTTATTTTCGGTGAGATACCAGCCATGTCCCTCCCTGTCACTCCACTTGACAGTGTTCCACCACCACCACCCCCCCCCCCCCACACACACACACACACACACACTCCCAGAGTGCAGTAGCAGGGATGCCAGCCCAGCAGAGTATTGACAAAGCAATCTGAGGGTGATGCAGAGCACAGCCCTGGATAAAACACCAGCCTTACATACTGCACGCCGAGTTCTTAAATCTGAAGAAGAACTGGAGCTGGGTCATCATCCTTCTCTGTGGGTCGGTATCTCTCACTCTCTCTCACCCTCTCTCTCTCTCTCTCACACACACACACACACACATACACACACACACACACACAAACACACACATACACACTTGCTCTCTCTCTCTCTCTCTCTCTCTCTCTCACACACACACACTTCCCGCTCTTTCAGGGAAGGTGAGTTCACTGATGGCCATGAGGAAAGAACATGTGCCTCATAAATCTGTTTTACAGTGTGACTATACTAAGGGCTCTGTTCCTAGAGTCTCACAGGCAGCCATGGTGACTGACTGCATGTGTGCAACATGCCAGAGTGATATATATGCATATGAGAATACAATACATCTCTCCAGACATTCTTATATCTCCATCCACACAACACACACACACACACACACTGAAGGACAATTATTGTGATTAGTCGATTAGAAAGACACTAGACAGAGTCATCATAGCCATATTGACACACTTCCATTGTCTCACTAGTTATCATGCATATATTATCTATCATACATTACTGTTATCGCACACAGGGTGAGACATAGTCAGTATAATCACTCTGCTCGTTCCCTGAGGTCAGTCTCTTCTCTGTCTGCGCCATCTGACAGAATTAGACATTTTGATTTTTAAATGAGGAATTCGTCCCAGCTCTTCTCTCTTCTCTCTTCTCTCTTCTCTCTTCTCTCTGTCTGCTCTGCTGTATGCTCTCTCTCTCTCTCTCCCTTTCTTTCTCTCTCTCTCTCTCTCTCTCTCTCTCTCTCTCTCTCTCTCTCTGTGTGTCCCCAAGCCCTTCATCTCGTTTCTGATCTCAGCCCTCAGACTGTTCATTAGGCAGGCTGTTCGTCAGATTGAAATGGGATATTTCTTTTCCCCTTTGAGAGAATGATTGGTGCTGAGAACGCTGCGCGCACGTGCACCCGGGGAAATGTATGCAGCAGGTGTGTGTGTGTGTGTGCGTGTGTGTTTGTGTCTGTGTGCGTGTGTGTTTGTGTCTGTGTGCGTGTGTGTTTGTGTGTGTGTGCGTGTGTGTTTGTGTGTGTGTGATGTGAAGGAGCAGCATCTGCTGCCAGGGTAAAGTCTCACTTTATCTTGTTTCATATCATTTTTCTGCAACTGTCAGTATAATGTCTTCACTCTTAATCATTTGATGCTTACAGTGTACAGTTTGGGATGCTACATGAATTACATTATAATGAAGCGCATCAGCTTGCACATTCATTAGAGGCGTGCTGAATTAGTTAAGCAGGGGAGACCGGGGACACTTGCAACACTTTCAGCATTTCCGACAGTAACTCAGAGACTGTGTGTTTACTAGACCAAACAAACCAGTTTATATTAAACTTACATTTGTCTGTTAATTACCCATTCAATTTAAAGATCATTACACACTACATATCATTCATAATATTCATTTGAGTGGATGAAGTGAGATTATAGCTGCAACTGACCCCAACCCAACCCAAACTTGCAATCCTGACCACAGAGATTGCAATGTTTCTGATTAGAGCAATACGCCTTGTTGCAACTGTCTCCGATTTTCTACTGTACCTAAGGCTACTTATTCTCCAGAAAATGTGGTATAGCTCAGAAGACTGTTCTTAATCGATGTCATTATGATTTAATTAAAGCCCGTATGTTTAAGTATTCTGCGTTTATGGGTTGTGAGCTGTGAGTGTGACCTGGTTTTTAAGACATAAAGAAACCCAGAGAAACAGGGAGAACCTAATACTACTCCATTCCACTGACACATCCACTCAACACAGCGGCTCAGCTAACGCACGGTCATCCATCCCCATCTTCATAAATATGACCGATGATCACCTGTGTTTCCCTGTGTGCAGCCCAGCTCAGTGATCCATGCCTCATACAGTAGCTTGGCAGTCCATTCAGCACATTTAAACATACAGAGACGGAGCGAAGGCAGGGCCCTCCGCCACCGCCAGCCGTCATAACAATCGAGTGATGATGTCACTTCCTTTCCCTCAGTCACTTTCTCTCCTGGAATTGAGGCAGGATTTCATTTCTCACTTCACACACATCTCTTACACACACACACACACCTCCCTTATCTGTAGAGGGCAAAGATAAATACATGGAGAGGCCCTCCAGTTATTGCCCTCTGTTAGCACTGAGGTGCCCTATCTGCTATTTCCCCCATCTTGGTTTTTTTTTTCTTACACATGTGCAGTGGCCAGGAGGTTTTTATGTGGGTTAGCGATTGGCTAACCTCTCAGAAAGGCAGAGTGGAAGGATGATGTTGGGTTCTGGTGGTTCCCAGGCATCCTTCCTCTCTTTCTCTCTCTCTCTCTCTCTCTCTCTCTCTTTATCTCTCTTTCTCCCTCACTCCCTCTCTCTCTTTCTCTCTCTCTCTCTCTCTCTCTCTCTCTCTCTCTCTCTCTCTCTCTCTCTCTCCCTGTGGCACCCCTCTCCCAGCACCGCTCCAGGGGGATGTTGTCCTTGTTGTGTGCGAGGGTTGCTGCGTTCGAGGAGGATGAGTTATGAATGTGACGCGGGAAGCTGTAAAACGTGTTGTATCTTCTATTATCCCCTATGTTAAAGGCCACAAAAGCTCTTCGGTGAAGTCAGCCATTAACAAATGACAGGTATTGCTATCGGCCTGCTTTATAGCCTATTACCTGCAATGACAGCGGCTGCTGAGCGGCCACAGCACAGCCTATCACATTATTTGCAGCTAAAGTCAGCTACTGTGTCATTTCGCCTCATTTTCTTGACAGTGCCATCATAAATCCATCGCCTCTGCTGGGAGGAAGGGCTGGCAGCCTCGATTATCTTCATAGGCTGAATGGAAGCCGAAATGTATGTAACGCACAATGACTATTATGGATCCGACACCCAAGTCATGGTTCCTCTCTCTCTCTCTCTCTCTCTCTCTCTCTCGCTTCTGTATGCTCTCAGTCACTCTTTCTGTCTTCCTCTCTTTTTCTCTCCATCTTTGTCTCTCTGGCAGTGCAGGGCGGCTAGCATAGTTATTGATTTAAACAGCTGTTTGTAACAACAGGTAAAAGAGCAGTTTGGCTTGAATGGGTGTGAATAGATTGAAACGTTGGCCTTGGCTGGCCTCGGGAGTCAATAGCAGCTGTGCAGCAATAACATAAGACATTTAATTGATACCAAAGGCGTCGTCATCTTCACATGAGGAATGAGAGACATGGGGATGTAAGCATGGGGAAAATGGTATATATATATATATATATATATATATATATATATACATGTATTTGTATATGTATATATTTATAATTATAGTTATATAGTTATATAGTTACTATATATAAGTAATATAAGCATGGGGGAAATGGCATAGTCATTGTGTTTAAGATGAAGGGGAACATGAAATACCTTTCTCACAAAGTACTCAGAACATAGCTGTCATAATGCAGAAGGTAGATGTATGGAAGTGTCTGACATTTTTGTTCACCAAGACTAAAATAATGCCCTAAAAAATTGTAATAATCTAATCTACACAATCGTTGGTGTCTGCATTTCGATTTAAGCTATATTGCCCCAATGTCAGTCTCATCTTTTGAGACAGAAAGTGTCCCATCATTTGGAACAGCAAATGTGACTATAACGACTTCAGCCCAATTCCTTTCAATTTGGAAAGCAGTTCATCCCAAATGATTCCATTCCCTTCTGTGGAGGAGGGTGAACTTGGACTGACTTTAAAGCCAAACTTCAGAGGAGAGGCACAGACCTGGTGACGACAGAGCACAGCCTACCAAAGCAGCTTACTGTCCAGCCATGAAAATCCCACGCGGACTCCGTGACTTGGACACTGAGACCGTGTCCTCCTGCTCTTCCCAACCGCCCCTAGCCACAAAGGAACCTGACTCCATGGCCGGTGCTTTCTAATAGGCCTCATCACTCATCACTGAACTGCACTATCGAATCACAACCAGGACAGCTGCCATGATGCCTGATGTGAACTTCATGCTTGACCCAAAGCAAAAGCATCTCTGCAGCACACGTATCTACTGTGAGCATGGATGGCATAACTATAGGCAGTTAATGTTGCACTCGTCTCTTCACATTTATTTGTTTTATCTCTATATTATTTCTGTCTATTTCCAAAATTTTCCATTTTTTTATGATAATTCAGGATTTCTTGTTTTTTTGAGTGACCCACAAGAAACTGTAACATTGTGAGAGAAATGTCTGTTAATAGAAATGAAAGAAGTGCAGTGTGTGTGCCGTTAACATAACTTAACACTAGTGCTATATTCTTGTCTTTGTCAGGAAGCATCAGGTGCCAACTTAGCTAACTATATAACACATTGCCCAACTTAGCTAACTATATAACACATTGCCCCACTGAGATGTGCAGAGAGGATTGTTCTCCTTTTGTTGTGGCTATTCTGAGTCCAATTCAGATCCTTTCTGTTCCCCGTCTTTTGTTGCGGAGGGTTTGAGCTGGAACTATTTAAGCTCACCTCCTACCTACAGGGCGCTTTGTTCGCCCTGTTCTTTAGTGGGTAATGAGGAGTGCAGCACAAAACCTGGAGAAATTAATGAGTCATTACAGGCAAGCCTGGAATCGCTCGAACCCATGCAACCCCCCCCCCCCCACACACACACACACACACACACCCCGACACACACACATACACACACACACCCCGACATACACACACACAAACACACACACACACACACACACACACACACTCACTCCCTCCTCTCCCTTGGACACCCCCTCCCATCCTCCCTCCCTCTCCTCTCATCCCCCTTTAATCCTTACACTCCCTTCTTTCTCTCAGTCCAAGCAGAAAGGTTCCCAACACCTCCCTATCAATTAGAGACAATTACCTCTCACAGCTCTCAGAGAAAAGGACTTCACAGCTACGATGGATGGATGGAGAGAGAGAGAGAGAAAGAGAGAGAGGATAAAGAGAGAGAGAGACTCTCTCCAACCAGATTCTTCTTCTCTTTATTTCTACTGAGAGCCTGGCTTGCAAGCTCGACTGAAAGAACAGTGGGCCACAGTGGGATTGGGCATTTTCCTCCTCTATTTTTCCTGTTTGACATCCTCTCCGCGAAAGACTCGTTTCTTCACAAAAGCTGCTCCTCTCGTCACGGCACAAGGTCGCTCTGTGACCACAATACAGTAAAGTGAGGCTAGCCATTAGAACGCTAACATTAAGATCTATATTTAGAGAAAACAATAAACGGTCCAATAAGAAATCAAGAGTAAGTTACAAATGACATGGTATGTGCAAGCAGGTCTTTGGAAGAGAACAACCCTGCGCTTAGAGCGAGTTATCTTTCTTATTCAGCAGAAAAAAATCACCTCAGAGAGGAGAAGTGCTACAGAGAAAAGAATTATTGTGGCTCTTGATTTCTTCTTCTGAATTCCTGCGACTTTGCTTTAAGATCGCTGCGAGATATCCCTAAGCAGCCCCAACTTCAGAGTTTCACCGCGAGCTTTGTCAAAAAATGTTCTACAAAGCTAACATTTTAGCATTTCCCCTCCATTTGCACAGCAAAGAGATATCTGGTCGTCTGATGGGAAATGCACTTGAGGATCTTTCCCTCTCTCATATCAGCTCATCGGCTTCTGAGGACACCATTTCAAGCTGATCCCGCTGAGGGGGGAGAGGCTTGGCTGAGGTTTAGGCGGGCAAATCCTGCTGAAACTTTCATTTCCCACCACAGACACCAATTTTCAGGTCTGAAACAACCCCTCTCCTCCGCCACCCCCGTCACCACCACCACCACCACCACCCAGCCCCAAACTCCCCCCTTTTCCTCCAGAGAGGTGAGATTGTTGGAGATCACCGAAAGCGCAGAGGGGCTTTGGGATCATCAAGAGACTCACCTGGATAAAAGACATCTCATTCAAAGAGAAAGGCAGAGGGGGAGAGAGAGAGAGAAAGAGGGAGAGAGAAGAAGAAGGAAGGAGTGAGGTAGAGGGAGAGAGAGATGAAGAGGGAAGGAGAGAGAGAGAGACAAGAGAGATAGAAAGAGGGAGATATAGAAAGAGGCATACGATCTGGGGGCACACCTACCCCTGCACTGTGTAAAGCTCATCATTAAGATCTGAGACAAAGGTGATTATATGGCTGAAAACGACAGTGCCATTGACAGCTCAGCTAATAGCCTCCCATAAAGAGAAGGATGCATGTTATTATGGAGGAATGTGTCACCCTGCTCCTCCGTACACTCCAGCCATTTACTACAGTCATTTAATGGACACAAAATGGCAAGGTTATTTGAGGGGAACTACTTATTATACATATTTAAATCATCTCCACTGTCATATCCCTTTTGGCAGATCCTCACCAGAACCCTGACAGCTCAGGAACACTTACTGCATAACCCCACAGTCAATCTGCACCACACAAAAGACTGTTGGCCATCCCTGTTTTAGCTAAGGGTTCCTCTCTCGGTATGACCAAGCAAATGGCTGCATGCCTAGTAGCCTGTGGTCGTTCTCCTCACAGAGAGCAATAGCTCTACACTCTGTAAACATAACTTATTCATTCCTGCAGATACAATCAGTTACTGAATGCTAAACAAGACTTCTCAGTATCACAAACAGATTTTTTTCTGACCCTCAGACAGATTGTACTGTGCATCACTCACTGGTTATAAATTGTAAAACATCTTTAAGTCATATTAGAGAAGGTGCCATGTATGAGGCTGCTAAGAAGAACTACCACTGAAACCCAGCGCTAGGTGAACATCCGTTTTGTGACATAATGTCTTCAACTCAAATATTCTATGGACCCAGAGCCATATAGAGAGTTGCGACAACTCCATTGACGCTAATGTTCCATTTTTTTCCAACAATGGCGGCTAATGGAAGCCTCAAATAGTTCCCAGAAGTTAACAATTTATAATAGCAGCAGTACAGTTACAGCAGTATAGACTGTTTGTAGCCAACATTTCAGACTCAGATTTACATTATTGGCTCATCCGAATAATAATAATAACAGTAATAAAGTAGTAAAGTAATAGTATTAATAACCTAATTATAATAATAAACTATTTATGTATCGACTATGACAGCTTTTCTGCTGCTCAGTTTTTATCAGTTCTTATGAAATAAATTAAAAGAGGCTAAAGCCCAATACATTTGCCACACATAATAACCTTACAAGATGCCTATCCCATTAGGCAGCACTAGGCTACACCACGAACAAGCTGTCATTAAGTTTTTGCATTTGTAGCCTACAACCTTTATGACGTGACGTGTTTTGGGCATTTAGCTTTATCATCATGTCAACATAGTTGTAACATTATGTGCAATGCTCATCTAGGCTATGGATTTAAGTGTTTAATTTTAAAAAGGGCAGCAAAAATGGGATAAAGTGCAACTGCCTCCCCAAAACAGTTCCTTCATAACTGTGGATTTAATCGTTTGATATGTGGATAACTTTAAGTGGACTAAACACATAAAAGGTAAGATTTTGTTATCACAAAGCTAGCTGGTTCGTTAAATATGGCGAAGCATATTTACAGCCAACTTTGTAGGCCTACTTGCAGCAGTGAAGTAGCCTAGAAATCTAGACGCGCCCCTAGCAGTGAAGCTGAGTTTGTTGTTGTTGGTAACGTAAACGTTTCTTCAGTTTGGAGCAGGGCTGGGGGTTTTTTATTATTATTTTGCATTCATTTTCATTGGCAAAAGCTAGCCTAATTTGCATGAGAACCTAGATTTAAGGGAGCTGCAGCTGTTAGCATCAGCACGGTCATATTAACACAGCAGGGCACACTAGCCCAGTGATGAAGGATCGTGTAAAATCCCCATCCCCAAAAAGTTTCAAACCAAGCTTGCGCTCATATGATGCATGATCACTGATCAAATTGCTTTTCTGACACGATGCACAACCATTCCCAGGTGCTAACCTGTCTGAATCTCAAGCTCTTTAGCCTAGCATCGTAATGCTGTTCACAGCACGGTGAATGACAAACGATGACCAATGCTGTTCATGTTTGAGTTCATAGCCTGGTTATTTATCGAAGGACTTACATGTCACGTTTTATATTTTATTACGATCACTCGCATTACCATGGGGTTAGTGTGTAGGTAATGCCACGGTTAACTTAATATGCCCACCATTACACTGGAGAGATGTTAAAAAACTTTTTTTTATTCTCCCGCGACGATAGGCTACTTCAGGTAATACGCTCATTAGCTCAGATCAGTGACTACCAAACGCTGGGGAGAAAACTCAAACAAGTTAATGTTAGACTAGCTGTGTTACAGTTTCTAGTTGCAAAATCAAAATTTCACTGGAGCTCCATGCGCTTTTGTAGGCTACACACAGTCTCAAAAACTGTTTACAGCTTTTCGAGTTACTGTACAAGGTCATTTTTTTATAACGATAATTTAGATACACTTGGGTGGGTGCAATTGCGTTTTCTAAAGAATCTCCCGTCTTGGTTTTGTACAGAAATTAGGCCTAATATTAAGTGACACATACGTAAAAGGGAGAAAAAAAAGGTCACCTTCCTATATTTAGCAGGCTACAATATAAGGTCTGGAATTTAATTTAATATTGTTGTAATGGTAGGATAACTACACAGTTTACACAATAATTACACTGTGTTATAAATATTGTATATCAATGCATTTATTGACTGTCAATTACTTAAAATCGTGGCTCTGTCTATCATTGAACAGTAGCCTATTTAATGCACTCTAATCCATTGTCAATCACTTCCGGGAACTCTTTGAAGTTTACATGAACCACGTGACCTTAACGAATTTTGAACACCCATTGTCGCAACTCTCTATCTATAAGGCTCTGTATGGACCCTTTCAAGAGAGTTCCATTATCAGCATCATAGTTGGCCCCACAAGACTTCCTTTTTAACATTCCATATGTTATCTCAGAGAAAGTCGATTGGGGCCCAAATAGAACGTTCAAGCATTGTTTTTGTTTTTATTGTTGAAAGGGTCTATACTAGAGTGGAGAGGCTGCGGCTGACTAAAAGCAGGCCAGCTCATCAGGTTCTGGCTGACTCTTTAACTCTCTCCCATGGAGATGTTACATTCCATTGGGCTAGCCCCGCAACATGTTTATCTACAAAAAACATCAAGTCTTTTCATAAAAGTCTTCCTTAGAAATATCAGTAAATCAAACAGGCTGAAATAAAAGTTTGAAAGATAAACTTCCTGGACAGCCTTGAACTGAACGCGTAGTGCTGCAGTTGACCCGCGGATAGGTCAGAGTTCTCATGGCTCAGCTAATAAAACAATAGTAAACAATGCAGCAGTAAATTAAAGATGTCCGCCGCATTAGTTTGTACATCTATTACATTAGAAGATGGCAGCGGTATTTGGAGCTGTTCAGTGAAAAGTGACAGCACTTAGTGAAGATGTCTCCACTCATCTCTCAGCGTAAGTACTTCTCATGCTCTTCTTCAAAGGACAGTGTAAACATTAACTACAAGAGCAACTTCTATAAACATTTGATGAGAGTTTAGATAAGAGTACTACTTCCCCCCTAAGGGAGGCTGTTCTTGAGAGAACAATAAATGGCCAAACCTAATAAGCCTTGTCACAACGCACTAAATAAAAATAAAATAAAAAAAGAAACTTGCAGTTTAGCCACCAGTGGTAATAAAGAAACAGGGTCGACTATGAAAACATAACACACCATAAACTATTAATGTGTGCTGCTTAAAAGTCCCTGCTCCTGTAAATATATTAAATCCGTGTTGTCTATAAAAGGAGGCATATCTGTGTTTATTTACAGGCCACGGCAGCTCCAGCTCCGAACCTTAATAGCAGGTGGCGTCCTTTCTTTGAGGTAGTGTTTATGAATACTGACTCAGGCACCTCAGTAAGTGCCTATAAATCTAGGGGGGTAGAGAGTTGTGGTGCTGGTGGTGGGGTCCTATGAGGCTCCTCTTGAGAACATATTTTACTTGTGTCCCTGGCATTAGCATCATCCCCTGCTTCATTTCAGAATGATAGCCTGTGAGCTAGATAACAGCAACTGTGTTTTTTTTATTATTATTATTTGTGGAGTGGTGGTGGGGTGTATAACTGAAAGGCAAAACTTTGAGAGGATGAAATCTATGAGTAACATCCACAGGAAACACATTATTTGTTACCGTTATTTTGTTTTATTATCGTTGGAGGATTCGGCCTAAATCCCCCTGAATGCGCAAATGGGCTTCAGAGGCTGTAGAGAGAGACAGTTCTCAGCACATAGAGCCAAGAACAACAGAGGCGTATTAACGAGAGGGAATAACTGACTCAGTCCTAAAGTCATGTCGAGAAGAGAGAGAGAAAAAAAGAACGAAAAACATCTCTGGCATCCCCGTTTTGATGAATACCTGGAAATGGGAGCTGTGAAAAACAGAACATGGTGGGGGGACCCAAGTGACCCCAGCTCTGAAATGTGGAGCTTGACCTTTGCTTGACCTTTGGTAGGAGCTCATCTGGGCACTGCCGGCCGGGCAGTCCGCTTGCACGCGCTTAATGCTTAAACACTCAGACTGGAAGTGCATGTCAGCCAGTTCAACTTTGAAACTACATTTACCATGTTTCTCTTTTTTAGCAGGGCACTTTGCAAAAAAAAAAGTAAAGTAATTTCTCTGTTTGTTTGGGTCACAATTAAGACCACCTTTCAACGCTCCTTACTGAAGTGTTAAAATAGCAGTTAAAAAAGAAATCAATCAAAACCTGAATATGGACACCACAAACAACTGAGATGGATGAGAATGTTGGCCGTCATCAAGTAGCCACCAATTAGCTCTCCCTCCATCTCAGAAGAAAGCACAAGCTGGAAGACTGTGGCAAGGCACCAATGTCTCCCCCCACCCAACCCCACCTCGTCTTGAGTTGAGTTAGCAGTCACGCTGGGTAAAATGCACCACTCAAGCTAATGTAATTAGGTGTGTGTTCAACATTTAATCAGCCTTGATTACCTGTTTGCAGTGAGGGAAACAAACTGCCTCCCATCTAGCAGGACGAGAGAAAGAGGGAGAGAGATAGAAAGGGAGAGAGAGAGAGAGAGAGAGAATGACAGAGAGAGAGAGAGCAGCACTCATGCTGATTAAAAGTGATACAGAAGTAAGAGCAAAACATGCTTTAATCAGAACCACTGAGGTAGGGGAATTTTTTTTTTTTTAAATTAAAAAAATTACAAATACATCTATGCAAATCATTGATAGGGAAATATTTACAGTGTTTAAAATATGTATTTATTAATTTTTTCTAGTGGTGTTTTTTCTAACCGTCAGCTGTGTAGCTCCAGTATTTATTTGCAAATTCCCCAAACCTCTGCGATCAAGTGGTTCAGCTCTCGTGGAGGAAGAGGCGCGCTTAGCACGATAGTTATTTATTTATTTCCGCGTCTTTTTATTCATTTAGCTGTAAGGCAGCGGCTGATAAGACTGAGACCAAGACTTCCTTAAGAAAAACGGGAACATGCCAAGTCTGACATAATCCAATCTGGGCCGTTTTCCTTGCTTTTTGTTTCATATTTTTTGCTTCTCTTAAGGACTTCCCTTTGGTTCCAGTGCCGAGTAGAAAACCTGAAATGACACAATTCGGTCGTACTTGTATGGTGTTGAGGCCCTGATCCAAACAGCTTTTCTCTGGTAAAACCCTTGAAGACCCACACACATTTCAATCTGGCCCCGGGGGCAGTCGGCTCCGTACCATCCACATAACGCGATCCCAGCGGAATGAGACGGAGAGGAAGGTGAGGGCGGAGGGAGGATGAGGAGGAGGGGGGGGGGCTTCACATGTAGACACACACACACACACACACATGTAGACACACACATACACACATGTAGACACACACACACACACACACACACATGTAGACACACACATACACACATGTAGACACACACACACACACACACACACACACACATGTAGACACACACATACACACATGTAGACACACACACACACACACACACATGTAGACACACACACACACACACACACACACACACACACATGTAGACACACACATACACACATGTAGACACACACACACATGTAGACACACACATGCACATACTCAGACACACATACTCTCTCTCTCTTTCTCTCTCTCTCTCTCACACTCCCTCTCTCTCACACAAACACATACACAGTCGCTTTCTCTCTCTCTCTCCTCTCTCCTCTCTCTCTTTAACACACCTAGGCCTGTGTAATATCTATGCATTTGAGGCCTTTTATATATTACATATGTTGGTAGGAATATGCATTGCGTGCTCAGTATATACAGGTGTATTATATATGCATGAGTATGTATGTATGAATATGTATGACACAAAATGACATGTACAGAATATAATACATTATAGCCCATATGCATGACCTTACCTGGACCAGATGACGAAACGATGACCGAGTGGTGAAACAACACTGCAGAGAGAAGGCTTCAGCGTGTCCAGAGGAATGGTCAATTTGGCCTTTGGTGATCGCACTCTGAGCAGTCAGATGGAAAGAGAACCAGAGGAGGAGGAGGGAGGAGATCCTCCTCGTCTCCCCCAGGAGAGGGTGTGGTGAGGCCAGTCACTCAGAGCAGAGGTGTGGGAAGGGGGGTGGGGGTGGTGTTACTCAGGTATCAGTGCCCACACCAGGATGCCGCGCTCGTCGCCCGTCACAGGAGAGCCAGGCCGGCCGCAGAGCATGCTGGGATGCCTCCGCAGGGTGGCGTGCTGCCAGGCAGGCACACACACACACTTACGCAGACACGAGCGCACTACGGGGCCGAGCGAGGAAAGTTTGAGGCGAAGAGCAGAGAGTTTCCTGAGCGCACTATCTCTCTCTCTCTCTCTCTCTCTCTCTCTCTCTCCCCCACTCTCTCTCTCTCGTGTGCCATCCATCTCTCCAGCCGTGCCTAATTGCACAAATACTCTTTGGGTAAATCTTATGCAAGCTCCTTTCGCTGAAATTAAAGAAAAGAGAGCACGAGAGAGAGAGAGAGGGAGGGAGAGAGGGAGGGGGGTTGTAGATGGAGGAGAGCAAAATCCTCTGCTCGGCGCTCCGGCGACTTCATGCTGTGCCACCTTCATGCCGCGCTGTCGATGCGCCATGAAGATATTTCCAGTTTCTCAATAACATCTGACAACGGCAACACAGTCACACAGGAACAAAAGAGGGTTGGGGGGGGGGGGATTGGGTTCGGGGGGGGGGGGGGGGGGGTGCTAGAGAAGGAATGTGGGCCACTCCAAAATAAAAACCTGCCCCATATTATCCCATCAACGCGTGTGCATATTCCACTCAGGATACAAACCAGAGCGCGCGTTCCCCACCACAAAGCCCACAATCAGGCCTATACAGAGAGGTGTACACGCCTCTATTATGGAGAGGGAAATCGCGAGCGCTTATGGAGCGGATTGATTGTTTTCCAGATGGCGCGTCTTTGTGCGAGGTAGACAAATGGCAGCACCCGTCTGTCATGATGCAACAGTATTTACTTTTGATTAAGTCAATATTGCCCTTGGAAGTAGAAGCCATCATAAAGGCATGCGTGCTTACAGTGACTGTTCAACAGTGCACCTGGGCCGAAACCTAGATTGATTGAGGTCATTGTTACTTCATCAGTAGACATCAAGCGTGCAGCTAGGCTGAGGGAATAGATTTATTTTAGATACATTATCCTGTAGTCATATTCTTTTTTGTGCAGATCAAGTGTGCATGCAGTGTGTGCATGGCAACAAAGAGGTTTAGCATCTATTGTGTGTGCCTGACAGTTCAGGCTACATAAAACTCAACTTCTTAGTGTGGGACCCAAAAAAAACAAAACCTTTAATTGAGAAGGGAATGTAGCATTCCAAAACAAGCACTAATAGAGTTTTACTTACTTTTATTGAATTCTTTATTTATTGGGTGTGTGTGTGTGTGTGTGTGTGGTTAATATGTAAATATAGTTCTGTCAAGTTCACAATGTATAAATATTCTCCGTCATCAGATCATTATGTGTATAACTGCATCAGTGAATTTCATTAAAATTATTCCTGCTAAACTTCTCAACTATTATAACTCATAGATTATACTATACATGATAGACTATAGATTACATTGCATGCAAAGTACAGAGAGGGTTTTACCAAACAATCTCTGTGAGTGTTTAACCGGGGACTCCTTTTTTGAGGCGATCTATAGGCGTCACCTTGAGTGCTATCTGTCTGCGTGCAACCAGTGCAAGTGTAGACAAAGCTGATTGTCCTGGAGACACAATGGAGGGCCGCCAGGGCTGCTGGCTGCGGAGGGGGCAACACATCACGGGCTTCCCAGCGCCAGCGGGACCCCTGGGGTGCCTGGCAGAGCAGATGGCAGCGGCGGAGCGCTGTTTGGGTCTGAAAATAACATGTGGGCAGGGAAGCGGGCGCCTCACTCGGGCTGTCGGAGAGAGGATACTGTACCTCCGAGCCTCTCGAGCACCGTTGATGCCGAGCTCGACGTCGTCACTGCGGCATGCTGTTTCGGGGGCCCCTTGAGAAAGGATCTGCTGCCGGATGGGTTCTGCGGTGAGCTCACTTGCGCGTGTCACTCATCTACACCTGTGGCCCTGGTGGGCCTCCGTAGGGCAGTCCAGTGCTGATTCATAGAGGTCGGTCAGGGCCGCTACACATGGGCCTGCATGACAGGAAACAGACGAAGAGCGAGAAAGAGAGAGAGAGAGAGAGAGAGGAAAGTAGGGAAAACATGATCTCTTATGAAATTTAAAAAAAACACCTTATCAAATGCTAACTAAATATATCTGGAAAAAAAGTCCAACAATAACAAGTCCAAAAAAAGTCCTACAATAACAAGTGAGGATTTTACTGCTATAACGCAAACCCATGGTCATCACATCTCAGTTACTGCTCAGTGGTGCATAAGTACCGGCATCGGGCACTCAGTTCTAACTCAGACTAGGGAGTTGTTCTGACAAAGAACACTTGTGCAAATCTATATATGTCAGCGACCATAGTGTGATAGTGAGCTTTTGTGTGAGGCTCCATTCAAAACTTCAAACATGTGAACACAATTTCTCGGGAATGAGAAACTGAATTAGAAAATTAGACAGAGTGCAGTCACAGAGAGACAGAGAGAGAGAGAAGAGAAGAGGAGAGGGAGGGGGTAGTTAGATACTACTAGTCCCATTCTCATCTCTATGTGCGATTTAATTGGGGAGTCCTCTGCCCCGCTGTGTGTGGTGACCAGGGGGCCAGTCGCTCTCTTGCGGAGGTTAAGCTCATCCATTGTTCAATTTACAGTGCCCTGTTTTGATGGTGCCAGTCCCCATCGCTCATCAGCACCGACAAAAGCAGAGCCGCCGCCCGCCCATTAATTATGGCAATGATGAAAAGATGAACACCGGACCCCTACGCTGCCACCATTTTTATTTCCTCTATTAAATATATTTTTTAAAACAACTTCATTATAATAATGTATTTTGATTAACGATGTTTGTGGCACTGCCTGTTGTGTAAATTAGCCATCCATAAATTAAACCTATAAAAGTAACTTGATGAAATATTGTCTAGATGCAAAATGCAGGTATTTAATTTATTCTTCCCTCATTCTCCTCTTTTTTTTAAAGAAATAAATATATTAATATGAGCAGAACACTCATAAAGAAATTAATAAACATATGCCAAATAATTATATAACCAATTGCTTTCTAGAGTAATTGTCTGGGATGTCCTGATTACTAATAAGTGTTTTCATCACATGACAGTCCCTATTAAAGTATCTATACTTATTTTAACCTATTTCAAATCATTGTACAGGTATAGCTGCTACAGAAATATTTCTGTAGTATTCTATACATATGGGTGCACACACACACACACACACACATTCCATAGCATAAGAATCTAAATAAAGTTTTGGGAACTTTGGGAGTGCGTTCTCCACTAGTAGCCTCAGGAGCTATAAACCCAAACACTATAAGAGAGGCACAGAGCCCTATCCCTCTAACAGCTGGGTCTTCAGGGGAAATACATCACTGGAATATCTCATCAGCAGAGTGCAATTTTTATAACAGTCACAAAGTGGGAAATGCACAAATCTTTAATATATACTGCTGTGACTTTAATTCCTGTTGGAGCGTGCACAGTTTCACTCTGCTCGTCCTAAAACACAGCAAATGCATTCTTTCTCTTGGAATGAAGCAGCTGGAGTGTAATGTGATATGATAATTTATTCTAATTTCAATAGAGTTCAATTCACTGTCACATGTTTTTTTTTGGAAACATAATAGGGAAATACAATTCAACTTAATGATGGGGATCTGAGGTAGTAATACTCAGGTAATGCTTCAAAGTATCTGGAGTTTTCAAACTTTTCTTCTCCAAGTCACATCTAAGTACAATTAAGGGTAGATATATAAATAACTTAAAATAAATAGCACACACAATATAAAGTCCAAATATAAATAAATACAAAGAACAGAAGGTCTTTGAAACTTGAGATATACATAAAATAGATTGTTGTTTTACTGAATATAAGGTGGTGAGTTGGACGCTTTTAATTTTGCATTAAAAAAGTGAGACATTTAATTTAAAAGTTACAGTTAATCACTTTACTTTGAAAACACTAATTGCAACAAATCACATGCTTATTACAAAGACCAAAGTATCAAAATGTTACTTTAGAATTTTGAACACTTTATAGACGATTGCTCCATTTGGAGTATTGGAGATATAAATGTATATTATTATTCTCTGGAGACACTGATGCGGAACTATACATCATCAAACGTCAGCACTTCAAGAATGCTCTTTAGACTGGACTTCAATGTCTATGTCAATTTCTATGAGGAAGTATCTGAGTAGGCTTCGGGATATGGAGCTGGGGCCTCAACACGTCTCCCTTAATATGGTTTCATGTGTGAAGTTGGTGCTTTAAAGCGTATCAGAGCGGGAGCAGTCTCTCTTCCCAATAGGTAAGCAGCACAACTCGCCTCCAGAAGGGAAGTGGAGAGAGGCAACACTGCTGGCTGAGTCCAACATTTTAACATCTTAACATCTCCACATCCTCACATCTTTGTATTTCATCTGTATCAGTGACAACAAAATTGCCTCCAGCATGATTCCTCTGCCCCCCCCTCCTTTTTTTTTGAAAACTTAACTATGACATCTGGCAGCATTTATGAAAGGCAGCAGAACAGACACTCCAACCGCTTGCATGCACGCACACACGCATACACACACACACACACACACACACACATATGTATGCGTGTCAGAGGCGAGAGTGTTAGAAAGAGACAGATCTTTTCACTAGAGGGAGAAAATGTAAAAAGATCTGTAATTACCATTACTTAAAGAGCCTGGAATAACAAGGCCATTATGCAGCACTTGGCCATTGTAAACACAAGCATTGCTTAAATGTATTTGATTCAAATCCTTTTGTAGTTGGATATCTTAAAGCAACTGCATTAAACCACACAAAAAGACATGTGACTCTAGGTTCCCCCGTAACAGAAGACTTTATTAAATAAATGTGTAGGTGAACTATGGCTCAGCATGAGCTAAATAAGTGCTGCTGTGAATGATACAGATTAAATTGATAATTTGGTCTATAAGGTATAATTAGTTAATCATGTTGGTTGTTCATAAAAGAATGAAGAAAAACAGTATCATTTATTTATATTTATCTACATTAAACTTTTCTTGATATCAAATAAAGTCTGTCTTTTTTTCCTTATATTGATATTAAAGTTGTATATAGCTTTAGGTAGGTATAAATTCAGTTGTCCTATTAAAAATAAACACCGGTCCAAACTGGGTCACTGTTTCCAGTATTGGGTTAGAAGTTATAACCTGAAGTGTTATCTGGCAAACAAATCTAAACAGGAAACAAGAAAAGAGTAGCCTTAAGTTCAGAGTCTTCGAAAACAGAATTCTCTGGCTCTACAGGGGTGGGGGGTGGGGAGTGTGGGGGTCAGAGACAGTAAGGGAAAAATGACAAGGCAAGGCAACAAAGGTACACACAACGCAGACATCACAAGTTGATTTTTTATAACGTTATCCTTTATTTTTGTAATACGATTTCACATCCATTATCTAGGGGATAGGGTTTATGTAGAACCTATACCATGTAAGGCACCATCTGAACTACAGGGAAGTTGGAAACACCCTGTTTTTATGTGTGTATGAGTGTTGGAGAGGTCAGCTAGTCAGAGTGCATAAGGTGGAGGGGGGGGGGGGGGCGTGTTGTGTTTTTGGGATAGAGGAGATAGTATTGGATTGTCCAGCAGCCTCCTCTTGTGGACAATCGTGGTACAGCACCCAGCATCAGGGAAAGGACTTCATCTCTCTCTTTCATCAGGCTCTCTCTCTCTCTCTCTCCCTCGACTGACCTCTTAGTCAAATATTTAGACGTTCGATTCTCAAAACGTGACGCCAAACCAGCACACCATAAACAAATCAATGGCGCGAGTTCAAAAGCCAGGCCAAACGGTTGCATGAGTAAACAAAACCACTCCAAGGGTTCCCATGGAGAGCTGGTGCGGTAGGGAAAATGGCAGAGGGAAAGAAACAGTTGAGCTATAGAGGAACACATAGTGAGAGTGAGAGAGTGAGAGTGAGAATTGAACTTAAATATTTTATTATTCCATACCACTTGAAAGTAGAGTGTACGTATATCTATTCAGTCAGGTTAAAGTAAAGTCTTCCTTTTTTTTCCCAGAAGGTATTGAAGACACCTCAGACACCTTCCACACACACACGCACACACACACACACACACACACACACACACACACACACACACACACACACACACACACACACACACACACACACACATAATATTGTTTCCACCGTGGTGTGTGTGTGTGTGTGTGTGTGTGTGTATGTGTGTGTGTGTGTGTGTGTGTGTGTGTGTGTGTGTGTGTGTGTGTGTGTGAGGAAGAGGATGATGAATGAAGATGAGGAGAAAAAGAAAAGAGAAAGAGGATGAGGGAAAGTTAGACAGAGAGGGGGGGGGGGGGGGTGAAAAATCAAAGAGAGTGACAGAGAGAGAAAGGGAGAAAGAGAGTGACAAAGGGAGAAAGGATAGAGAAAAGGAGAGAAGTAAAAGAACAAAGGTGCATGGCGATAATTGCAACATGTCACGGCTGGAGACAGGTCCAGCTCATGAAAGAGCGGAAAGGAGGGAGCAATAAATTCTGCCTGACCTCTCGTCAGGGCCACTGAGGGAGGGGTGCTGATGAGAGTGTATGAGAGTGTGTGTGCGTAGGTGTGTGTGTGTGTGTGTGTGTGTGTGTGTGTCTTCCTGTGTGTGCGTGTGTGTGTCTGCCTGTGTGTGTGTGTGTGTGTGTGTGTGTGTGTGTGTGTGTGTGTGTGTGTGTGTGTGTGTGTGTGTGTGTGTGTGTGTGTGTGAGTGAGCACATGTGGGGGAGGGGGTAAAGGACAACCTGCCCTTGTTGTGGTGCCCTTAACAGGAGTCATCCAGAACCAGCCGACCACTCCTCATTACTTGTTCAGCACTCCACACACGCACACACACACACACACACACACACACACACACACACACACACACACACACACAAATGCAAAACGCACATACAAAATCATCATATACCATGTTACATACAAATCCATTCTAAACCATACATTCCACAATATTCAGCTTAACACAACATTGTCATATTCTCCTGCAGTTTTTCAGTGACCAAACAATATTCCACAAATCCCTCTCATACCAGCCTTCTACCATTCTACCATTCTACCACCATTACCACACCCTTTACTAAATACTCCACCAATAGCCTAAGCTTTCTATTTCTTAAATGAAACTACTCCACAGAATCTAAGGAATACAGACACGAGTGAGGTATGTGTGAGGGGAACGAGAGAGGAGGAGGAGGGGAAGATTAAAAAGGAGAGATGGAGAGCAAGGCTCACTGAAAGGAAAAGAGAGAGTGAGAGAGAGAGAGAGAGAGAGAGAGAGAGAGACCCCCCCACACGCACACATTATGATGTCTCTAAATGGAGAGCATGTCTTGTGACATGGGCCCAGCCTTGATATCGATTGCTCCTGTGGCTACAATACTAACAGCAGCGGAGAGCCATTGAACTCTAAAGCAAATAGTCCTTCTCCAAACTCACCATCATCTCGAGCGGATCGATACATCTCAGGCAAGGTCGGAGGCAGCCCTGTAACGCTTCTATCACCACTAATGGCTTCCCTCACAACTTACCAGCACACATGGAGGGTGGGTGTGCACAACGTCTACACTCTGCATTGCAATTTATGCATATCAATGACACACAGACCTTGCTCAGTCCACTTGACCACACAGCAAGCCAAGAGACTGACTATATTTACTTATTCCAAGGCCAGCAAAAATAATTAATATTAATAATCATATCAAATTTATTAAACAAAATAAGTACAAGAAATATTTTTTATCATAATATACTAAAAATAACTGAAGACAAGACATAAACATATTTTTGGAGTATAAAGCTTCATATGACAAATTAACCCACTCAATACATGGCTAATAAACACCAGTAATGAGCACTGAGGAACATACATGTTCTAATGTATGACAGATAAACCACTATGGATATAATTCTGCCACATTACAAAATGATGTGTTTTCATGCAACCAATTCTTATGTTTGTTTGTTTTTTTATTATCCTGTAATATAAAGCTGCATTGTTACATTTCAGTAAACTACACACACAGTCTAATACTAAATCTCCAGACATACATCTATATGGTGTGTTTCCAACCAGCCTCAGTGACAAAAAGCCAGACAACAGCCTCCAGTTCTCAGTGCATCGCAGCGGTCGGGGCTAATGATGAAGCACCGATCATTTATCACTCAGGAGAGACACAGACGGTAGACAAGAGAGAGAGAGAGAGAGAGAAGGGGGGGGTAAAAAAACAACAAGCTACAGACCCCCATCCCCTCACTTACACACCCAATCTTAGCATTAACCCTTCTCCACATCGGGATGTTTTTGAGATTATAAACACAGCAAACTCCAACTCCTATGCAAAAGGTCCACGACTACCCCCCCCCCCCCCCCCCACACACACACACACAGACACACACACACACACACACACACACACACACACACACACACACACACACTCCTCCCCCTATACTCTCCACGCACTGGTTCCACTCGAGGGTCTTACCACAAAAACAGCCAGCGGAGAGGGGGACTTCAAAGCAGTGGACAAGAAGAGAGAGAAACAGAGAGAGAGAGAGAGGAAGAGAAAGAGGAGTGATCTGGGAGAGCTGACTCTCTCCGCCCCCCCCCCCCCCCCCAAAATCATCTGATCCCCATGCTGGGATCGGCTTGCGCTGGAAAGCCAGATTGCTTCAAGAAGAGAGTGAGAGTGGAGAGAGAGAGTGAATCCCTGGGAATATGCAGACAAGGAGGCACGCTTGGTAAACCGAAAGAGAGAGAGAGAGAGAGAGAGAGAGAGAGAGAGAGAGTTAGTGAATGATGGAAGGGAAGAAGAGGGCTATAATGGCCAAAGTGTAAAGCGCTTTGCTGAAGTGAAGTCACGGCAGACGGGCACCGGGGCCCCACAATCCCGTTTCCTGTCGATCCCCATAGTGCCGGGGCCGCATCGCTCCACTGACCATCATCCTCTCATCTCTCAGCCCACACACACACACACACACACACACACACACACATGCACACACACACACACACACACACACACACACACACACACACACACACACACACACACACACACACACACACACGCACACACACACATGCACACCGCTGCAGCCACAGTACACACTACTCTAAACTCCACAGAGGAAACACGTAACAACGGCCATGCTGGACATATTCGCGTTCACAAACATGTGTTCACCAAAAATGACCGTGGACAAACATGCATGTGGTGTGGATGAATTCTGGCAGGATGAGTGGACCACAGTGCTCACCTCCATCTACAGTATATTTCAATCTCTCTCTCTCAAATTCAAATACTAAGTATTCTTTATTAGCATGATTGGTAACGCTTTAGAATAACATGTGCTTATTAGGTATTAACAGTGCATAAGCACATGTTATTCTAAAGTGTTACCCATGATTATTGAGAAACAGTGTTATCAAAGCATAAAGAACAATAAAAGGGCACATTCACGGTAACATAACATTGCAAATCACTGAAGAAGAGAGAGAAAGAAAAAAAAGACTCCTTCTGTCAGCGTGTCTATCTTTTGATCTCCTCCCCTCTCGCTTGATTTCATTAGACATTCCGTCTTTGTTTTATCCGGCCACTTGCCACCGCAGAAATCAGAGCCGTCTCTGACGGAGATGAGGTTAATTAGAGCGTCCGGGCCAGAATGGTCAAATGAAGAGACGGACAGAGCTGATAAGGGGGCGAGGAGACTGGCCAAATTGAATTCAGTGAGAGTGAGTGCGCCAGCCCTCCTCCGTTTCTTAATCAGGACCTATCATGTCGCCCCGCTAATGACTGGGGCAGAGGTGAGGTCGAACCGAGAGCCATTCTTCCCTATTAATAGCGCCGTTGACCCTAATGTTCCTCAGTCCATTACCCAGGCTCAGAGTGTGCGTGCAAGTGCCTATGTGTGGATGAGTGTGCGTGTGTGCGTGTGTGTGTGTGTGTGTGTGTGTGTGTGTGTGTGTGTGTGTGTGTCTGTGTGTGTGTGTTTGAGTAAGCGTGCATATGCTTTTGTGTGAGTGTGTGCTGTGTGTGTGTGTGGATGAGTAAGCGTCCATGCACGTGTGTATGTGTGTTTATGTGTATGTGTGTGTGTGTGTGTGTCTGTGAATGTGTGTGTATGTGCATGTGTGAGAGTGTGTGTGTGTGTGTGTGTGTCTGTGTGTGTGTGTGTGTGCGCACGTGTGTGTGTTTGCAGGACGGTTCAGCTTGAGTGGCCGGTGCCAGTGAGGGGTGACGTCCACACCGCCCATGTCCATTCTCTCAGCTCCAGTAGACTGCACCCCAAAACCCCCTGATCTGGCCCTCACCCCCAGCTCACACGCACCACACACACCCACAACATGGGCCCTGACATGGGTCACTTAGTAGGGGCACACCATCACACACCAGGGAGGAATCTATTGGAATAAATAATTCTGTGAGTGTCACCACGTGCCGAACAAACCAACGCAAAGCGAACCCAACGGTATATTTCAGATATTTTGGTCACACACTGATCACACTGTATATAACCTTTAATGGGGTTTGGTGTTTTACTCTAAAGTTAATACATAATGATTCACTAATATATTGGAGGCAATGCAGGGACCACTATCATCATATATGATTCACTAATATACTGGGAGCCAATGCAGGGGCCACTATCATCACATTTAATTCACTAATATACTGGAAGCCAATGCAGGGGCCACTATCATCATATATGATTCACTAATATACTGGGAGCC